>NW_027531143.1:3817495-3959304 GCF_008692635.1 Crocuta crocuta
GGTGTGTGTGTGTGTGTGTGTGTGTGTGTGTGAGAGAGAGAGAGAGAGAGAGAGAGAGAGAGAGAGAGAGAGAGAGAGAGAGAGGAGACCAAGATAGAGTAAGTTCTGATTTAAGCAATTGCTTTTTCTTCCTTTACTTTTCTTTCCTGTTTGTTTGTTTTTTTTTTTTTCATTAGCAGCCTAGACCAGACTTAGGCAGAATAGATAATCAGATATGATTTCTCTTCAAGTCCCACTGGTTGAAAAGAAATCAGAGGACATCAAATAAGCTGTCTCACATAGGTGTTATTTAATACAGCATATCTGACCCGGGGAATGCACTGTCAGTTACTAAAGTTGCTACATGCTGTTTGTGTGAACCAAACCACACCATACTTGTGTAAGTTGGCGTTGCACTCCAAAGTAGTAGGCCTTCTCACTGCCAAGCATTCTGAAAATAAGTGGCAGGAAATTAATTGTAACTTGGACTCTAGGAGAGTCCATGGTTTAGGTGTTTCTCTTGTGTCTAAGAATGGAAGACAGTTGGACTGAGTCTTCTATTAATGGAGATCATGTATATTTCCTGTGATGTGAAATAAGCCAGAACCCAGAAAGTAAAGGCCTGTGTATAGTATAGCTAGGCAATGGTTTGTTTGAACGTTTTGATATGTGGGACTTAAGAATAGCCCCTGCTAGCAGGGGTTTCAAGCTACTTTTTGTGTCACACTTATCTTAAGATTAGGCCTTTATGAATTCCTTACAAATGTTATTTCCTGGTATGAGCTATGTTATGAAAAACATTGTAAAACATGTGAGTTATCCATGACTATGGCCAAGGAAGAAAACCATATCTATCGGGCAACCTGGTTTAAATGCAGGAGTACGATGGCAAAATGAAAAGACAGAAATACGGGCCAGATTGTTCTGGGACATCTATGAGGCTTTCCAGGGGAACTCTCAAAATTACATAAAGGGTTGTCAAGAAGTCCAAATTTTTGACATACAGGACAATGTGAACTTTAGCTTTAATAATCTGGATATTCAAACTATATCATTTTTTTGGTCATCTTTACCCAGGGAGACTTGCAATCCATTGTCTCATTCATCCGTTCTCATGCTATCCAGTTGTATCTGGCACATGGTAGGTTCTCAACAGAGAAGCCTCAATGAGGCATTCTCTCTGTGTTAAGGGTACAACAAAGGAGGAATGGGAAAGTTGGTAAGGTGATAGATTTGGTATGAGAGAGGTTGAAACTTTAGTACATGAGTCTGTAGTAGTCTCCAAAAGTGACCTCCAAATTCCTTGCCTCTCTATACACAGATGTCCCGCCCCACTTCAAGAAATGAACTTATTTCTCCTCTCCTTGGATCTGGGCTGGCTTAGGGCTTTGATCAATAGAATGTGGTTAAAGTGACAGCTTAGAGGGGCACCTGGGTGGCTCAGTTGGTTAAGCATTTACTTCAGCTCAGATCTTGATCTCGTGGTCCATGAGTTCAAGGCCCACATTGGTTTCTCTGCTGGCAGCGCAGAGCCTACTTTGGATTCTCTGTTCCCACCCCACCCCCCAAATGAATATATAAAACATTTTTTAAAACGTGACCACCTTAAAATTAACTGATATCTAGGACTTAAAAGAACTAGCTTTTGCCTTCTTCCTCTTCAGTGGCTCACTCTTGGACCTCCCTCTCTTGAGATCGAGCTCCCATCTGCAAGAAGGCTCAGCCACATAATGTGGAAAAAGACTGAAGTGCTCTGATCAATGACTCCAGAACAGATCTCAGCCAAGAGCAGCATGTGAGTGAGCTAGTTTGGACATTCCAGACCAAGGCCCCAGATGACTTCAGCCTCATCAAACATAAAGTGGAGCAGAAGATTGCTCATTTGGGATCAGTATCCCACAGAATCACAAAATAGTGAATTTTTAAGTCATTCAGTTGGGGAGAAGGGAGGAGGTATGATTTGTTACACAGCAATGGATTACTAAACAAATCCTAGTAACAATGAATTACTAAAATTAGGCTGCTAAAGCCATCCAATGCAAAAACAAAAACAGTCTTTTCTTCCATATGAAATGATCAGACGATGAAAATCCTTCAGAATATCAGAAAGACTAAGACACATAAGACAAATACCCCCTTGACAACATTCTTTATATACGTATGGAAATTGAGAGGCATAATTATGCCAAGGAAAGTAATTTTTATTATAAATCTCTACTTCTAATATTTTTATAAGCTGTTCATTTTTTATTGTTTCAACTGGACTTTACTTTCAAATCTATGCAATCCAATGCAATGTAGAATCCAGAAAGTGAGAGCCCTGGGCTTATTATTTACATGACATTCATATGAACCCAGGAAAAGTGAGCTGGACACAAATTTATTACTTTTACTTTATTTGCCCCTGCCTCAAAACCCAGCCCTCTGTCTTTGATTAGGGCTGGGAATTGTTGGAAATTTGTTGTCTATAAAAATGCTTGGGAAAACAAAGGTTATATATATTATGGAGAGAGAAAAAGCATTATGTGAATGTTGTAACTACATTTGCAAACTTGAGTGTCATTCATCATTGCCAAGTTATTCACAAAATGGCAAATTTTCTTCTTCTCATGAAAAATATGGACTGGCAATCAACTTAATTGTAACAACTGGATGATTTTTCAGAGACTTCAGCTATGATTACTTCTCCCTCAAAAATTTACATTGAATGAAAATGACATCATAATGCCTGGAAAGTATAATAAGTAATAGACTCAAGAAAAATTATGACTCTCTAGAGACTATTAAAACTCTATAAACATTTTTGTACAGCAAATGAACCATTTTAAAATCAGCTTTTATAAAACATTTTCATGAGATCTTCTGTATCTCTGTATGATTTAAATTAAACTGCCTTGGTAAAAATCACAGATTATCTCTGACACTTTTTTTCTGGTATAATGTAAAAGTAGAAGATCCTCTGATTTATAGTGGATATTTAGCAAGGTTGATTAAATCAGTGATAATCCTTAATTAACAACCATTTAACTCTTCACTCTTCACTCAGAGAGAGAAATCCAAAAGAGCTAAGAGAAACGTGAAATAGTCAATTGCCAAACACAACAACATTAAAGAAACACAGTAGAAAAGAGTATCATCTGACATTCTCTTTTTTTAAGTTTATTTATTTTAAGAGAGAGAGAGAAAGAGAGCATGCACAAGTGGGAGAGGGGCAGAGAGAGAAGGAAAGAGAATCCCAAGCAGGCTCCTATGCTGTCAGCACAGAGCCTGATACAGGGCTAAATCTCACAAACCAAGAGATCATGACCTCAGCCAAAATCATGAGTCAGACCCTTAACTGACTGGGCCAACTCAGGTGTGCTGATACTTGTTTCCTCTACGTATTCTGAGCTATTTTTTGTAAGTGCAGTTCCTCTTTCTATCTTCAGAGACTGAAATTTGTTCTGTAGTCCTTCATGTGACTGAGGAGAGAGTAAGACACATTTAAACATTGTTCTTTGCCTTAATTTGAAATTTTCCCCATACTTTTTATATTGATGTGCAAATAACACTAATGAGCTAAATTAAATTAGCTGGGGCATTTGTTTTTATGGTTAAATATAATATTTCTAACTTTTAAAACAGTTTTTGCTTCAATATTAAAAATTCATGATCCAGGGATGCCATTCATTATGCCATTTAAAATTGGATAACAGAAAATCTGTATGTAAGACAATCTAACTTTAAATTATGCAGTTATGCTTCTTAATTTAATGATATCTGCATGAATGTCTATTTCATCTTTCTTCTAATGATACTTATATATTTTAATTTGATATGTTATTATATCTGACATATTTTAGAAATATGAATTATATATTTTATTTAAACAAAATATTTAGTTATCTTCTCTGTGTATGGCAATTTTGTAAGACTACATATACTTTCGCTCTTAACATTCAGAGGTACACTATTTTGTGCACATATTACACAAGATGTATTTTCAATAAAAAATCAAGTATCTAGATTTTTTTAAAGGAGAAGCTTCAGAACATCTATAATTGACTCTATACCCCACACAATAAGTAGGGTGCCACCACCCTGCACTGATTTCTGGGCATACATAAAACTTTTATAACCACTGAGGTACAGTATTGGTTATTTATTGCTTCATAATAAACCCCCACACAACGTAATAGTGTAAAATACGATTCTTGCCCTCAGTTAATTGGGGCCAGCATTTAGGCAGAACTTATTGGGCTCAGCTTGCCTCTGCCCCATAGTTGTATTGCCAGGGCTGACCTCAACTAAGGCTGGACGATTCAATGTGACTTCACTCACATGTCTGCCAGCAGTGCGGTGTTGCCTCAAAATGGATGGGGCAGGCTAGCACAGCTGGAGTGTTCCTTTTCTTGGTGTTGATGGGACTTGTGTGTCCAGAGATTTTGGTCTCCGTCACAAGATCTCCCTTTTCACTTTGTTTCTTATTCCACGAGACCTCTCTTTCTACCTGGCTTGTCTCTAAAGCATGATACCTTGGACTTTTTTACATGGTGATGGTGATGCTTCTGAGTGAAAGCAGAAGTCTCTTAAGTCTCTTAAATTTTGCTCTCAGAAGTCCCAGAATATCACTTCTTGCATCTTATTGGTAGAAGAAAGTCACAAGACCAGCATAAATAAAAATATGGGAAAATACACTCTATCTCTTGATGGCAGGAACAGCAAAGATATGGAAAAGGGCCATGGTGACAGAAAGGCATGATTTATTGAGGGACCATTTTTAGCAATCTACCAACAGGTACATAGCACTTCTCCTATTTTCTTTTTAACTGGAACAAAATATGTTTCTCTTTGGGAAAGTGTTCAATGAATTAGCTAAATGTGTGCTGTTTTGCTGTTTTTTTAATCTGCTTTAGACTATAAATTTGGTAGAGAGGTTTTCTTTATATTACCATTTTTAAGCTCCTACTTAAAGGCTGTGGAACAAAATAAATGTTCATTTTTTAATTAAAATGGAACTGTTAAAATGTTATTGGAATCCATTTTTTAAATACACAGTCGAAAATTATGAAATATTCAAAAACACTTTCTGATTTCATTTTTCTCTCTCTTGTTGTTAGTGAGCAGCAAATATAGATTTAGAGAATTTTTCCTCTAACCTTACTATAACCTCCACACATTTCTTTCTGAACTTCAGTCAAGGCATCTCTTTTCTTAGCCTTCTTCTTTTTTAGTTTAACTAGGAGAATCATCCTAAAATTGTACTAAAACTGAAAGTGCAAAGAAGATACATAAATTGCTATTCATTTCATAAAAATATTGATTGTATGCTATGTGTCAGGTACTGGAATTAATTTAATAAGGCACACTCCTTCACCCCAATGAGCTTCCACTGGGGAAAGCAAACAAGAACAGTTAATTATGATGCAACTTGATAGCTACAAACATTATTGTTAAAACTTAAGTGTATTGTACAGAAAAAAAAAAAGACAAAACTCTATTACAAAAGATTGGGGCAAATATCAGTGACATCTCATGATACAGTCTGGACCTTATAGCGGAAGAGTCAAAGCGGAAGAGTGGACTGTCTAATTGTTAACCTGTGAAGAGGCATGTGCGAGTCAGCACTGAGGAATCTCTAGAGGCTGTGCTTCTGGTGAGAGACGATGCCAACAAGTTGATTTAGGACTGAAGTAAGAAATAAAAGAAAAATGATATGTAAGAGGTGTTTATAAAACTTCTTTATTATATGTTTTATACATATGCATATATATGTATCATTGGGGTGAAGGAGTGTGCCTTATTAAATTAATTCCAGTACCTGAAATAATATNATTCTTAAATATAATCTATATTTTAACCCTATAGATTGGTAGTATAGAGTGACTCTTCTCTTTTCACGCCCACCTTTGGGGTTAGTACTGGCATCCTGGGAGAGCTGGAGTTGGTGTTTACATAGAACCAAGTCATTAAGGGAAAAGGGGGCTTACGTGCCTCACTGGCCAAGAAGTACATTTTCTTCCCGCACCTTATTTTCTTCCAGAGTCATCTGTGGACATCCTGCTCTGTATCTTCTTTGAGATTTGGAAGCTCAGATAGAATCAGGTGGAAGTGGAGGTAAGCAGTGATGGTCTCCAGTGTTTTTGCATTTATCTTCACTGAAATGTGTTGGTATATTTTCTATATTCGCCATAGCACAATCCAGTCAGACAGCAGCAGGGTAGCTCTTGTGCAACTGAAAGACCTCTTAGGCGATGCTCTCTTTTAGCTAATTCTGTAATGTTCTTGGAAAACTGGAGGAAATTTTGCCTGTTTGCCTAACGCTCTTACTATGACTTGCCCTTCTGTTGTACTCTTTGACTAATAAGATGGTGTGGGGCAAATTTCAAAGTTTGTATACTAGCACAACAAGATAAAGATGCAGAAGGTCCCTGTGCTTTTGGATACCCAAATCTCTCTGGGGATTATAGTGCCCTATAGTACTCCAGAAGGAGTACTTGAATTTACTTTCAAAGACATGACAATGGCTAATGTTATTACTCTTCTTTCTGCTCTTCCTCCTCCTTTCTCTAGACTGAATAACTGTTTTTTGTTTTGTTTTGTTTTTTTGTTTTTTTTTAAAAAGAGTGTGCGTATGTTCAAGTGGGAGGGTGGGCAGAGAAAGAGGGAGAGAGAAAATCTTAAACAGGCTCCATTCCTAGCACAGAGCAAGACATGAAGCTCAATCCCTGACCCTGGGATCATGACCTGAATCAAAATAAAGAGTAAGAAGCTTAAACAAATGACCCACCCAACTGGGGCCCCTAGATTGAAAAACTTTTATAGTTGTAAACAATCACCATTCATCTATACCTAATGCTTATACCAGGACCTGATGCTTATACCAGGACCTGATGCTTATGCCAGGACCTGCAAGGCACTTGATATTTCAGAGAATAGGTGTTTTATATTCAGAGAGCCATATTATCACTTCCATGTATGCTTTGAAACCTTATAGCAAGACACTGACTACTTACTTCCTAAATTTCTGTAGCAATAGCCTTGCCTTAAAGGTAATAAAGATAGAACTTTTCTTAGCTTCCTAACAGAGGAAGGAGAAGGTTCCTATGAAGACTGAGCAGAACTGAGGCTAGGATGGTAAAAGAATGGTTAGAAATTATCTGGGAAACTTTTACAATATCAGTGTGACCCATATAGATTTTAGGGAAGAATGAGTCTGTTCCACAGTATTTGTCTGTGTTGGATGAAAGAATAAGAAATAAAGCATGAACCCATGTAGTCTGTGGTATCATTCATCACAATGGACAGCAGGAATAAAAGCAGGTTTGGGGAAAGATGATGAGCTAGGCCGGATCTCAAGGTGTAATGTTTAACAGTAATAAATAAGTCCAGATTTGAGACCGTTGTCATTTAGTATAAAAACAAGTAGTGCAAAGGTCATATACAAGAAAAAAATGTAGATTAATTCATATGGTTCTGTGGGCTCCCATGATAAATGTTATTTGTGATATAGTTTTTGCTACTTCTGAGGCAAAATTCAGCAACATAGGCAAAGAATCCTTAGAAATCTTAGCAAAGACTGGAAACAGTAGCAAGTTTCCCAGTCTCTGTACATGGAAGAAATCACTGGAAGAAGTGAGTTTTAAGTCAATTCTAAAAATAAATACATAAATACATACATAAATAAATAAGAGTAAAACAAAAATATTTCACAGTCTAAATAACTATTAATTGTGGTAGAGACTACTAGTAATCTTTCAAGATCTACTCTTCCCTTCTTCCATAATAATATTTAGGAAATTGCCTATTCTTAGCTGACTAGTCTGAAAAACAAATACCTTTCTTAACTAGTCAACATCCTAGCTTATGTGACTAAGTTTTAGCCAATGAGGTGTAAGGGGAAATATTTTGTGTTCCCCCTGCTTACCTTCCTCAAAATATGGCTGCAGTGCATACTCTGTCTCTTTTTCAACATCTCTTCCTCCTCCTCCCTATTGGTATGGCTTTTTTGGAATTATGAATTGACTTTGGGACTGAAGGATGAACATGACAGAGTAAGACAGAGGGACCCTGATATGTATTCTAAGGACATTGTGGAACAAAGTTGCCATATCAGTTCTAGAAAATCTACTCTGGACATGTATGTGAGAGAGAAATCACACTTTTTCTTGGTTAAGCTGCTGCTTTTTTGATTTCTTACAGCCAAAAAGGATATATGAATTAACTATTTCTTTTCTCAAGATAAGTTCGACTTCGTGAACCTGAAAAACAAGTAAAAATGAAAAAAAGATTTGACAACTGCATCTCCATTTCTTTCTGGAAACATCAGATTCTCATTCTGACATTAAGTCAATTTCTTTGGCAAATTGTTTTATTCATCTTTTGTTAATTTTTTAGCATCATTTTAATACCATGATGCCTTTCTCTTTGTTGCTGGTATAATATAGATAACAACTTGGGTCTTCAGACCCTCTTATGTTTAATGCCTTTGCTTAAACCATCTCAAACCAAATCATATTTAATATATTTAGCTATTTTACTGTGTGATCCTTTAACACTTCCCTCAAGCTGTGAACTTTTTGCCATCAAAGATTTCCATCTTCCATACATGAAACTGTCTGAAACAACTGCTCCTTTCCTGTTATAGGAGTTTAGCTGCCTCCTTAAATATTTTGGGCAATACGGTGTGGTAGGCTCTGAGATCTTAAGGACTTAGTTTCACCACTTACTAGCTATTGACTTAGGCAAAAGCTAGTCTAAATCTTCCGTTAGGTTTTTTTCTTAAATTTAACATGGAGTATTAATGAAAATAAATTTACATACTTCATATAAAACAATTAACTGAGGCCCTGTTAGAATAAGTGTAGTTTATATACCGATCGGACATAGTAACAGATTTTATTTCCTCTTTGCGGTCCTAGAAAAAAAAAAACAGTAACATTGTCTTTTCCTGTTTTAAGACAATACTGTGTACAAAAGTACCTTTATTCAAAAAAGATTTCTGATTTTGTTTAATGCCAGGTGTTGAAAGTGCTGTGTAACACAAAGTTGGTCCCTATCATCACAGGACCTCACATTTGCTTGTTTGCATATAAAATTTAGTAGCCAAGCAATATATATGCCTCACTGGCTTGATACTGTTTCAGTAATTTAGTGCTTTTCTTATGCTCTTTTCATATTTTTACATTGTCTCCAGGCACTTGTCTAGGTAAATGATGTGCCTCAATTTAATTTGTTTATTTTTCTAGATATGTGTATGTGACTACATAGTGCCTCAAAGATATTTGTTTAATTATAGACCATTAATTATGTGGGTGGCAACTCATAAATAAAAGAGAGGAAAAGAAAGTTGGAATAACAGTCTGAAAAGAGCATCTTTTATATTTGGTTTTCATAAAGTCAGATTCCAGTGAAATCTTAGATTGACTACTTTATTTTTCTGTTTCACATTTAAGAAATAGACTTTGAAAGTTTGTATTTTTTTCTTAAAAACACAGTTTGGAAATTACATGTGAAAGGTATTCATTCAGAAATCTTAGTAGCTTCTCTATGTGAGTTAGCCTAAAAAGGGATTATGGACTATGGACCATTGGGCAAAGGGCTCAGTAGTACATACTCAGTACATACGATGTTCAGATCTGACCTTTCTGACATGCAATGCGTGTTTTCTCGGTTCCCTACACAGATTCTATACCTTTCCTTACAATTCCCCACATCATCAAAAAATTGATCATTTCTCATTGTCATAATTGTTTCTCCTGACCTAAATAAACTTTAATTCCCTCCAGTGATTTAAAAAAAAAAAAGTGAAAACGAAACCTTCTCTCTGCTACAACTTCATTTTTGTCCTGTTTGGTTTTTTTCACCCTATGGAAGAAGTATGTAAAATGTGAAAAATCTCTGTCAGAAACTTGAAAATAGTATTAGTGGAGAGCTACTAAAGAATCCCAAAGGACATCACCAGATTTGCACCCCCAAAATCTTTCCTAGTTGATATGAAACAGCCCATTTATTAAAAATGTGTGCAGCATATCACATTATGCAGTATAAATCAACATAATGTGATATGATCTGACATCAAGTTAAAACACTGCCTTTTTTGCTTCTGCTCAGACCATATGTTCAAATTATTAAAAATACCCACAAATGCTTATTTTTTAAAACAAACTCAAGCTTCTCTCAAATAAACCATCTTGACTTATATATTACTTGGGCAGAAAAGTATTTTCTCCTCTTGAGCACTTTATGTTATAGATAATGTTTTGATATTTTGCCAGGAGAGCCTTTATAAAAGAAACACTATGTACACACACACACACACACACACACACAAAGGAAACTGCTGTCAAGGAGAAAAAGATGCTACTGTGTAGTGAAGAAATATAACTTATTTGGGAAAGAGTAAAGTTTACTTGTGATATCAGCTGTACCTTATAATAAAAGGTTCTGTGTATTTTACCTTACTTTGGACTCTGATATCCTATATTATTAGATGAGTCATTGAGTATCTATGACTGCTGTTCATTGTCGCTAATTTTGACCCAAATTCTGTTTACTGAGCAATCTCTAAAAACTTGCTTACCCATGGATAAATATACGTTAACCTTTAAAAAATATATATTCCATGAAATTTATGAGAAAACAGCCAACTTGGCAAATTTTAACACACACACACACACACACACACACACACACACACATGCTGGAACATCTTGACTGGGTTGATGACATGACAGCATTGTAGTATCCTACCAGCTGGGTGCTGGCTGGGGTTCAGAAATGGACTCAAGACAGTGGAGCAGAATTCAAGAGGAGGCAGATCTCCACTAGAGTGACTGTTTTGTTAAAACCAGCAAGAAGACCATTTGCTACACCAGGTTTCCCTCATTCTGCCCTGAGCTGATTTCTTGTGGGCAACAAAAAAATGTGACATAAGGGGATACAATAGCGTGTGAAATGATACTGCGCAATCTGCTCAAGCTTCCATTGCAGTCTCCAGGCTTATTTCTCATCTTGCTCTGGATCCCCCCTGAGCTGATGCAAGCATGGAGTTCCAGAATTCCATGGACTTCCAAGGGGGCTCCCCACTCCAGCAGGCTAAAGAATGGAAAGTAGATGGGTGGAGAGGGGGCAGGGTGTGTGATCCACTAAGGGAGTTATTTGCTTCACTATCATTTGCTTAAAGATCAATGAAATGTCAGTTAAAACTAAAAAAAGGAAAAAAGCACTTCATTTATAAAGGTTTTGCCTTTTTAATGTCTCTGCACTTCTGGGCTTTTTCATGTCTTTTTATGCTGACCCAGAGAATGCTGAAAAAGCAGGGAACAGCCATGCATGTAGTATTTTCAGGACAACCAGCAACACGATGCTTTCAAAATCTTGAAGATAGCCCTTTCCCCCCAGACTTGCAGTTCAATTTTGCAAACACCAGAATTTCCATAGTTTTGATAAAGTTCATGTAAGTATCCTCCAAATTTTGGTACTTATCTGGACCAGTGTGAACCTTGCATTTTTTTAAATTCACCCAGCACTAATTACCTTAATATTTTGAGATAACAAATACTGATCTGTAATCTTTCCTGGAGAAAAAAAAATCTGAGGCTCCCATAAGAAATAGCTTTTTATTAATATCCTTGAGGATCTTGAAACATTGGGTATTGTTATGTCAGCATATCTGTGGATCCTGTTTGGGCAGAGAAATTAACTATCCAGCATTACTGATACAGCAGGGGAATTTCTTAGGTCCTTTGATGAGAGGAAAGTATAACTGTAATAAAAATTTAAGTTTTTTTTTCTCCCTTATCCTTCTCAATTTATATTGCAGTATCTCTGGCCATTAGGAAAGTGAAGGAAATAGTGTAAATTTCTTAATAGCTAAATGAGGCTTGAAATAGACCTACAAATTTAAAAGTCTGTAACCCTAAGCATAAAGAGAAATTAACTACCTCCAAGCATTTCTTTAGGAATGACAACTCTTTATCCAGCAATAATAATAAAGATCAAAAAAGTTTATGCTTTAATTTAAGAGTTAACATTCTTTTAAAAATTTACTTCTACAAATCCTTCAAGCTTGGTCAGCCATGAGAAAGAAAACACTGAAAATCTCATAGCGCTTACAAGAATATTTTTTGGCAGACAGTATCCCATTATATTTGTGAAAGAAAATGTTAATTAGGGCATATATATTAAAATATATAAGGTAAAATAAATTCTAACTGCCTTGGCTTGAAATAAAGGACTGTCCCTTACTGGAATGTTGATAACCCTCAAAAGGTGTCTCTGGGTATCTGTACAATCAACTCAATCACCTTACACTCAATTCTTTGCTCACTACTTATGTCTTTAATTTTTTTTATTTTTTGGGGAAGTGATTTTTCTGACGGAAACTCCATGCCTTAATTGACTGCTTCTTTTTCTATACCTTATGAACTTTTTATCTTCTTTATGTACTCTATTGTATTTCTCCTTTACTATCAAAGCTCCTGGCTACATTTCACTAATCTGGTTTTAATTTCTTCTAATTTCAGAATTCAAAGTAGATATTTAGGATAGTAACATAGTAATAACAATAATAATAATAATAGCAAGCTAGGATTTATTGATTATTTGTTATATGTGGCACTTTGTGCTTGATGTACCACAAATGTGATCTCATTTAATCCTCAAAATAACCTCATAAGCAGTCCCTGTTATCTCTAAGAATGAGTAAATTGGGGCGCCTGGGTGGCTTAGTCGGTTGGGCGTCCGACTTTCGCTTGGGTCATGATCTCGCAGTTCGTGGGTTCGAGCCCCGCGTCGGGCTCTGTGCTGACTGCCAGCTCGGAGCCTGGAGCCTATTTCGGAGTCTGTGTCTCCCTCTCTCTCTGGCCCTCCCCTGCTCACGCTCTCTCTCTCTCCTAGAAATAAATAAAAATATTAAAAGAAAAAGAAAAAAAAAAGAATGAGTAAATTAAGGATCAATGGATTTAAATAAATTCAGCAACATCACAGAGTTAGTGAATAATAAAACTGAAAATGAAACCTTGTCTCTCTGGCTCTGACAATTATATCCATCCATCAACACTTAGATACTCTTCCCCTCACTCATCCCCAATCTTTTTTCTTTTCATTCCCAGTCTTAAGAAAGGTCATTATGAAATATCTCTGTAGGTCATTTAAAAAATTGAAAATATATCATGTTAGCCCAACCAGGAAGCACAGTTTTGATATCTTGTATTAATTTTCTTCTTAACCAGTTATCTCTGAATGAACAGGTCTCACGTTTATATTCTGCTGATGATACTGCCAAATTTGTGTGAGAGATGCGAATCTGATGGTAACAGCAGCCCATAAAACTCAGATATTAATATATATATTAATTATATGTTAGATATATAATTATATATGTTAGATATTATATATATAGCTTTCTTTCTTTTTTTATTTTTTATTTTTATTTTTGAGAGAGACCAAGTGAGCAGGCAAGAGGGAATGAGAGAGGGAGCAAGAGAGAATCCCAAACACAGTCCACACTTAGAGCATGATATGGCGTTCAATCCCATGACCCTGGGATCATGACCTGAGCTGAAATCAAGAGTCAGATGCTCAACCAAGAGAGCCACCCAGGAACCTTTTATTTTTTTAAATTTAAATCAATTTAGTTTCTAGCATGAGCTTATTCCCATCACTGTATGATAACAGAAAATTTTATTTACTCGATTCTGATTTCTCATGACTCAATCCAGTCATTTCCCAGTCATTGCCTTACACCATAATGGCATTTAGTATTAAAATTCTATCTCCAATGTGTCTTTTTCTCCCTAGAGAAATACTGAGATGATGTCATTTCAGAATTTAGATTGAATATATAGGAACATCATCTTTGTCTTCCTGTCTCATTTCTCCTTTTCTTCCATTTTAATATTATCTTATCAGGCCACTTGCAGAATAATGAAGTGGTATCTGAGATATATGTGGGCTTAATTATGGCTTTTAGTTGGCTAACTCTGTTATAGTTAAACCACTTATGTTTCACCCATGTCCTTATTCCATCATGAGGGAGAAGGTATAAGGTATATCCTAAGACATGTTTCCTCTTTACTTTTATGAGGCCTCCATGAAGAATATGCTGGCTTGCTTTTTCTATTAAATGTCAATAGTATCCTACTTGAGAGCCAAAGGAACTTTGAAACACCCTCACAAAATGCTCAAAATACTAACTTGGGTCCTCTTGTTTTCAAAGTGAAGAATGTTTGTATAAGAGAACTACAGGCCAATATCTCTGAAGAAGATGGATGCAAAAATCCTCAACAAAATTCTAGCAAACTGAATCTAACAATAAATGAAATAAAATCATTCACCATGATCAAGTGGGATTTATTGCCAGGATGCAAGTGTGGTTCAGTATTTGCAAATCAATCAATGTGATACATCACATCAATAAGACAAAGGATAAAAAACATATGATCATTTCAGTAGACGCAGAAAAAAGCAACTGACAAAGTATAACATCCATTCATGACAAAAACACTCAACAAAGTAGGTTTAGAGGGAACACATCTCAAAAGATCATATATGAAAACCCCCAGCTAACAAACTCCATGAGGAAAAGAAAATGGCAGTGTTCCCCTGAAGTTCAGCAACATGACAAGGATGTTCACTCTCACTACTTTTATTCAACATAGTACTGGAAGTCCTAAAAAAAAGAAATTTAAAAAGCATTTAAGTTGGTAAGGAAGAAGTCAAACTTCCTTCGGGTATTTACAGATACCCTAAAGACTCTACCAGAAACCTTATAGAACTCATATATGAACACAGTAAATTTTGCAGGACAAAATCAATCTACAGAAACCAATTCCAGGTCTATATGCTAATAATGAAACAGCAGAAAGAGAAATTAAGAAAGTAATACCAAATTATTGCACCAAATATAAGAAAATACCTAAGAATAAAGTAAACCAAAGAGGTAAAAAACCTGTACTCTGAAAACTATAAAACATTTAGGAAAGAAACTACAGATGACAATGACATGGGAAAACATTCCACGCTCACGAACTGGAAGAATAAACATTGTTAAAATATATGTACTACTCAAAGCAATCTACACAGTTAATGCAATCCTGATCAAAATACCAACAGCATTTTTCACAGAACTAGAATAAACAATTCTAAAATTTATATGGAACTACAAAAGACCTCGAATAGCCAAAGCAATCTTGAAAAAGAACAAAACTGGGGGTATCACAATTCCGGACTTCAAGTTATATTACAAAACTATAGCAATCAAAACAGTATGGTACCAGCACAAAAACAGACATATAGATAAATGGAAAAGAACAGAAAACCCAGAAATAAACCACCAATTACATGGTCAATTAGTCTTCTGAAAGGGAGACAAGAATAGACAAGGGGAAAAAGACAGTCTCTTCAACAAACGGTGTTGGGAAAACTGGACAGCGACATGAAAAGGAAAGAAATTACACCATTTTCTTCACTTTATTACACATTAGAATTTTAAAATAAATTCAAAATGGATTAAAGACCTAGATGCAAGACCTGAAACTATAAAAATCCTGGAAGAGAGAGCACAGACACTATTTCTTTGACATTGACTGCAACAGAATTTTTTTTAGATATATCACCTGAGGCAAGGAAAACAAAAGCAAAAAAACTATTGGGAATATATTAAAAAAAAAAAAAAACAAAAAAAACCAAGAACAAAAAACTTCTGCAAAGGAAACAGTCAGCACACTAAACTAAACAAACAGCAAACCTAAAAGACAACCCACTGAAAGGGAGAAGACATTTGCAAATGACATACCTGATAAAGGGTTAGCATCCAAGGTATATAAAGAACTGATACAACTCAACACCCAAAAACCAAATAATCAAATTAAAACATGGTAAGAACACATGAAGAGACATTTCTCCAAAGAAAACATAAAGATGGCCAATAGACACATGAGAGGATGCTCAACATCATTCATCATCAGGAAAATGCAAATTAAAACTACAATGAGATATCACCTTACATCTGTCAGGATGACTAACATCAAAAACAAGAAATAGTGTTGGCAAGGATATAGGAATTAAAGGAACCCTAGTGAACTATGGTGGAATGCAATTTGGTGCAGCCACTGTGGAAAACAGGATGAAATTTCCTCAAAAAGGTAAAAGTAGAACTACTCACAATCCAGCAATCACATTACTGGTATTTATCCAAAAAATACAAAAACACAAATTCAAAGGGATACATGTGCCCCTATGTTTATTGCAGCCTTATTTATAATAGCCAGACTATGGGAGAAGCCCAAGTTTCCACTGATAGAATAGATAAAGAAGATGTGATACCTTAGAATATATTAGAATATTATTCAGTCATAAAAAATAATGAAATCTTGACAGTAGCAATGTCATGGATGGTGCTAGAGAGTATAATGCTAAATGAAAAGAGTCAGAGAAAATAAATATAATATGATTTCATTAATATGTGGAATTTAAGACAAAACACAAATGAGAAATGGGATAGAGAGAGAGAAAAAAAGAGAGAGAGATATGCAAACTAAGAAACAGACTCAAGTACAGAATACAAACTGATGCTTACTATAAAGGGAAGGTGTGAGGGGGATGGGTGAATTAGTAATGGGGATTAAGGGTACACTTAACATGATGAGTACTGAGTAATGTATACAATTACTGAATCACTGTATTATACACTTGAAAGTAATATAACACTATATGATACCAGAATTAAAATAAAACAACTTAATTTTTAAAAAGTGAAGTATGTTCTTCTCCTTGTGTATAAACTGGACTTTCTGCCTACCTTCCAAAAATAAACAGAAGAAAAAGTAACTTTATAGTGAAATACATCTCAAATACCACTTCCATCACCAACATCCAAGTTATTGATGGAGGTTAAAAACTAAGGATAAGTCATATTATGTATCATGATGTGATGAGAAGGACAACTCTTCTCCATGGTATTCTTCTCAATACCCAGGAGTAATCATCAGATAAACCAAATCAAGGAACATTCTACAAAATCATTAGTCCTCAAAAATGTCAAGGGCATTAAAAAAAAAAAAAAAGAAAAGGCAAACTTGACAAACTATCATAGACCAGAGGAAACTAAACAAACATGACCACTAAGAGCAATACAGTATCATGGACTGGATCCTGAGACAGGAAGAAGACATTTATTAGTGAAAAAATGCATGAAATCCATGTAAAATCTGTATTTAGTCAATAGCATTCTACCAACGTTACCTTCGCAGTTTTGACAGATGTAACATGATTGTGTGAGTTGTTAACATTAAGGAAATTGGGTGAAGGATAAATGGATATTCGTTACTGTCTCTGCAACTTTTCTTGCAAATAAAGAAGTGTCACAAAATAAACAAGTTCAAAACAACTAGGCAAAAGAAATGGTTCAAAAGAATTGTATACACCAGGTACANTTAGTCAAAGTACATGAACTGATCTTTGTCACAGACTAAGGAAAGAATGGGAGTTCCACCTGGATGAGCAGAGACATCCCCACTCGTTTGTTATGTATTGGTATATTATGAGATATTGCATTTTTTTATGTGAACACATAGACTATATTATCTAAACAGAAGAATCTCTAAATATTTTGAAAAATGGCAGATCTTTTGAAGGAAAACCTTGCATACCACAGAGAGATACTTCACATATCATTAAGAATGAACCTAAGTAGTTGTCAAAGTTAAAGATAAGTTACGTATTTTCCCTTTATAAGAATAAATATTCTGAAAGTGCCAAATATTAACAATGAGTAAGAATGGAGCTGCTTTTCAAAGAACCTCCTGCTATAAAGGGAACATTGTGAAAGGGCCCTTTTAAAACATAATCCATCTTCAAATAAATTTGTTGCTGAAAACAGTGTCACCTATACAAATTAGCATATCAGCATGCTTTAAAAACTTAGAATTCTTATTCTCTATTCTGATTGTAAATCTTCCAAATGAATTTCTGTGACTGCCTTTGAGCATATTTTATAAAAATATTGCACTTTCTAACTCAAAAGAACAACTGATGAATATCAGGCTAGCTCAAAACCTAACATCTGATTTCAACAAAATATTTGCATTATTAGCAGGATTAAAACATGAGTTTCAAGATTTAGTAAATGCAGGCAACATGCATTTCTTCTGTTTAGATCTATGAATTTTTACCACTTGACTTTTCCAAATGACACTCATTAAACCAATAGACAGTATTTCAATAATGAGAACTTAGATCTGCAAATCATTTTCTAGGATAGAGTTTAAATCAAGATATTTAGGATGTTGTTGCTGCATATTTAATCATGCTGAGAGCACCAAATAATTTTAATAAAATTTTTAAAAGTTTTTAACACCACTATAAATAGAACAGAAGTGGGGTGCCTAGGTGGCTCAGCTGGTTAAGCGCCAACTTCAGCTCAGGTCATGATCTCATAGTTCGTGAGTTCAAGCCCTGCATTGGGCTCTGTGCTGACAGCTCAGAGTCTGGGGCCTGCTTCAGATTTTGTGTCTCCCTCTCTCTCTCTCTGCCCCTCCCCCACTCATACTCTGTCTCTCTCTCTCTCAAAAGTAAATAAACAAAAAATTAAAAAAATAATAAATAAGACAGAATTTTTTTTTAATATTTTTATTTATTTCTAGGAGAGAGAGAGAGAGAGAGACAGCGTGAGCAGGGGAGGGTCAGAGAGAGAGGGAGACACAGACTCTGAAACAGGCTCCAGGCTCTGAGCTGGCAGTCAGCACAGAGCCCGACGCGGGGCTCGAACCCACGAACCGCGAGATCATGACCTAAGCGAAAGTCGGACCCTTAACCAGCTAAGCCACCCAGGTGCCCCCAAGACAGAATATTTTCTAAAAATGTTTTTATCTCATCTTTATCTCATTTATCTTTTTTATGTGTATTATTTAACACAAATATATGACTACAGTAACGCATGTGTTTACCTTGTAAAGATTTTTATAAGTGCATAATTATTCACATATCAAAAAATAATTGACTTTTTTAACTGCAAAGATTATTTCTTTAAAAAAAAATGGAAACAACTATGTCTAGATCTCTCTACTCTCCTTCCAAATCTTAAGGAGATTTCCACGACAGACTGGAATATAGGCGGTGATGAATGTTCCTTTGTAGGCATTGAACTCTTCTCTCTAGCTCTTCATCTTGTTTCTTGGTAGAGAGCAGGGAAAGAAGAATGATTTTAGCCAGGTTATATATACCTTCAAACGTCTCTGTCTTACATCAATTCTTGAACTTACGGGTAAAAATTAGGGACTATTATTTACGGTCTTTTAATTTTATATTTTCCTCCCCCCACCCAACCCCCAGGGAAAATGGCAGCCTCTATCTCTACATTAAAAAGAGTGGTTCTCAGAAATAACGTTATTTAACAACGCAGATGTTATTGTTTCGGCTCATTTGTACACAGTTCAAATAGAAAACAACTACTCTAAGACTATCTAAGGAATAAAATCTATCTTAAGGCAGGCCCATCTTAGATGATTCACAAAGAAATGTGAACCTATATTTTCAAGGCAGCCACAGCTAAGCCCAGGACACAGGAGCCAAAGGGCGGTCAGGCATCAGGGTATTGCAACCTGGCGTGGGTGTGCTTTGATACAAAAGGAAATCATCATGCAAATCGCACGTGCCAATGTGGCACAGATTTTAAAGAATGAACCCTCAGGCCCTGAAAAAAATTAATGAGTTCTGCCTCTCCTTTCTGTGACCTTTTAGTTAGGTTTTTATGGGAATGTGTTTTCTTTGTTTTAGTCTGAGCTGTTCTGGGAAGAGTCACAGCGGGATAGTGAATCTGCAAAAGTGCTCTCATGGCACAGATTCTCAGTCTACCACTGAGCTACTGACTCCCGAGTACTTGAAGGTCCTGACCTAGGCAAATTTGTGTAGAAGTCAAATATTGTCTTACAAAATCCAACCCGGGGTTCCTGTTTCTAGGTGTTTTCCTTTTTGAGAGTTTTTTTTCTTCTGCAAAGAAAAAGGATTTTCTTCTCTTTGCTACTCCTTTTCCCATCTTTCAAACCCTGCTTTCAAGAACAATTCAGACGAATTCACTCAACACGTTGCGAGAGTAGAAAATAGGGACAAGAGCAACAGGCCGAAGGTCAGAAAATCTGGCCCGAAACTTTGACATTGCCACTTACTAGACATAATCACATTTTTGCCAAATTAATCACATTTTTGCCCTCTGTTTCTTATCCTATTATATAGTGCCAATAACCGCAGATTTGGTTCAAGTAGCCATCATGTATATTGTGACAGAGCATTGATTCAGCTTTGCTTCCTCTCCCCACTCAGCAGCCAGTGAGCTCTGAATGGGATCGACCCCTCCCCAGATCCAGAATGGGTCTCTATTTGAGCTAAGATTTCAGCTAATTTCATCTTTCTTTCTTTTTTTTTTTTGATCTTTTGTTTATTTATTTATGAAAGACATAGAGCATGAGTGGGGGAGGGGGGAGGAAAGAGAGAGAAAGAAAAAAAAAGAGAGAAATAATCCCAAACAGGCTCCCAGCTTTCAGTGCAGAACCTGATAGAGAGGCTCGATCTCACAAACCATGAGATCAAGACCTGAGCTGAAATCAAGAGTCCCACCTTTAACCAACTGAGCCACCCAGGTGCCCCAACAACTAATTTACCTTATTTGCCATCAAGACTGGCACCTGTATAGACAATAAGTTAGGACTATGTCAAAAGGCCTGATTTCTTCCCACAGCAATTGGTCTACTGGCTTGGAAACTCAGTTTGCCAAATCAGCATAGAAAGACATCTCTTTTCTTCAAGTTACATGCTGTGTGTGTATGAACCCTGCTCAGAGCCAAAGTTATTCAGAAATATGAAATTAACCCTGCAATATTAAAAATATCTAGTATTCTCCAAATGATTGCCTTCAGAGCATTCTATATCCTGCAAAGCTATTAGAAATTGCAATTAATCCAGTCTAATGAGCCGAACACCATAGCGAATCACAGTTCTTGCAGTATATACTGTCATGGGAAAACTACAAAAATGTATTTTCTCCTTGGCAATTTCTTATAAATGATTGTTTCAGTTGACTTTGACTAAACACAATTCTTCAAACTTTAAGGATTCAGAAAATATAAAAGTGATATAAATTAGAAATAGTGAGGAAAGAGAGAAAAACAAAGTTAAGAACATAAATATAGATAAGAATAATTTTAAAATGCTATATATTGAGGGGCTTCTGGGTGGCTCAGTCAGTTAAGTATCTGGCTCTTGATTTTGGAGCAGGTCATGATCTCACAGTTCAGAAGTTCAAGCCTCTGACACTGTGGCTTCTCCTTGGGATTCTCTCTCTCCTTCTCTCTCTGCCTTTCTCCTGCTCATGCTTTGTCTCTTTCTCAAAATAAATAAATAAACATGAAAAAAATACAAGAAAAAATGTCATACTTTGTTACATACATGCAGAGAATAGATTAAAAATATAGTTTTCAGCCAGGATAGTAAATTTGTTTTATACACAATTTGAAGTTTAATAATTTGGAGATGTCTCCCTATAGTACTGTGTTGATAAATATTCTCCACCGCATCTTAATACTTCAGGAATGCATGCTTTATTATTAATGATAACTGCCTCCATTCAATAAGGAACCTGTAAGTTTAAGATACTGGGAGACAATTTTCCTATTTCTGGTCATCACTGATAGATTTTGTATAGGAAGAGAGCTTAGAAGATAGAGATAGTGTCTCCCTTGGGAGCAAAGGCCAGGTTTATATACTACCCAATTTAATAAAGATAATGTCTCATGCTGGGTGAAGGTCAAGCAGGCTGACTGCCCATTATAAAAGATTTTTGTTTCCTGTGCTGCGAGTTCCTTTCCTGTAACAGAAGCCAGTGCATGTACAGAGAGACCCAATCATCTGACCCTCTCTACATTCCCCTGTGGGAACTGGGGTTCAAGCAATCAGCTCAAATCCTGACACTCCTGGCCTTGCTATTGCTGCAAGTACTAATGCCATCTGTCTGTGGCCCAGGAGTCTCCCGTCCTCTATCTACATGCAGGAAACTGTGGCAAGTTACATTTGAATTGTAAGCAGAGTAAAATCTTAGCCCCTTCACAGTTCTTGATACCACAGTCTGTATTTGCTTTCTATTGCTGCATAACAAATTATTACAAACTTAGTGACTTAAAACAAAACTCATTCATCAGTTCGTGCTTCCTTCATACAGAAGCCCAAGCACAGGGTGGCTAGGCTTCTGCTCAGGTTTCACAAGGCAATATCAAAGTGGTTTTGTTAAAATCTGGAGTCTCCAGGGGCACCAGGGTGGCTCAGTTGGTTAAGCGTCTGACTCTTGATTTCAGCTCAGGTCATGATCTCATACTTTGTGGGTTCAAGCCCAGTATTGGGCTCTGTGCTGACAGTGCAGAGCCTGTTTTAGATTCTCTCTCTCGCTGCTCTTCACCCCACCCCGTCTGCTCCTCTCTCAAAATAAATAAATAAACTTAAAAAAAATTCTGGACTCTTTAGGGGAAAGATGATTTTCCAAACTCTTACTTTTCAGATAAATCTAGTTTCTTGCAACTGTAGAACCAAGCCTCCCATTTTCCTGTTGTGTTGGTGACTAGACTCCACCCATATCCCTTGCCAATAGCCCTACCTATCTTGAAAGCCAAAACAAAGAATATCACAAGTAGACTCCATCTCCTCCTTGGATCTCTGACTTCTTCTGCCTTCAGTCTCTAGATCCACATTTAAAAGGCCTGTATGAGTAGGTCCTGCCCACTCATATACTCTCCCTACCTTAAGATCAATTAATTTGTGATCTTAGTGAACCTGCAAAATCCCATCTCTTCAAGTTCCCCCCACATTCAAGTGGAAGAAAGCATGTAAGGGTGAGGGTCACTGGAGATCATGTTGGAATGCTGCCTACCAGCATTCCAACATTTGTTATCCTGACTGTCTTGGGAAAACTCCCCCAGGTGTCTCCTTGACTCTCACATGACTACCACACCACTTCATGTCTGACCATGGCTGAGCATCAAGCCATGCTCGCAAACACCAGCTGGGGGTCCTACAATTCAATTTAACATGACACTAACATGACACTAACCAAAGTTAGTACTCCCTCTCAGGTTAACACGTTCAAACTGACAAGACTACCACCCCCACTGCCTCAGATGTTAGTCACAAGCCCCAGATCGTCTCCTGAACTGTATACTGGAAATTTTCATGACTCCCCTCCTTGGGTTTCATCATTTGCTAAAATAGTTTACAGAACTCAGAGAACTACTCAGTTATGTTTACTGGTTTATTAATGTAATAAACCAATAGAGAACAGGGACTTCTGTCACCATGGCTTTGGGGTACATCACCTTCTTGGCACATGAATGTGTTCACCTACTTGGAATCTTAGGATTCTTATACTCTTAGGACTTTTATAAAGACTGCAATCACATAGTCATGATCAATAACTAATTTAATCTCCGGTGCCTCTCCCCTTCCTAGGGGAGGGGAGGTGGGGCTGAAAATACTAAGCTTCTAATTATGGTTTCTCTTTCTGGTAACCAGCTCCCATTTGGAATCTACCTAGAAGCCCACTAAGAGTTGCTTTATCTGAACAAGAAACATTCTTAACATCTAGGAAACTTCAAGGGACTTAAGAGTTAAGTGTCAGAAACTATGGTCAGAGACCAAATATTAGAACAAAAGACTCTTTTAGTGTTATCACTTAGTACATTATCAGGATTTTAGGAGCTTTGTGCCAGGAACTGAGGACAGAGACCAATATATATATATATTTTCTACTATTTCACATTGACCAAAATTTTCAAACAACTAGTGGGAACTACACATTGAAATCAGTTTTTAAAATAACGTTATCCTGGGATAAAAATGAGCCAATTGATTAGAACAATAGCTTAGTCCAATAATATTAGAAATAGAGTTTTTGGCTATTGTTTCATAAAAGAAATGATGTGTGCTATAATATATAACATCCTCAACAACATTCTGGCAATGAACACCATGATAGGGTCTATAGGTATATTTCTTATAATATGTTTTCAGCACAGACCAATGGAAACATACCAAAGTATAATTCAACAAAAGTAATTGTATAATGACTCATTTCAGAGAACTGATGTGCATGGTGCTTTGTCAGTTAGTTTTAACATAAAGATAGATAGATGTTCTGTAGCAGGTTAACAATGTGAGATCACGTCAAGAACAAACAAGCAGCATAATGGTCAAGACAGTAGGAAGTGGTGGCATCTGAAACCAATCAGAAAGAGCACAGCCCATCTAATGGCATCCAATGCATCATGCTTAAAACACTGCACCTGACAAACAAAGCACATCTTCAGATTTCAAAAAGGCGGTTCTAAGTTGTAACCTTTAATATATCTTCATGTCATTCAAACAATCTCCTATATCGTCATTTTATTTGGACCTCAGATTATACTTGTCAGTGAGTTCAAGATGGTATTCCTTGGAAAACATATGAAGCATAGTCATCAAGTAAAAGCCAGATAGGACTTAAATAATGAAATGTATTATTAGTTTTCAATTTTTGCTGGTTTTTGTGATATTTTGGCTCAAATTCTGTTGGTGGTTATACTGATATTTAGACTAAAAATGTTCGAGCTACTGATACAATCACCTCTTTTGGGAATGTATTCAATATTAGAGTCAATTATATGCTTGTAAGTAAACTAGTTTAACAATCCTTAGAATTTCACATGAAAGTTTAATGTATAGTACGTATCACATTTCTAAACTTGTGCTAAGTAGAGTTGTCAGAAATAGAGGGCCAATGAAATTAATTACATATCATTTGGATGAAATACAAATTTATATGTAAGACCCCTGATATCTACTTGAAATTCCTCTTAAAATTTTACAGACATCTCAGATAGCACAGGGGTGAAGAGAACACTTTGTTAACTTCCTCAATGTCACATCTTCCCTTATTCACTAAAAGGTCCCCCACCCACCAGTGAAAAATCAGTAGTTATTGACATTTTCTTTTTTTCTCTCATGGCAATGAATCATAAAGTATGTCCTGTTTATGTATATCCTGAGACTTTCTCTAACATCGTACCTAAAATAATGAGTCCCCACATCTCTTTCCTTTTGGATTCCTCAGTACTCCTCTCTTTGTAACATACTAATATCTTTTACTTATTTTGTTTCTTATCTACTCCTCTAGAGTATAAACTCAGGATGATGAAGATTTTTGTCTATATTTGTCTCTGAGGGAATCTTTTTCTTTTACCTTTGATATAGTAGTTACAGCTCTTCCTTTAACACCCAGTTTAAATATAAATGTATAATATAATTAATATAATATAATATAATATAATAACATAATATAAAATATTTTGACTATTTCATTAGAATTAATTCACTTTAATGTATTATCTATTTTAACCATTAAAAAAAACTATAATACTGCAATCTAAAATCATTTTTCTTGGCTTTATGGGGTCAGCAATTAGCTCAGTATTTATCAAATGACTAATTGAATAAATGAAAAAAATGAATGAATAAACTATAGAATATAAATGATGACTAAGGGTACATGGGTTTAGGGGAAGGTTTTATACATGAAGAACTTTGATACAATGTATATTTTTTCAAACCCTTTTATTGGTTTTTCTAGAGGTATCACATTATTTCTTCTAAGATTCAACTTTATACACAAAGATTATGTGTTTTGATACTTCAAATAAGTTTCAGAATTAAATTCCCGTTCTAATTCTTATTAGCTATGCAGCCATGGACAAGACACTGAACATTAATTTCTTTATTAATACAGTTAGGATAATTATACCTTCATTGTAAGTTTAAATGTGGTAACATTCAATTAATGGTTTTGTTTTTGTTGTTAATAGTGTAAAAGGAAAGTGCTCATAGAACTGGGTGAAAGCTCTTTTGAATAAGAAAAAAAAAAAAACATGCTCACACAGCACTAAGCACCCTGGGGGTAGATAAGTTACAAAGATTAGGGTTTGCATAATTGGTGTAACTCATAGTTTGCATTAACCTTATGAAGGGCAGCCATTTTTCATAGGTGTTGAGAATAATGTTAAAGAATACCAAAGCCTAAGCCCTAACAATCATGAAAGTTAGCATGGATTATTAAGCTAATTAAAACACTGGGGCTCTGGAGACCTGAATTTTAATACACATTTTGTCACTAACTTATAATGTAACCCTAGGCAAGAGAGCAGGTCTCTTTATTCTTTGCTTTCTTCATTTGTGAAGTGAACATTACCTTCCAGAGGTGGCTGTGCTGCATAGCAATGAACTGATAGAAAGCACATTGTAAGAATGGCATCCTTATGATAATAGTAAAAGGGTAAAATGAAAAGGATGTGATATGGTTAAAAAAAAAAACCCTACAAATCAGCCTTATCTCTTCAATTGGTCTATTGTTCACAAAAGAATGGGATCGTTTTTTGCTATTGGTTTACTCCTCCCTAACCCCACTCCCACCACACCCCTTCAAATAGTATCCAAAATTAGGTGATAAAACTTTTCAGAATATGCCAACAACCTAAAACCTAGAACAATTATGGCTAGCAAATATTAATTAAGGTCATATCTTTACCAAACTTATCTTAAAATGTGAGGTACACCAGAGCACTCACATCTATTGCTCTTTAATTAAAGCTCTGACGTCTATGGCCAAGGTTACTCGTGAATGACCCCACCCACACCCTAACTAACACTACAGAAGCTTAATTAGGAAGTTACTGGTTGATGAATGAGTGTAGCACTCCCTGTACTAAATGCTGTACCAGAATATAAAATGGATGGATGTCATCATGGTGTAAAATATGGGCTTGGGTTTAAGATAAATTAGCCTACCTGTAGCACATTACAATTTTCTATGCAAAATTAATTTATTTTACCTGCCAAATTACTATGTACTTATTTAATTTGTGCAGTTTATACATTTTATTCACAGAAACTTCTGGTATGACAATAAGGTGACTCTTGATTGCTAGGTGTTTATTTTGTTACATTGTAAGTATAAAAATCTTTTTCTGCAGTCTTGCAAATTTGCCAGCAACATGAAGAAGAGCCAGCATGAATTCAGAGCATTCTTACTCTCTTATGTAAATATTACTAATTACTCAAGGAAAAGCCTTATTTTTTCATTTAAACACCTTTAACAAAAATTTATCTTCTACTCTTTAGAGAAGCATCTAAATTAATATACAGAAAGCCTACACCATGCAAGATAATCTAGATTCAATACCCCTCACTCAACAATCACTCTTATCTCTCAAGAGATCTATATTTCCTTTTCCTTTTTATTCACATTTATATGGTTTATTGTAATGCAGTCATAGGTTACTGATGTGGGCATATTCTTTACATATATATGACTTCCCTTTAAAGTTCTGTGAATAGGGGTGTCTGGGAGGCTCAGTCGGTTAAGCATCTGACTTCGGCTCAGGTCATGATCTTGCAGTTTGTGAGTTCGAGCCCCACATCTGGCTCTGTGCTGACAGCTCAGAGCCTGGAGCCTGCTTCAAATTCTGTGTCTCCCTCTCTCTCTGCCCCTCCCCTGTTCATGCTCTGTCTCTCACCGTCTGTCAATAATAAATAAATGTTAAAAATAAAAAAAAAAAACTAAGTTCTATGAATAGAGAAAATGAATATAGACAGAAGAAAACTTACAGAATATTACATGAGAATATTTGTTAACCACGATCTACCCAAAACCTCCATCACACCAAGTTGCTGCAAAAAGAAAATTAAGAAGTACTATTTATTTCAGCTGAAGGGACATCCTAACATTAAAAACAAGACAAAACATTAGAAAATAGGTCAGGTTGTTCTACTGAAACAGATTATATTCTTTGTATCAACCATGAAAACAAATTCAGTAAGTAATAAGTGATAATAAATGAATCGTGTTTATTTTGAAGTAAATTGTGACACTGTTAATACTACCCCACAGTCCACAGTCATACTATAAACCAACACTGCTCTGAATATTTCCTGTGCTTCATCAGAAAAGACAACGTCAAATATTTAGATATCCCTCTAATGTTATGTTATTTGTTTTACAATTCTAGCAGAGCTCTTAAGGCTATTAGGAATTCTGGAGTGAAGCATGAATATATTAAACCTCTCATTAAGGTATTCCAAAAATTGTTGGTTTCATTTGCTTTTTCAATAAACTAATCCATAAGTTGATGTCGCCTTTATTTGACCTTCGTGCAAGTGTTGTACTCCGAGTATAGAACGTGGGATGACTGTCTTTGTAAATGTTTTGTTTGGAAATATAGTCCAATAACATTGATTTACAGTGATGTCTAGTCACAAAACCCTTATGAATACAACATTCAAAATGAATAGGACAGTGACAGTACATCATTCTGGGGAAGGGGAACACCTCGGCAATATGAATCATAGACATCCATAACTGGTGTCACTTAAAACACATTAATATTAAGGAGTGTAGTTTACATTTTAGAATTACTCAGTATGCAAACACTGCATTTCAACTTTACAGTGCATACCTAGTCAGCACGAAAGGTATGTAGCAAAGACTTTAAACATAAGAAAAATAGTCATTGACTTTTAACCCTCTGTAACAGAATATCAATAGCAATGTTCTCTGCACTGATAATAATAAAATGTGTAACAATAACAAAAATATAATTGATGACTGGGTAATTTCAGAGACCTTATCAACTTTGAAAACTAGTGATGTATTATATTAAGAGAAAAACTATATTGGCAACATTCAAGATAGATTCTGAGATTTATGGTTCCTTATGTATTTCCCAAAGGAATATGAAAAAAAAAATATGTATATAATGATGTGCTTACGCTAAAGTAAATAACAGGGATTTTGCTGCTAAAATCTTCTAGCTTACAATTTTTCCATTCCTCTGGAGAATTAAAAAAAAAAAAAGAATTTTGATAATTGATGAATAGCTCTCTACAATATGCCCCAAGAGTGGACAGGAAAAAAAAAAATTACTGATGTTACATAGACATTAGGAGGCAGTTTAAAGCAGCTTGTTAGTTGAATTGAGCAATAGGGAAACTTACAGTTTAACAGCTTTGCTAGCAGGTGTTCCTGTTGTCGTGGTAAAGTGCTACATGTTTTACTCAGTAATGGTGAGGATACAATCGAGTTATCCTCAAACTGTAAAAACTCAAGTAATAAAAGCACATTATGGTTTCTTTATTACTCTAGTGTTGCTTTAAACTATGTGCCCCAAATATGTCCGCTTTTGAAAATGTCTTTTATGTAGACTAGAAGAAAAATGATAATTTTGAGAATGGAATTTGATTTAACCTTATA
Organism: Crocuta crocuta; assembly: GCF_008692635.1. Lineage (NCBI taxonomy): Eukaryota > Metazoa > Chordata > Mammalia > Carnivora > Hyaenidae > Crocuta > Crocuta crocuta. Next base: position 3,846,771 of record NW_027531143.1, read on the forward strand.
CGCTTTTTTAGAGTCACTATCTACAGATATATACACATATATTTTTTTTCCCTCAGCTGTCCCACAGGTCATTAACAATGTAAAAATCCTACCAATAAATATATTGTCACCTACATTCACAGTAACTAATTATAATGAAAAGAAATACTGCATTTCCTGATCAGGTTCTCAGATAATACAGGATTCACCTCTGGTTATACACTTTAAACCTTAGAACTTTTATAGACTTAAATAAGCTTAGCCTCAGGGCAAGTCAAATCAGCTCACTATATTAAAAAAAATGACACTAGTTAGTTAAGCATGATTATTTTAGTTTGACCATAGAGGTTTTTATTTGTTTTCATTTAGGTTTTATTTTCCATGTAGGATGTACAATAAAAGGGAAAAATATAAGTGTAAATATCCAAAGAAATAATTTAAAATAAGAAAAAAGATTGAGACCAATGCCATCATAGCTACAATTTTCATACTGATCTCTTACAAAGTTTTTCTTTAGGCTCAGGCACATGAATAGGCTTTCAACCTAAGCTGCTCTTAATTAGAGGAACTTCTGTATGTGTCATCTCAGTGGTCAGTCCTTCATTCAGTGTGTATTCATTTTCCAATGAGGCACCATGCCGGGTCCTGAGGTTACACAAATGAAGAGACAGGACCTGATGTCCAGGGACCCAGAGTCCAGTGGAAGATACACACATAAAAGCAAAAAACTGCAGACAGTGTTATAACAGAGCTATGAACAAGGTGACAGGAGAACACAGAATAGGAAACACAAAACTTTGCCTGGAGGTACTGAGCAATAGCCTAAGGATTACACTTGCGTGAGATTAGTAAATGCTGATCTCCTTGGAGACCGAGGGCATGCACACCAGAGTTTGAAGGACAGCATTTATTTAAATCATTATTCAGAATTCAACATACCCAGTGATATCCATTTTCTACTGTGAGCATGTAGGTGCAGTTGTGATACCTTTTTGGGTTTCATCTCATGAATGTATCAACTGACTTAAGGTCAAGTCTATGAATATATGCATTGAATACTGAAGCCTTATAAGCCTTATAAACAAGCATGAGATTAGTCATAACAATTTGTTAGAAATAGCACGATGGCTTAATTTTCTGCAACTATTTCCATAATCAATGCATGTTTTAATATATAAATAGGTGGCAGATGATGAATTAAAATGTGGACTAAAAAACAATTCTACTGTAAATTTAGCCATTGCATATTAAAATGTACTCAGTTCATTTTTATTGCCTGATTTGACCTCACACTGCAATCACTTCTGTCAGCAGCTATGGAAGAATAGAATACAATAAAAAGTAACTGTTAAAATATCTGTCAGATAGCACGCAATAATATAAATGAGAATAATTGAAGACACAATCAATTCTTCAAAAGACGATAATGTAGGAAATTTTAAATGCCTTATGCAGTATTAACAAAGTCAAAAATATTAAAAAAATCTATATCAAGACACCAACATTTATTGAATTTTACTACTGCAACTACAATTACGGATATAACCACTGCTAAAATCTATTGTGCTTTTATCATGTGTCAGCCACTCTCATTGCTGTACAGAGATTATATCACTTGATGAAGCCAGAACTCCACTGTATTAGTTATTTTATTATTGAGATTTTATAGATAAGAAAACTGACACTCAGCTGAAATTACTCATCTAATGCAATAAAACTAGCAAGCAGAGTAATCAATATACAAACCCAAGTATCTGTGACTCAAGAGTTTACACTTGAAACCCCAGGGGCATAATGCACAGTAATATTAAATACTCAGAGAAGTTTTTTTCCAACTATGTGTAGTACAATACCAAGCTTTAGACACATGCTAGGTCCACACCAACAAAGTTAAAGTCCTATGTCCTATGACTCCAGAGACAGATAGTTCATCTCTGAGCCATGTTACATTTTAGAGAAGCCCTACTAAATTTGGTGTATATATTCTACCAGACATTCTATACCTCATATATCCTAGGGTCGGATTCTGCTTTGATTAAATGAATCAGATGTGATCAGGCATGTTCTTGGTGACTCGAGCTAATTATCAACTTAGAAAGCCATTATATAAATGATTACTTGATGTGATGATTTTGAAGGCTACAGTGTAGCAAAGTCAACCTTATGCCACAATGAAAAATAAATATAGTAAGATAAAAAGATGATAGGTATACTATGACCACTAATATATAAAATAAATATGTAAAAGACTATTGAGAGAAAGTAACCAAAATTAGCACCATAATAGTGGAATTGTGGGTATTTTTTTAATTTTGAAATTTCTCTGAGTTGAAAGCATTCTGAAGCTTAAAAATATAAATGGTGGAAGAAATATTCAAATAAAAGTCAAAACAGAGCAAAATTTTAAATATTAGACATTAAGAGCCTATCTTCTGCCAACAGGATAGAATACATTTGTCTGTCAATTTTTTGTAAATACTGTTATAACTTAGGTATAAAGTTACACATAGAGACCTCTGTCTGGAAGGCTTTGGGTTCTTCAGCTTTGGGTTTCTAAAATCTTATATGTTTTAATTTTGATTTTCCTTAGTTAATTCTTTCAGAAGAAATTATAAATGATAGTGTTAGATTCTAAGTTCTTTTTTTTTAAAACCACTCTTCAATCTATAAAGAATTACATAGTTGTATAATCTTTATTCAATAAAGATTATTAATAAACACACATATATGGATCTGTATATATGTCTAGTATATGACTGAGGCATTTATACTCAAAATAAGATGGACTATTCTTCAATGTTTCTCCAAGTATTTTAATATCATTATCTGGTTATCTGGGATACATGCTCCTAAATTTTTATCAACTATCTAGGCATAGTTTACATATTTGATTCTGAAGGGAGATGCCTTGGCAAACCATTAGCAACTTCATAAAATCAACAGAGGAAACAAATGGAAGTCTACCTAATACCTAAATAAGGTATTAGATTGTACAATAATTTACTCACAAACAAACATTTCTGTAAAGGAATTAAAAGAGAGCAAAAAGTCAGATCAAGTTTAATCTTAAAAACTTCTACTATTAGTCTCTTATTTCTATGATGCTTATCTAACTACAGTGTATTTATGGATTCTAATCATCTTTATCTGTCATTACATGTAGTCAGAACATCATTCAAAGCTTGTTCTCAGATCCTTCTTAAATTGCACTCTAACCACAGCCAAAACTATCCTAACAAAACCAACTTGTGCAATGTCAATATACCCTCCATATATTTGCCACACTTAATATACATGTTACGAGAATATGTATATATATGTATATATATATATATATATGTGTGTATGTATGAAGAAAATTGGTACTATGGTGTTTCCTTCACCAATATTTATTCTAAAGGAAGTATCTTAAATATACAATTTATAATATATGCATTATTTCATATCACATGTTAAACATTTTAGTTATGAATCCCCTTTTTTCAATTTTTTTTTAACATTTATTCATTTTTGAGAGACAGAGTGTGAATGGAGGAGGGGCAGAGAGAGAGGGAGACACAGAATCCGAAGCAGGCTCCAGGCTCTGAGCTGTCAGCACAGAGGCCAATCCAGGGCTCAAACTCATGAACTGTGAGATAATGACCTAGCAGAAGTCTATTGTTTAACTGACTGAGTTACCCAGGCACCCCTCTTGTTCATCATTTTAAAGAAGTAATATTAAATACTTATAGTATTTAATGAGTGTTTAGCTCACACTATTTCAATTTTGTATGTCTTCAAACTTCTGAGTTAGCTTCCTTTCCATTCAGTTTTGGTACCTAGTCAGCCTATATTAAGCACTATTTGGAGAGTATATGGATCCTTGAGGACAGATCTATTATATACTGCAATGGAACACTCATTCACATTGTTTACTATAGAGGTATATCGTAAATACCCATTGATAATTCACTATTTTCTGTTAAAATATTTCCCATAACTGCATCATCAGCATATTGAAACATAAGCAGAAATACAACATGCACTTAAAAATCTTAAAATCTGTTGACGCTATTAAAAATATATCTGTTCTTTATCAATATTGGTAGCAAATACTTCTGAGGATGTTCAAAGTTAAAATGGGTTTTTTTGTTATTTTGTTTGTTTCACATTTCCATTTGGAAATCTGGTCAATTATCATCTCTGTGGAAGCAGCTATGTTTCAATAAAAAGGAGAGGGTCTTAGGGGAGTTGAGAAGGTCGGAGCTTCTTGATCCCTGACAAACACTGATTAGTGAAAAGTGAATTTCCAAACTCCACCACCTTGGGAACAATTAGGTAAATAAATCTAGGGGCTGAGGGGAAAAGATAACTTGAAAATTAATATAGTATTTATCTCTCTATTCTTATTTTCCTTGTATCTAATTTATACAGTTTGGCATCATTGTAGTTTCAGATATAGGTCTTTATTCTGGATAAATATAATCTCAGAGAGTTTATAAAATATCAACAGGCATACTTTCAGAAAATCTATTTTCCAGAGTATTTGATCAATAAAGTAGTGTGTAAATAAAGAGACTGAGTAAAGAATTACAGTGATTATACAGATCGTCTCCAGAGGGTGGGAAACTTTGGCAGGATGAGGGATTTAGAGGTTTGAATTATCTAATGTGGCAATGAGTTTGTTCAGACTTTACAGTAAAACTCTAAAAACTACATTCCACACTGAGTATGCAGATGCTACCACACTACCACTTCAGTTGTTGGTTGTTTTTTATTGTTTTTGTAGTAAATAGAAATAGTTTACAGAATTTCCTTGTCAATTATTTGTAGGAGTTTAAGACCAATGTTACTAGGAAATTATTTGCAATAAAATATTAAGTCCATATTTATAGTTTTTAAATAATGAAACTAATAAAAGGAATATGGCAAAAACAAAAAAAAAGTACTACAAATGCCTAGACAAATAATTTTATTGCCAATCATCTTCTGGTTCTGTCCATAAAAACATATACCTACCACTATTATAATTGTACAATATGTTACATTTTATTCTCCACATTTTTAATTATCTTAAATCTCATTTCCATGATTTTTGTTATCGCAAAAAACTATTTTGATGGTTTAAAATTTTCTCTTCTACACATTTAAAAATGAGATACTGAGCATAAGAAATTAGAAACCAAATCTGACTGTATTTATATTATGTTAATAGAATCAAAATAAATACACCATCAAGCCTCTTGCTTCATTTAATCAATGAGTATTTACTAATGCACTAATAATATCAAACTTTAGAAGCCAGTGAATACGTGTATGTGTGTATGTAGTCTTATGGTTACATATCTCTATTACAGATAGGTATACAAAAATTATTTACATAGCAATATATGTGAATACTAAATTAAAATCCATTAGTGCCCATCAGACATATTTATGTATTCTATTTTATTAATGAGCCAATACTGAATTATATATTAGGTATCTCCGGTTTTGTTTGTTGTGTGTGTGTGTGTTGTTGTTTGTTTTGTTTTGTTTTGTCTTATATTAGATACCTCCTTAAGCCTCACTTTTGTCATCTGTAAAGCTGGAATGAAAATACGAAACCCAAAAAACAAGCAAACTTAACGTAATAGACCAAAGTAACAATAGGACACAGTATACTCTGTTTGAATACCAGTAGAATCTATCTGGATTTTGATGGATACTGATAGACAAAAGTAGGTCCTATAGTAGCAGATTGTTTCATTAAAAGAAATGAATTATAGTGTTGATTTGCTTTCTTAAAATATATGTAATCCTCTAGAAGAATTGATATCACATTCTAAATCTTGGAGTAAACCCAAGAATAAAGGAAGGAACCACAAATGATAGTGACAGTTTTGATATCTGAGTAACATTATTCTAAAGAGAAGGGATTTATAAATGGCAGAAGCAGCTATTGAAACTCAGGCCTTTATATTAGTTAAGATACTCTCAATGGCAAATGATAGGACATCACCTCAAATTGCCTGAAACCATAAGGGATATCATTTCACATGAGGAGAAAGAAAAAGAGAGTTTCTTTGAATTAGTTCCAGAGTCATTATGAGGGATCCAGATTCCTTCTATTTCTTCAGTCTTATATTAACATAGAAGCATGTTATCATTAACAATATAACTGTCTGCAACAGTACAAGGTGGCTGTAACATTTCCAGCTGTCATGTCCAAATAGGACAGCATCCAGTAAAAATCCAAGTCCATCTCTTCCTCTGTAACTCAAGAGAATATTTTATATAATGGATAAAATTTGATCTTGGACTAATTTGTCACACTTTTGTGTTGTGTCTATTTCTAAACTGATATTAACAAAGGAAGTGAGTGGCCATGAAAAAAGTGAGTGGTTTAGTAAAATTAAAGATCTGATCAAAAGGAAATATAGGAGTTAATTACTTGTTGTATTGACAACTCAGATTGTTTGTTCCAAACACAAAGCAATATTTAAAACTGTATTTATACAGTTTTTATACTTATACTATAATATTTATACTTTTATATTGTATACTTGTATTTAATTGTATACTTATACTTTCATATTTATACTGTATTTAATACTATATTCATAAGTATAGCCAATTCCAAAGAGTAACAGAAACCAGAGATTAAATCCTTAAGCAGTATGCTAACTCTACGTTAAAAAATTCAGTGAAAAGGTAAGAAAACACAAAACAAAAACTTTAATGTACCTTTTTTTAAAAATTATTTAAGTTTATGTATTTATTTTGACAGGGACAGAGAGAACACAGCAGAGGAGGGGCAGAAAGAGAGGGAAAGAGAATCCCAAGTAGACTCCCTGCTGTCAGCAGAAAGCCCAATGTGGGGCTTAAAGCCATGAAACTGTGAGATGATAACCTTAGTCAAAATCAAGAGTTGGACAATCAACTGACTGAGCCACGCACGTGCCCCACAAAACTTTCATGTTCCTTAAATGATGAAAATATCATAACTAAATTGACTAATTTAGAAGACCTAATTTACAGCATATGCCAATTTCATAGGTGTAAATACTTCTACCATGGACCATTTCAAAATACCAACACAAAATAAAGTCCCTAGTGAGCTGGCTCCAGGAACACATTGCCTCCATTAATGGCTCTACCCTTGCCTCTTTTATCATATATCCTCAACATAACAGCCAAAGTGGCCCTTTTAAAGATGTCAGATAATTTCAACACTGAGCTCAAAATAGCTGTCTATATCATCAGAGACTAGAATCCTTACAACGGCCTATAAATTCTACTTGATGTTGCCAATGTTATCTTTCTGACATCCCTCCATTATTCTCCTCTGTGCACTTTCCATTCTAGCTACCTGACCTCCTTACTATTCCTTGTTTATCACTAGCCAACTTCTCATTTAGGGCCTCTGTCTGAACTTGGCCAACACCTTCACCTTCTTGAAGTCTTTGTTAAAATGATATCTTCTTTATGAGGCCCATTAATCTGAGGGTCCTGTTTATAATTTATTTAAAACTGCAACTTTCTGGGGCATCTGTCTGGCTAAGTCAGTAGAGCATGTGCTTTTGATCTTGAGGTCTTCAGTTCAAGCCCCACATTGGGCATAGAGGTTACCTTAAACAAACAAACAAATAAATAACAAAGATAAATAAATATATAAAATGAAATTGCAACTTTCTCCTATAACTTCTCTTGTTTTCTTTCCCAGTCCTCCATGCACTATTACTTTCTGTACTATAAGATTTACTTATTTGTTAGGTTTAGGCTTTAGTTTTTGTTTTATATTTTTGTATCCCTCTGTTATTATTTAAGCGTTAACAGAATAACTTTTGTGCCTGCTGTTTGTTTGTTTACATGTCTCAAGTTCATAGAACATTGTCTGGCCAATGGTAGATATTCAACAGATATCTTTTCATTGAAGGAACAATAACATTTCTAATAATGCAAATAATTTTTAAATAATATTTACCTTTAACTCTCAAAGCTGCTGTGCTTTCCACTGGTCTTTTCAGTATATTTTCTCACTTGTGTATACTAGAAGTCATGTGGTTCTCTGACTTACATTTTATTTTTTTAATTTATTTTTATTTTTATTTTTTTTAATGTTTCTTTATTTTTGAAAAAGAACACAGCATGAAAAGGGGAAGGGCAGAGAGAGAGAGAGACACACAATCCAAAGCAGGCTCCAGGCTCTGAGCTGTCACCACAGAGCCTGACGTGGGGCACAAACCCTTGAACTGAGAGATCATGACCTGAGCTGAAGTTGGAAACTTAACCAACTGAGCCACCCATGTGCCCCATTGACTTATGTTTATAAATATTCCACCATTTTTATATTTACAATTAAACAAGTAAACAAACATTACAATTTCCCCCTTAGAAGCCAACTATGGAATTTTGATATAAATAAGTCAACTTTGTATACTTTTATATGTGACCAAACTCAATCTTTAGAATCTAGGGTGGGAAGGGTTGTATTTAAGTAAGAATCAAACAAAATTTATCAAATTTTCCTTGTCTCAAGATATATAATAAATAATGGGAAATAAACATATAAAATTATTTCATTCTTACAAAAAGTATTCTAAATTCAAAAGATTCTCCTTTGGAGTATATCTTTAGAGTATATTATTATTAACTTGTACAGTATCTTTCAAAACCAATCAGCAAATTCTGTTAGTATTGCTGTTATTTAAATTTTACATATGCACAAGCATCTAAACTCTTATAGATAACATGTAGACTATCAATAAAAGAGAACACTTTCTAGGTTTAAAGTTAATTTTCAAGAATGTTTTTCCTCGTGAATTCAGATTTTAAGAATAAAAAATCTAAAAACAGTATCTCACATATCTGTATGCTGATATTACAATCTAGAAGGGTGAGGAAAATCTATGGTATATTTATAGAGAAAGAATTAGTTATGAACAGAAGCCATTAATACAACTTGATGATATTTGTCCTTATTCATAAGATTTCTTATTGGATCCCTCAACTATTTATTCCTTTCTGGATATGTTGATTTACTCTGGATGCAAGTAAATTAATTATTTGGTTGAGCAGAAAGAAAAGTGCATTATTTTCTAAATATGTTTCATGGTGAAACAGTCACAGTCATTTTTCTGAGTTAGGTATCTAGCACAAAGTAGCTCAAGATGTATTTCCCACTAACTTGTCTCCAAATCGCTTTCAGTGTTGTTATTATGTTTTGTTTTTGTTTTTCCTAAAGTTAATGAACACTTTGGACTTCCAGTTTTTAGTTCTACATGTTAGAAGCTTGGAAGTTGCCATTCTATTCTAAAAAGTAAAAAGCTGACCAGACTTAAAATTTAAGAACTCCTCGTGAATCCATAAGAGAGGTGAAGATGCTGTGGAAACCACTGTACCCATGTTTAAAGAGACAGAAAGGCAAATGTAGAAAGTGAGAGCTTCCTTGAGCAGAGACTGACTGAAAACACTCCGGGAGCCTGTAGTAGGTGGGGTAGGAAACCCTGAACTATAATTGACAAATTGCTGGGCCCTCAGTTGGGATAACTCTGGGAGTTAAAAACTCCAGGGGTACCCAGTCATAAAGGGGGCTCCCCATAATGCTGTAAAACTTACTTCCAGAGCTTGATCAGGTTCCTACAGTAAATATCAAAGATAAATATTTTGTTTTTCCAGTAGGGGAAGGGAAGAAAGGACAGTTTCGAAATGCCAAAGCACTCTGTTCTAACAAAGACTGCCCTCAGGGAAACTGGTTAACCAGAGTTTAAATTGCTGGGCTATTAGCAGAGCGGGACTCACCTAGGGGAAGAGAAATCTCTTCTCCAGCCCACTCTAGCCACACTATCCCACCTAAGCAGCTAGAAAATGAAATCTGAGAAATACTGAGAAATACTGAGTAGATCAGACACACAGTCCAAGGACATAGGCTCACTAAAAGACTGAGACCCAGTTAGAAAATCGGCAACAGCTTCTGCTCCCTTCACACCTTATCACCTTACTAAAGCTCTATTTACAGTAGTCCGTTTACCCAGAACATCACATCCAGTTGTCAATAAAAAAATTTCAAGGCATACCAAAAGGCAAAAAACCCCACAATCTAAAGAAACAGAGCAAGCATCAGACAGAACCAGACATGGCAAGGATGTTACGATTATCAGACTGAGAACTTAAAACTATGATTAATATGCTAAAGACACTGGAGGGCATTGGGGGAGTCAGTGGGTTGGGCGTCTGATTCTTGATCTCAGCTCAGCTCTTGATCTCAGAGTCATGAGTTCAAACCCCACATTGGGCTGTGCACTGGGAGTGAAGCCTACTTAAAGATAAAGAAAAAAACAAAAGAAAAGGATTTGCTAAAGATGCTAATAGATAATTCCAAATTACTGCCACAGGTTTCTCCTATGGGGTTGGTTTAAGGGTGTGTGGATGTACATATATGGGCATTGATTAAATGTGTGTGTGTGTGTGTGTGTGTGAGAGATTTCAAAAATCATTCAGTGAAACATCACATTACATCATAAATTTTTAGTTCATGGAAATTCATGCAATTACTTCAAAACAATTATTAATTATTTGAAGTAGTCATACATTCAGAGATAAAATTATTTTTTTATGTTTAATAATAATAATTCCTACAGCAAGATAGGAATACATTATTAGGCAGACTTTTAAAAAATGAATAATTATATCCATCAACTTAATTTTCTTCAGCTTCTTCATTTATTATTAGAATTGGTCTTCTACTATAAAGTGTTAATTTTTTAATCACTTTACCATTTCTTCATCCCTCCTCAAACTTGGAAGGTAATGATTTGCTGGACATAAGGAAATCATTTTAAAATGAAAAAGTTTGTGCTGATACCACAGATTGACCCCTAATATGAATTTTAAACTATCAGTTTTCAAACTCAATTGCTATGTGGATTTCACTAATTTCATAATGATAGTCTACACAGATAATGTCAGAACAAAATATTCTATAATGTGTTGTTTTTAATGTTTATCCTATTATAACAACATTTAAGTTGCCAGTCTATGGACACTTAGCCTAATTGTGTTTTATTCAAATGTGAAGTTCTCAAACTGCTGCTATCCTAAAGAATAACATTGGATGTTCATAGCAGCACTCTCAACAATAGCTAAAACATGGAAAGAGCCTAAGTGTCCATCAACAGATGAATGGATCAAGAAGNTAAGACCTGGCTACCTTTGGGACCATGTAACTTGATACTGGTGGATGAGTCTCAGAAAAAAAAATACAGAGGCTCCGGGGTGGCTCAGTCAGTGAAACAGCTGACTCTTGTTTTCAGGTGAAGTCATGATCCCACAGTTCCTGGGATGGAACCCCAGCCCTGATAATCATCAGCATAGAGCCTGCTTGGGATTCTCTCTCTCCTCTCTCTACCCTTCCTCTGCAGTCTCTCTCTCTCTCTCAAAATAAATAAATAACTTTAAAAAAAAGGAAAGAAAATACAGGGTGGTTGGAAATCTCGATTTTAGATTTTAATTTTGTCATATTTTAGCTAGATATATTGGGCTATTCTATTTCCTCATTGGTGAATTAATGACATTACTTACTTCCTGCTACAGGTATAAATAAGGATGCTATAAAGAAAAGCAGAAAAAAAACAAAAAAAAAATAGAAAGATATAATGAAATGAACTAAACTAAAGAAAATATGATTCACCAAAGTGGTTTAAAAGAGGGTAAAACTGAAGAAATGGTATCCAGAGTAATAATCTTACTACATTAAAAAAAAGTGGGGGGAGGTCAAACAATTTTACACAAAAGTAATACTAAACATTTGAAAACTAGATATTTCTCATTTTTTTCAATCTCATCAATATTTCAAAAAAGAAAGTTCTCAACTCACTTGAAAAGGCAAGCATAACCTTTAAAAACAAAACATGAGAGAGAATAGAAAAAGAATTAGGCTCTTTTATTCATAAATATTGATGCAGAATTCCAAAAACAAACTGAATCCAGTTAAAGCATTAAAATAAAAAACATTGTGCATTTTAACAAGATTGGGTTTAGGTCAGGATTATAAGAATTTCCATTCCTAGACAGATATAACAAGGGAAACTAATACTACTGGCAGACGAGTAATTCTGCACAAAACAACTGTACTTGATGGATGAAATACAGAAATAATCTAACTGAAAGCAGTTAGAGAAGTACTAAGGCAACAAGAAATGAAGGGACAAGTCTTTTGAAAGGAAAGAACTTCAAGGGGCGCCTGGGTGGCTTAGTCGGTTAAGCGTCCGACTTTTGCTTGGGTCATGATCTTGCGGTTCGTGAGTTCGAGCCCCTTGTCGGGCTCTGTGCTGACTGCCAGCTCAGAGCCTGGATCCTGTTTCAGAGTCTGTGACTCCCTCTCTCTCTGACCCTCCCCTGCTCACACTGTCTCTCTCTCTCTCCTAGAAATAAATAAAACATTAAAAAAAATAAAATAAAAGGAAAGAACTTCAAGATGTGAGCCGACTTTTGTAGTAACTCTTATGCTGGGAGTATTAGATGATTCCAGGCATAGTGAGGAAGCTGAGAATCAATTTTGCATCCTTACAGGATTATTGTTGAGGGAAGAAGAAATAAGCGAATATTTTGGAAGAGACTTGGGCAGTTTAAATCCACAGCCAATTTCAATCCGACATGTGCAAAATTCTAGAGCTGCATGCCATAACAGAATTAAAACCTAAGAAGAAAGCCTCTAAAATGCAGAGATCTTTGCTTTAGTTGCTGTGAAAAAACATTAGAATTGGGGGTCTAGCAAGGGAAAGAGGCCCCCAAAACAAATCAGCTGAAAAGGTTTATGACCAAAAGCAAACTACAGATAGACTGAACCTTACAAGGGCTGCAAACTTAACATGGGGCAGTCCCTGAAGATACGAGGTAATCACCACTATTTTTTTCAGCTTGGAGAAAAGAGAACAAGCCATCTCTAGAGGAATAATACATGCAGCTTTTCTCATTTTTAATGGATATTTTTTTTTATTTAGTAAGAGATAATTAAACATATCAAAGAAGAGATATATGACTAAACCCAACAGGAAAACATACAATATATTTTAAAAATGAGATATGATCCAGATTTTGTAATCAGCTGGCAAGTTATTTAACGACTACAGTTAACATATTTTTTAATGTTTATTTATTTTTGAGAGAAAGAGAGACAGAGCACAAGCAGGGGAGGGGCAGAGAGAATGAGAGACACAGAATGTGGAGCAGGCTCCAGGCTCTGAGCTTTCAGCAGAGTCTGACATGGGGGTCAAACTCACAAACCGTGAATCATGACCTGAGCTGATGTCAGACTTTTCACCGACTGAGCCATCCAGGCTCCCCAGTTAACATATTTTTTTAAAGGGAAATTTTTGGAGAAAGCAGATGAGAAGATAGGGAATTTAACTAGAAATCTTTGAATTAATAAAAATAATCATATAGTAACTTTATTAAGGAGGAAAAATGGCTACAAGTCTTTCAATACTGACTGGAGACATCAAACCACAGTTTAATGAAGAGATGTGAAACCCAAGTAAAATACAAAGGACACCACATTTAGAAATATCATAGTAAAATTGTTCAAAGCTAAAGACAAAGAGTAATCTTAAGTCCAGTCAGAGGGGAAAAGATATATATATACACACACACATATATCAACTTAAAGGAGAAATATTAAAACTGAAAACTAACTTATCAAAATCAAACAACAAGAACAATGGAAGCCAAAATAAATAAACAGATAAAATAACAAATTTAAAGATTGAAACAAAACTGCTAACCAGATAATTCTATAATGAGAAAAAAAATCTTTCAAAATTAAATTTACATAAAGACTTCTCCAAATGAAAAAAGGTCTTAGAATTGTTACGAGCAAAATCACACTAAGAATACATTAGAATCAATTACTTAAACAGAACATGAAAATACAGGAGGGAATGAAAAGCAACCAAAAATAAAATACATGAGTAATGATAAATGAGTATCAACTACAGGTCAATTATCCTATATAATAGTAACAGTACCTTACAGGGATGAAAACATATATAGGACTAAAATGTTTATTAAAATAATGCTAAAGTAGCCAAACAGGAGTCGAATTCTAAAATTCTAGTATTCATAGATAAGAGTTAAAAATAAAAGTTTATGTGTATCTTTGGAACCAAAGCATCACACGACTACCACAAGAAAGGAAAGTTATATATCAATTTCTCTCATTAATATAATCATCAAAATCTTAAACAAAAGATTGGTAAATTATACACAAAACATATCTATTTCTTATCAGAGGTTTAAGCCAGTAATGTAAGCTTATTTTAACACTGAAAAATTGATTAATGAACTTAAACTGTTCCTGGTCCAGCCTACAAAGATCTTAGAGGTCACCACTCTGTCCTAACAAAAAGCAAAAAATTAAGCAACGTGGAAAGTCAGCAACTCTTCTTAGATCTGTCAAAGGCATAACAGGGCAAACTGGTGTCCTCCAAACTGGAGAGACAGGCAGATACAGAAAAACACAACTTACTGGAGCAGAAATCTCCATGGGAACTAGTACCTGGATAGAATAATCTCCCCTGTAGTCAGTGAATTATGGGAGACTCAATATGGAAAAGCCTGAGGGATAAATATGCTTAGGGAATCCAGTCATCAGGGCATAGGAGGTGGAATTGGGTGGGTATATTTTTGAGAGTTTTGCCTCTCAGAGCTCTACCAGGTTCTCACATGAAGATCAGAAAACATCCCCTCTGGCTTTCAGCAAGGGTCAGAGTGGGGGCGGGGAGAGAAAGTAATTATTTTGAAACACGTAAAATCATTCTGTTTCAATTAATCAGGCCTGCCTTCAAGAGATATATTATTTTGACAGAGCCTAAACTACTGTGATTTTATCAGAGCCCAAATAACCTGTGGAGAAGGAAATACCCAAATCCAGCCTTCTCTAGCCATCCATACCACCTAATGGGGTAAAAACTGAACAAAGCAAAAAAGTGAAAACAATCTGTGATGTTCACAGTCCAGAGGCAAGGGCTCACCAAAAGACTGAGATCTATTTACAAGACTATTGAATGTTCCTCCTCTCTTACAAGTATCACTATATTACTGAAGGCCTACTTACCACAATTCCCTTTATCTAGTATGTCGTGTTTGTCTTCCAACAAAACATTACAAAGCATACTAACAGGCAAAAAACAAAGATTTGCTTGAAGATACAGAGCAAGCACCAGAATCAGGCTCAGATATGGCAAAAATAATGGAATTATCAGACCAAGAATTGAAAACAATTATGAACAATATGCTAGAGCTCCAATGGATAAGAGAGATAACAAGCAAAAAAAGGGCCAAGGATAATATAAGAAGAGAGATACAATTTCTAAGAAACAATCAAAAATAAATGCTGCTAGAGATCAAAAGCATTAAAACAGAAATTAAAAAATGCTTTTGATGGTCCCATTAGTAGTTTAGGGAACAGCTGAGGAAATAATCTCTGAGTTTGAGGATTTTTCAGTTAAAACTTCTAAAACTAAAAACCAAAAAGTATCCAAAAAGTATAATATCCAATACACAATATACAGAAAGTAAAAACAGTGACACACAATATCCAAGAATGTGGGAAAACTATGAAGATGTAGTAGAGTACATGTAATGGCAATACCAGAAGAAGGAAAAGGAACAGAAGAAACATTTGAGCAATAATGATAGAATTTTCCTGAATTAATGTTGGACACCAAAACACATCAGGAAGCTCTGAGAACAATGAGCAGTATAAATGCCAAAGTAACACATAAAAAGAATGCTATACCTATGTCTGTCATATTCAAACTGAAGAAAACCAAAGATACAAAAAAATATCTTGAGGGGCGCCTGGGTGGCTCAGTCACTTATGCATCCTACTTCGGCTCAGGTCATGATCTCATGGTTCGTGGATTCGAGCCCCGCATTGGGTTCTGTGCTGACAGCTAGCTCAGAGCTTGGAGCTTATTTCAGATTCTGTCTCCCTCTCTCTCTGATCCTCCCCTGCTCACACTGTCTGTCTGTCTGTCTGCCTCTCTCTCTCTCTCTCTCTCTCAGAAATAAATAACACATTTTTTTAAAAAAGAAAAAAATATCTTGAAAGAAGTCAGAGGTGGGAGCGTGGTTGAAATTACCTCACGTAGAGAAGAATAAAGATAAGGATTACCTGACTTCTCAGAAACCATGCAGGCAAGAGAACAGTGTGAGATATTTAAAGTGTTGAGAGGAGAAAACTCACCAAATGACAATCTGTGCCTGGCCAAGTTATCCTTCAAAGGAGAAGAAGAAATAAAAATTTTCTCAAAACAAAAACAGAAATTGAAGAAATTTGCTGCCAGTAGACTGCCTGGCAAGAAATGTTAAAAAGAAGTTCTTTAAAGACAAGGAAATGTAGAGGTATGAAATTTTGGTCTACATAAGCAAAAAAAAAAAAAAAGGAAACACATTTTAATAATCACTTTAAATGGTGTTATGTTTTATTATTCGTGTTCCCCTAAAATTCCTATGTCAAAATTCTAACCCCCAAAGATGATATTAGGAGGTAGATTGGGAGTTCATGAGGGTGGAGGTTTCATGGATGGAATTAGGGATCTTATAAAAGGGGCCTCACAGAGATCCTTGCTCCTTCCTACATGTAAGGATATGTTTGCAAGTCTATGACCTGGAACAGGAGGGCTTGCTCAACCATGCTGGTACCCTGATCTCAAATTTCAAGCCTCCAGAACTATGACACATACATTTTTGTTGTTTATAAGCCATCCAATTCTGTGGTACTTTGCGATAGCAGCATGAATGGACTCAAACAAACATCAGTGGTTTAAATACATCAATTAAAAGGCAGATGGTCAGAGCAGATCAGAAACAGACCCAACTATAAATTGTCTGAAAGAAACCCATTTTAAATATAAACACACATATAGATTAAAAGTAAGGAGATGGAAAGAGACATTCATCCTAACAATACTTTCTTAAAAGGTAGAATAGCTATACTAATATCAGACAGGGCCAACTTAAGGGCAAATAAAACTATCAAAGATAAAGAGGAGCATTGCATAATGATAAAGGGGTCAATTCTCCAAGAAGACAAAAGCAATCTTAATGTGAACAAGCCTAATAACAGAGCAGTTTGTTTGCTGAGTGTTTTCTTTTTGTCTCATAAATGCATATTAGAGTTTGTCAAATGCATTCCCTGTGTATATTGATACAATCGTGATTTTTTTTCCTAAAGAAATTAAATGAGAGGTTAATCATGTAACAGTGAATTCCAAAAAAATACATCATATCAAATTGGTTAAAAGTTATTAAGTTGGATATGCAGAAATACTCAGATCCATAGAAATCTCTGGTAAGCTCAGAATTTAGAAGAACATGCAGAAAATATAGAAGAAAAGGTATATATTGATGGGCAGCCAAAGAGTAACAACATTTTATAACAAAAGATGAAAGGAAAATATATCCTAGTATAAGCTAACACCTGAGGGGGAAACATATTTAAGAAAACAAAGAAACAAATAAAAACTTTCAGGTTATGCTGGCAGTAAAAACAAAAAGAAAATAAAGGGAAAGTTAGACTCATATCTAAGTGAAGTAGTATGATATTAACAGATGACAGTGAGAAAACCGAAGTACTCAACTTCTTTCTTCTCTATCAAAGAAAATGATTTTAAAATTGGGAAGAGTTGAGCAGAAATTGTTTGAGTGGACTAGAAAAACCTAAGATAACTACTCACACCTATATTCTATGCATTTGCAGTGTGTTTTTTTCCTTCTCTGCAGCAGTGATGAATTACCAATAGCCATCCATCTTGTCTCATCCACTCCCCATTTTGACCAATGACTCTCATTTTTTGAGATCGATGTCTAGAAAAGATTTGGCTTATATATGTGTAGCAAATTTATTGGAAGTTTTAAATTTGTTGAGGGAAAAGGGAGGAAACATTTTTATTTTTCTGCAACCCCTGCCTTCAAACATGTTTGATTTGCTCCCTTTGCCTTATGACAACATCTCGGAAAAATTCCAAAGCTTTCCAGTAACTTTCAGGAATTAAAACAGTTCGCCATAGCCACATTAAAAGTCCATTATAATGTAATTTTGTACTCCCCACCACCACCACCAGCTAGTGTCTGATCACGGCTTAGGGGCCTTCTGTTAAAAAAAAAAAAAAAAAAAAAAAGAATGCATAATCCATCTATTGTTATTTCTGATTCTTTTAGGATAGAATCAAGAATCATGGGAGGAGGGGCACCTGGGTGGCTCACTTGGTTAAGCGTCTGACTTTGGCTCAGGTCATGATCTCACGGTTTGTGGGTTCGAGCCTCGCGTTAGGCTCTGTGTTGACAGTTAGCTCAGAGGCTGGAGCCTGTTTTGGATTCTGTGTCTCCTTCTCTCTCTGACTCTTCCCTGCTCACACACACACACACACACTCTCTCTCTCCCTCTCTCTCAGAAATAAATAAAACATTAAAATAATTTTAAAAAAAGAATCCTGGGATGAAGCACAAAGAAAAGGGCAAAAAGGCAAAAGACATGTGATAGGTCTTCCTGTAGGACAAATATTCAAATTTATATCTTTCACAGAGTAGAGTTGTGAAACTCTTTTAGAAACTCCCCAAAAAGCGTTCATAGTTCATGATTCCAGTAAGCCAGGAACAAACCTTTATGGTCTGATCCCCTCCGCTCCTGCTTCCTGCATACATACTCTACAAAAGATTATGACTAGAAAGCCACATCCCAGAAGTATATTTCCTCAAGTGCAATACCATTCAAGGTGGCTTTGAACCACCATTTTCTTCAGCATCACCTGGAATATGGGAAACCGATGGATCCCCGCCATACCAAACAAAAGAAGAGTAGCGTGCTCTTCTACTGCTCGTAGTCCTCATAAGCCTGTGAGCTGTAGCTTCAGCCTCCCATGTCTCCCAAACTATGTCGTTGAGAGGCAGGCATTGGACTTTTCTCACATGCCTTCCAAACTCCACAAACCACATGACAATTTCCTCTAAGCATTCTCATAGATCCCTACTCAGATGCACTGCCATACGGTAGTCAGTTTCTACAGTTTGCAAAATCCACTGTAGGATGGGTAACACATCCCTTCCTATAGAAAACATCTCCAATGTTTATAAATGGCTCTCTTGAATCCTATTCCTATAGCTTGAGGGGGCTGTCAATCTAACTCACTCCACAGAAGGAAAATGATAAATCACAGAGCATTTTCTTAAGCATCTACAGCTACCCTATCTCAATCACCCCCTTCTATTTTCTTATCCTCTAAGAGCATGTAGGAGCAGTGAATTTGAGATATACAGATATAGTGGTTTCATATCTTTTAAGATACTCTGGAGGAGAAAAAAGAAAGTCTGCTAGCTAAGCACCACCTTCTTCAGAATTTGAGGTTTACTGTTATCCTTAAAAAGAAGACAAGTCCCATTCATCTTTGCATCACTGTCTACACATCTACTTCCACACCTACACGTTTACATCTCTTTCAATAAGATGGGGATTGAATTTGTGGTATGAATTAAATAAATACAGACAGAACTCAGCCCAATTGAACTACCCAATTATAGATTGAAATAATGGGAATTAGAGAGTGAATATAGTTTCTTGGTAATTGGGTGGCTACATTTGTCTGTAAAAGTAGTTTTATTTTAGTGTAAGGTTTCTAGTTTATAAGAATGTATTCAAAGATGTAAACATTAGAGCTAAGCTGACCTTCAAACATTCAAAAAATCTTGGATTCCAATGACTTATAACTTTGAGCAAAATCCCTTTGGATATTTTTAAAGCAGAGGCAAAGAATAACAACTTTAGTTCAATTTAACTTATTATGCTTCAATAATTCAGAAACCAATGAACAATAAAAAGTGAAGATTTCCATAAGTTCAATCCCTTCCCAGCTAAGATTAGTTCAGAAATTTAGTTGGTACATTTTTTTTTAGTTATTTTAAAGCAGCATGTTATGAAAATATTTATTTGGGATTTGTTTAGTATAAAAGTCACTGATTATATTCCAAATATAGAATACAATATTAAATAAAACTTAGGTATTTTGTAGTATTGCATGATCAGAACAATTTAGATATATACACTTAAGATATGATATAGACAGGTTAGGATGTTTATATTGACCCTCTAAAACAGGATTAAACAATCAGCATAAAATGAGAGCATACAGATAGATTTATTAGAAGCAAATATTTATAATGATTTTATGTATTACATATAAATATTTGAGTTCTTAGAAGACTTTATATTCCAATACACCATAAATGTTACATTTTGAAGAATATAACTCTAGAATATCACACTCCAATAGAACTTTCTGCAGTATCTGATATCAGCACTGTCCAATGCAATCACTACTAACCACATACAGGTATTCACAGCTGAAGGAAGTCTAGTACAACTGAAGAAAAGAATATTTAGTTTTATTCACTTTTGATTAACTAAGATATTAATGTACATAGGCACATGGCTAGTGGCTCTCCTACTGGACAGCTCAGGTCTAGAATGAAACTAATCCTTAATATTTTCCTAACTTTTGTATCCTTAAAAATTACATTAGTTATAATATTTCCAATTTTTACATATACCAGATATTATAAAACTCAAAGACTATTAATTCATTATTATAAGAATGGAATTTTGTGAAAGCAAATTAATGCTACATATGAAAGGGCAACATATATCATTAATATCCCTAAAATCTTTCAATGCATATAGATGACTAATATCAATTATGAAATAAGACTCTATCACTCCATGCAGTACAAGGCTTTCAGACTTGTATAATTTTTAAATAGAATTTACAAGAAGATTATCATATGAATCTATTATTTCAATTGCAAAAGTGAAAACTTTTTTAGATATTTTTCATTTCCCCACTTCTACCTCCCCACCTCTCTATAAATTCCTTTGTATGTCTTTATATGTCAATAGCTTGTTAAATTAGGAAAATACTAAGGTAGAAAAATTCTAAAATTTGGAAATGTAAACAGCTTGTTTCTTCTATGACACACGTGCTCTCTACAGGGGAACTTATAATGCTGACTTGCATAAGATTCCATAACCAAAATGCCCTTGGGACTCTCTATCCTGTTCTTATTTCCAAAGATGAATGTTTTTAGTACTCTGCCAAACACCAGGAAGACTGGATTCATTCAAGGCCAAACAATTTAAAAGAATATTTTGCACGCCTCCTTTTAGGGACAAGATATTTTGGTTTTCTTTTGTTTCTGTTTGATTGCATTATATTCTACAGTGATTTCCCAGAATAAAAACTGTAATAGAAAATACAAATAGCATTTTAATCCTTTTAATTTAATGGTAACATGAGGAAAGTGTGAAACAAAATGCAATCCATTCATTTTTATTCGAGTTAACAGTAATATCTTCTTTATAGGATTATGTTCAGTATTAAATAAATATAAATTAAGCACTGGTAATAATACAGGCATATATAATCACTACTAATCTTTACATTTAAGGTAAAAATCTTTTTTTTAATTTGTTTTTATTTTAAAGACACAGAGAGAGAAAGTGCGAGTTGGGGAGAGGGTCAGAGGGAGAGAGAGAGAATCTCAAGTAGGCTCCAGGAAGGTGGAGCCCAATATAACATGGGCTCGAGATGGGGCTCAATATCGGGCTTGATCCCACAACCCCAGGATCATAACCTGAGCTGAAATCAAAAGTTAGACACCCAAGTAACTGAGCCATCCAGGTGCTCCTAAGGTAAAATTCTTACATAGCCACTAATAAATTTTATTCTGAGAAAAAAATATCAGATATAAATCAGGAATTTGTCCACAATGTTGTACAGGGAGTGTTTCAATGGATAAGTACTACTTTTCAGAAATGCAAAATTTTGTTGCAAAAAATCTAAATAACAAAATTTAGTATTCTGTTATATCCTCAAATAACCTCAGTGAGCCTCCATCAGTGGAGTTAGTGCTTTAAGCTATTTTTTCTAATAATGGAAATGGATTTGTCCTGGTCCACCCACATTCCCCTGCGCAGTCAATGTCATGCTTCTGTAAGAGTGCTGACTAGTGTTGCAAGAGAATTGCCACCCCCAATAATAATTAACTCTGGCGTCATGGTCAGTTGGCTAAGTCATTTCAGTCCCTTTCTATCTTTCAGTCCAGGTAAATCAAGAAATCATGACAGACTTTTAAAATTCTGGTTATTTCTTTCAGTTCACAAGCTATAGATTGTTTTTCAACTTTTTCCCATGAAACTTTCTTAACTATAGTATATAAATATATTGGCAGAATATTTCTACTATATAACATAAAATAATTCCTGTAATCATATTTTATACTATTTATTCTTCAAATTTTTTAAAGAAAATACTAATTACATTAGATTACAGTTTTTAAATGAATATGTAAATGATCTTATACTATACTCTATCTTACCTAAAAGTAGGGCATTCGTTCTTGAAAATAATACATCAACTAACAGTGAACTAGTATTTTCAGAAAATTAGCTGTTCAAAGACATCATGGTGAAATAAAATAATTTTTAAATTGTTATTTGCTTCCAGGACTTTAAAATCAAGGTGCTATTCAAAACAAACTCCTAGAAAACATTACAATACAACTGTGTATGCCCTAAGTATCAACTGTTTATTTCAGAGAGTAAGTGCAAAAAGAGATGAGACTTTACCTGGGTGGTAAAAGAATTTGGCAACCATGTATATGTATGGAAGGATAAAGGCATGGAGAATAATGTAAATAGTATTTTAAAACAGAGAGGGCAACAAAGACAGCATATTTGGTATGTAATGAATAGATAGGGATTTTGTCAGGAGGAAGAATGTGAAAGCAAAACACATGGTGTTTTATTATGGGGAGTGTTAAATATCAGTTCTAGCAATTATAGTAAGAAATGGGGAGACATCGAACGTTAAAGCTGGCATTATTCTGTATTGTGATTATCTTCAGGAAATTAACTAGGTGATTAAATTCAGTATGCATTTGAATAGGGAGGTGTAAAGCTTGGAGATCAGATCTTGCAGTGGTGGTAGTGGCTGTAGTAGTCGTCACAGTACCCATCGGATTTCACTTGAAAGGTGTTATTTGACAAAGTTACTTTACATATTTTATCTCATGTGATTGAAGCAAGACTGATAAAAGACTTCTTTAGAGTTCAGTTAATAGAAAACTGAATGAAGAGATAACATACACAAGGCTTGGTAGTTTTGGGATGAGGGAGTAGGTCAAACACCAGTGATAGTGCTGTGGTGATAAGAGATTTCTCAGAAAGAGAATCAGGAACTAGTTCAACAAGAAATCCTGTTAATTGTTTTCTAGACTGGTAAGTTTGAAGTGACAGTAAAGCACTGAAATACGAAGAGTAAGTAATGAAATGAAAGCCTTGCAACTCCCTATGTAGTGGAAAGTTCAAGGCCAGAGGTCACAATGATTTCCCTAAGAATATCTTGAAGGGGAAGAAAGTGTACAAAATTACCTTCAGGAGGGCAAGAATGACAGAATTTGGATAACCAGGAAAATGCAGTGTCACAGAAATTATGAAACGGAAAATTTTTAAGGGAAGAGAACATGATCAATAGTTTGGTCAAAATTTCAAAGACTCTAAATTTCAAAGATTGAAGAAGCCTCTTGGAGATTACTGATGATCTTCATGTGTAGACTTTCAGATCTCAAAAGCAGCAGAGATTAGGAAGTGAAAGATGATGAGAATATTGTGTCAGACAATATCAGAACAAAGTCCAGAAAGGAGAAAGGAATAATATAACTGCTTTAGAGGCGTGAGAAGTTTCAAAAGCAAAGACACAGGAGAAGAGGGGAGATTTAACATGCTAGAAATAGAGGAAGAGATGCAGAAACACAACATCCTAAGGGGGCAGAGAACACAAATTCAAAACCAGAGGGAGGAAATGTCTTTTTCTAACCCACATATTCTTAATATATGATCTCCTAATTAAAGCTCATTGAAAGTACAATGCCAACCAAAATATTTTAAGGTAATCACTGCATATAATAATCATTAAGACTTTTTACTGATAGAATTTGAACAATGTGAAAAAAAAGGCAGAGCTTGAGCTTCAACTCTCCTGAAAAGATCTCTTTAATCATGAGTTGCACACTCATTCATATTTCCACGTAGCATTATAGATCCCAAAAGTGGGCTCAGAGGGCAAGTACTCAAACCAATGATAAAAGAAAATCCAGTTCAAAGGATTCTCATATTACTAAGATATATTTTTATACGCATATCCTGATTTTTACAGCTTATAAAATTGCCTTTTTCAGATAACACACATGAATGGAATTTATAGTGTTTTGTTCTTAATACAAACCATGCTTTCTGCTCTTACTAGTTCTATCCTGCATTTATAGTCACTTCATTTCCTTCTTACCACATAAAGCAAAAAGGCCTTCTTGTGATGAAGGATGGAAAGTACTTAAGACTGGGAGAACAATAAAGCCCTATATATCCAAGAAAAGAGAAGAGTAGTTTCCAGATAGCTTCTTTCACCTGAAGTAGTTTTGTGACACCTAACTGCATAGTATCCACCTTATACTGTGTTCACACCAGTTTTCTGACTGAGTAAAACAGCGCTGGCAATATTAATAACCCATTAAGATGGAAAACTCTGTTTAGTAACAATGAGGTGAGTGAGCCTTTACCAGTCAGTAAAATCAAGTGCACTGTCCCAAAAGAAGGCTTAAATAATAGTCAGGGTTAAATTTATCTTTAAACTTCCCTAGAATCAAAGTTCTCGGTATCAATTTTCTTAGTTTCTTAGTATCATAGACCAGATTTTCTATAAGCTACTCTTTTATCTTATTAAGAAATTGCTTAGATATCATTCTGGTATAAAAATAAAGTTTTCAACTGGACTTCATTTCAAGTTTTCAAGATATTAAATATTTACACAAAACAATATTGTTTCCAATTAGGTATAAGTCGCATAATAGTCACTAAGAAAATATGGTTTACCCACCAACCAATGATCTCTCCACTTAACCCTTCCAAGAAACAAAGAGCCATTGTGTCAATTTATCATCATCAGAAATGCAGTTTTCCTACAGTATTGATATTACTTGTCATTTTAAGCTCTGGTTCCTACCAATGAAAAAAACAACAAAATTTTCCCCAGATTTAAATAAATATAAATACTTTGAATGAGTGGCATCAGCAAAATACTGGCACTACAGGCCAGCCTGTATTTCAGAGATTAAAAAAAGAAATCTGTATATTTCACTTACAACATGACTGATGCAATGACTTTCGAGATTTACTGGAAAAATAAAGAGAAGCAATTATATTTAAGGGCATTCTCAGATATAACATAACACTTTACTTTTCAGCACGAAAGGATTTGTCTTACCAATGTCCAATAGCTAAATCCTAGCTGCAATCCAACTCAGAGACCATTAGTGTTCACTAAAATGATTTACAAGTATTGGATGGACAGTATTTGTCTATGCTATAGGTGCTAAATAAGTATTAAATATTTGAAAAGAAATTTCAAAGTGATATTACTTTCCTAGTCTACTCAAATCAAATTTTCCTTTCATTTAATGTAACACATTGTGGTCTTTGCAGAGTAGAAACAATTAATACTCTCTAATAAAATTACACACAGCAAGCATTTTAGATACAATTTTAGAAAAAAATAGGTACTATTAGATCAAACATATTTTCAAAAAAATAGAACACAATTTTATTCACTATTAATTTTGCTTAGCGTTTTTGGTTTGTTTGTTCATTTGGTATAAAATTACTGGTGAGGAATCAAAGAATAAAAATGTAAACTCCTATGAAGCAAGCCTGTATAAAATATACTCGAATTCCATTATAAATTCAGTCAATTACAACAGACTACATAGTTAAGAAATAGCCTTTGACATATGGATTTTCTGTTGGTGAAGTTTGAATGACATTCATTGAAAACACAAAAATGTCAACTGAATACACCTGTGATAATATAACATATCATCTTTGTGCTAAGACATATAGCCCAGGAAATAAAAATTAATAAATCCAAATGAAGTCACGTCTCTACCCATAGGACATAGATCCTATATACTTACTTCTACGTGTTTTAATATATTGGTGGTAACTACGTTTTCCCCAAATTTTAATTTTAATTTTATTTCTTATTCTTAGCAGCCAATCCAAAGCTTTCTAAGGACCTACATTTTTGAGGATTTTTCTTTACCTTCCTGTCATCCTCCTTTCATGTCTATTACGTTTTTTCCAAAGAGTTCATTTCACTCTTGAGGTACAATCAGCCATTCCTACCTCTCCAGGTCTCCCTCTGTGTTCTCTCCTCTTCTCTCTCTCTTCTTCATCCCTCCATCCTTCTCCCTTCTCTTCTCTCTTCTCATGAATCAGTTCTCTATGTCAGACTCTCAGAAACACATCTGCTGGTTGTACAACAGAGAATGTTGTATATTCTCACTGAGAATGAGAGAGAAGATAATCTCTGCAGGGAACTACAGATTTGCCTTAAGAGGGTAAAGAATATTGGCGGTGGGGTTGGACTGTCTGAGGATATTCTCTTGTTAAATGCTTTTGTCCTTGTTATAAAAAAGAAACAAAAACCAACCAACAAACAATAAAAAACATTGTCAAAGGCCTTATATGAACATGTCTAAGTCTATCCTTAGTTTCAGAACTTAGGGTAGAAAAAAGAATGATACCAAAAATTCAAAGTTTAACATCATGCTTTACATCTCACATGACTCTCCAGTTCAAATATAAGTAAAGCTCACTAGACAATTACAAAGTAATAACCTCTTCTCTCCATGGGCATTTTATTTAAAGACTGAAATGGATCCATCACAGTCATGAAGATTACTGTATCCATCTCCAGTCTGAGTACCTAAGGACTATGTTTTCCATGGATAAACTCTATCTTGACTCATGAAAAAGAGGCATGAAAAAAAATCCAGTTCTACCTACCCATTGTGCCAGAAGAAAGAAATTACGGTCAGTTATAATACTTTAAACTGTGGTATACTTTGCAGTTTCCAAAACCTATTCACTTACAGTATTGCATTTGACCCACAGCACCCTGTGAGTTAGCTACTATTATTTCAATTTCATAGACGTAGTAACTTGAGCTCAGAGAGGTTAAAAGACTTGCCCAAGTTCAGATAGTAAGTGACAACAGAACTTGGAACCTATGACTTCTAAAATTGGCTCCAAAGATATCTATTCATTTTCACAGACAAAAACTGAGTCTAAAATTTATTATGTGGATAATGGGTTATTCATTGCCTTTTGTGTTTTCTCACGAGGAAGAGACACCAGGACAGAGACACTCGATACGTCGAAAGTGAGGTAGGGTAGAGAGATCAAGCAAGCTGGTCGGACTCTTGCACCTCTATATTTCCCTATATGGTGCCTTATGAATACTATATGCCTTCTGCCACAATAGCCCTTGTGCCTTGAATCCTTTTAACAAATCATAAAAGATACAATGATTGAGTCTCTAACCATAGCAAATTGAATGCAAAGCAAAACCTTTTTTTCCCCCTCTTTTCATCCAATTTGCCAGGAGTCATCCTATGATCACACACGCCATGGGAATCGCGGTTGTGTCTCTGATTGAGGTTACAGCCGCTTGTATGAGTGGCAGTAGGGCCAAAACCCGCATAGTCGCATTAGCAGTTACTCTATTGCTGTGTTCTGAACACAGTGGCTGTCTAATAAGTGGCTGCCTGACTGAAACATGAAATGAACACAAGAAAGTAGCTTCTGAAGCCCGGCGTACTTTGGCCTCTGGGCCTACTGAGGCGAGTTCCTTGAGAAATTTACTCCCTCGAATATACGCTAATAAGTACTTGCAAGTTCTAGCCTAAGTTTCCACCTCACTCAGTCACAATTCTGCATGACAAAAATTTTCAGAGTCCCTTTTTGAGAACTGATTGTTAAGGAGGACACAAAATTGTCTCAGCTTTCAAATCTGACTGCAGCAAATGTTCCCACAGACCGAAGGGTGTCATTGTAACTTTAACTTAGGGAATCATTTTTGTCTTTTGTTCCAAGATTTGTTTCTTTCTTTTCTTGTTTGAGGGCAGTAATGTCTTATCCCATGAATCTTCCACACAAAAATATGAAGAAGAGATATGATAGGAAAACATTTCCATGTTTGCCTCCGGAGCAAAACTGCATTTAATTTTAATGATCCGGCGCTTGACAAAATAATTGACCTAAAGTTTGGACCGTCCTTGTTCATCAGTTTATTTGTTTGTTTTCTCCTATAAATCTTTAAAAAAAGACTTTGCTTTGTGACCTATTGAGCCATGTGAGTACGAAGCCACAAATTAATAAATGAAAAATTCTACCATTTACAAAGCAAGGCGATCAGTGAACATCCCACCCAGAAACTCTCTGTGTAAACAAAAATAATTAAAAACATCACTTAGATGGATGTTTATGCTTGTTTTTGATTAGTTGAAATTTTATAATTCTGGATAAAAGTTGGAAACCAAACTAGTGAACACATTATATTAAAGGCAAACCATCATGGACTCATTTATGCAATGAGTTCAAAAATGCAGAGATTTTTGTAAACATAACAATTCAGAATGCTTTAATTATTGTGTTAGTATGAGGTAAAATGAAAACATTTTGTGCTATGATTAGGGTAGTTTATGTTGCCAAATATAAAGATGTTTGCTGTTTTGCTTAAACAGATGTTTTTGCATTCTGAGTTGGCCCTTCAGTACTTGAAGGGAAGTAATATTTCTTTGTTACTTAACAACACTTCCACAGCACTTTATTACTCCTTAATTAAGAGCTATAAATTTGGAATAGAAGCTACTTAAAAGAGAATTTTAATCTTTTAATATATGCTATGCATATAATTTTTGTTTAATTCAAATATTCATAATTTACAATGTAAATGAAATGTATATATATTGGATTCCATCATTACTGTCATTTTTATCATTCATAGTTGGGAAATATTTACTCATAGATTCAGAATTCATTCTAAAGTAGAAAGAGATCTTTATCACTGTTTATCACATGTCAAAACTCTATCCAGAAATTTATTTTTTATTGTGATGAATATGTTCCTTAATTATGCCTATATGTCAGCTGATTATTTTCTGTTTTCTGGTTAAGTTTTGTGACTCATTCCTGATTCTTAAAGCTTCTTTTACATTATCTTATAAGATTATCTAGAAAGCAAACATAAACTTCCAGATTATTATTTTTATGGTTGAAATGATAACAAAAATAAAAAAATAGAATAATAGAGGGTGATTATTTAATTTTTAAAATGGAATATCTATATGAGTTTCTAATAATTACCTTAATTGTTATTCAAATTTCAATGAGACATCAAAGGCACTATATACATATGCCTCTACTTCCCCTAAAACAAATGTCAAAACTTTCCCAATTTTCTCTACATTCTAATTCTGACTTCTCGCTGCTCCTCTTTCCCATTTCTTCCCTCTCTCTCCCCCTCTCCTCCTTTCTCTTTCCTGTGAGCAAGGGCCTGGATAATACTATGGGCCTACCTTTGTCCTGGCTCTAGCTCCCCTTTGCTGATGACCTGTGTCACATTACCTAGAGAAACTGTGTCTACTGCACATTAATCCCTTCTACATCTTACCTCATCACCTATATTTATCTGCATTCCAGGGGCTCCTGGGTGCCTTGATTGATTAAGCATCTGACTTCTTGCTCAGGTCATGATCTTGTGGGCTTTTGAGTTCAAGACCTGGGTCTGGTTCTGTGCTGACAGCTCAGAGACTGGAGCCTGCTTGGGTTTCTGTGTCTCCCTCTCTCTCGGCCCCTCCCCTGCTCATGCTCTGTCTCTCAAATTTAAATAAATGTTGAAGAATATATATATAATATATATAATAAAATAATAAAATATATATAATATATATTTCTATATATTTATACATATATATTTATATATATATTTATTTACNGAAGTAGAGGATTTGTTCTTGTACTGGGTACCTATCTAAAGCCTCCTCTTGAGCATTATCATTTCATCCCATCTCATCTTTTCAGGGAAAATCTTGCTATTGATTAACACTTTTTCTATCTCTGATAATCCTTCCCTACTAATTGTTTTCTGTATCATAAAAGGCTGATGAACTGTCTTTCTTCCCCAAAGAACGAACAAGTCCTTCACTAATACTTCCGCACTCTGCTCTCATCCATTTTACTATATTTCTTTATGTACATGATTCTTAAACAGTTTCCATTTGCTTTTGTCCTCGTATTCCTTCATCATGCTGTCAGATCATCATTTTCCACATCAAATATTGTCTTACTGAAGTCACTACCTGGACTGCTAAACACAGGTCACTTCTCTTTTCTAATTTTAGCTGAAATCTGCATATATGTGAAGTTATGACAATATCAATTGCTCTAACAATCTCTTCCAACTCGTTTACTATGGTTCTCCTCATTCTTGGGTGATTAAGTGCCAGGTTCATTCCCTGACTCTTCTTTCTCATTTTGTTTTGTAAGTATCTTTGTGTTTTAAAACTGTACTTTTTCTTTTTTAATTTTATTTCATAGTCCATCTTCTTCACCTTGAGATTTACATAAATCAACATACTGAACTTTTAACTCATTCCAGACCCACATATCCACTGGCATCTCTAGTTATATTCTGTTTAAGAACTTCTTATTCAAGGGTGCCTGGATGGCTCAGTTGGTTAAGTGTCCGACTTTGGCTGAGGTCATGATCTTGTGGTTTGTGGGTTCAAGCCCTGCATTAGGCTCTATGCTGATGATAAGAGAACATAAGGCAAGCTGATAGGCTGCAAACAACCCCACCCCCACCTCCACACACATCCAGGTGAGATATGTGTGATATTCCTCCCTCGGGCACTCCTGGCTGCCCAAGAACAAAGGAAAGGGGAAAAACAAATGGTTAACTGATAGAGATCAGAGTCCTGCAGGACTTACATCATCCCTCCATAGTTACGTGGGAAATAAAGGCAGAAGAAAATGACAGAACTAAATTTCCTTATATCCTGCAGCCCATTGACAAATACTTGAGGCTGGCAGAATAAAATGTTTCTCCAGGATCTCCTTACTGTCTTAATGTTAATACTTTGCTAGAGGGAAAAACAACCTTTAGCTTGACAATAGCTAGGCCTCTAGTATCCTGAGAGTCTTCTTTAGTGTAAGAAAAGCTCACTAAAAACTTTCTCTGGACTTTACTGCCCCCAACCCCATAGTATATAACCAGAGTTTCTGTAAGGTCCTGGGCAGCTCTTTCTGCCCACAGGTCCTGTCCCCGTGCTTCAATAAAATCACCCTTTTGCACCAAAGATGTCTTCAAGAATTATTTCTTTGCTGTCAGTTCCGGACCCCACAAACCCCATTATCACTGCAGAAACCTCATCACTGACAGCTCAGAGCCTGGAGCCTGCCTCAGATTTTGTGTCTCCCTCTCTCTCTGACCCTCCTCTGCTCATGCTCTGTCTCTCAGCAATAAATAAATGTAAAAAAGAAAAAAAATTAAAAACTTATTCAGCTGTCTGAAACTTAATCTTACAATTTATTTTTTAAAATTTATTTATACCAAATAATGAGGCATTTGAATTTAAAAATGAACTACAGTGATTTAAATCTGTCTGTGATATGTATTAAATAATGATGTCTTGCAGTCAATCTTACTTTTGGTGGTATTTAACATATTCGTTAATTTTCTGGTGTATTACATAGAATTTTGGATGATCTTAAAATTATTTGGTATTGGTGCTAGTAAAAAATCCATACATAATGAGTTAATAAAAATAAATGAAAGTGCTTTGTAAACTCTAAGTTACTGTCTCTTTAAATGGATCTATATTTCTATTTCTTGAGAAAATGCAAGTATAGTTGGAAGTGCACTAACTTATTATTGTACTAGATGTATGCAATTTGATGCATGTCTAAATGATTAGACTGCTAACTCTTAAAATAAGAGTAGGCAGTTTATCATGCCCATTCAGTCAGCACTGAAAGAAATATCTGAAGACAATCTAACTAATAAGCCCAAGATTATCACTGTCCAAGCAAAAACTTGATTCTTTCATTGAGATATATAAGTTACATTTCATTTGAGAAGGAAAAATCTCAGTTTTTCTACCTTCCTATGTAGGGGAAAAAAACCCTGTCATCCCTACTACATCTTTCTTCCCTGAGTGTCCTTTTTACCTTCACTGAAGTGTAGACAACACTTTACTTCTGCTCACAAAATGTATTAAGTAAGCTTTCTTCCCCCAGACCAAGCAATTCTCTGCCATGCCAGCTGGGTATCCTACACCTTAACTCAATTCTTGCACTATCTGCCTGAAGATAATGTCAGAGCCCACAAGTCAAGGGCTCAGTCTCCCGAGACTGCCTCTATCCCTTCAAATGTTAGTGGCAGACACAGGTTCTTCTGACCAACCAGCTATAGATTGGAGGTTCCAATGACCCCCTCCTCAGGTCTGATGAATTTGCCAGAACAGCTTATGAACTCAGAAAAGCACTTGGTTGTGTTTACCAGTTTATTAAAGGATACGATAAAGGATGCAGGTAAACAGCTAGATGAAAGATATGTGTAGGGCAAGGTATGTGGGAAGGGGTTCTGAGCTTCTAGGCCCTCTCCAGATGTTACATTCTCCCTGCACCTCTAGTTTGCACCCACGTAGAAGCTCTTATCTAAACCCCATGCTTTGGATTTTTATGGAGGCTTCATCATGTAGGCATGATTGATGATTAACTCTTATTTTCAAGCTCCTCTCCTTTCTCAAGAGAATGGTAGGGGGGCTGAAAATTACAAACCACTAATCATGACTTGGTCCTTCCAGTGACCAGCTGTCATCCAGGAGCCCACCGAAAGTCACCTCATTAGAACAAGACACTCCTATCACCCAGGAAATTACAAGGGTTTTAGGGACTCTGTGTCAGGAATCCGTGTATAAGAGCAATGAGAACAAAAGATACTGCTAGGGTTCTCAATACTTATGAAATTCCAAGGGTTTTAGGGGCTCTGCATCACAAAGTGAGACAAAGATCAAGTGTATATTTCTCATTATATCCACACATATACATGCACACTGTATATTCTTACTTCTTGGTCTATTCTTATTGTAAATATCAAAACCATAACATCATAATGACAAACATCATAAATCTGTATCCCAGAAAAAGTAGACATGATCAACACCCAAAACACCCCAAACCCCTCAATAGTATACAAAGAGTACTTATCGCTCACACATGTGGAATTAGCAGGGTGTCAGGTAGCTCTGCAGATCTTGGCTCAGCTCGCTCAGATCTCTGAAAGCTGGCTCACTATTGTTAAATTAATTAAATAAGGAGGCCATTAGTCTGAAGTGGCTGTAATGCCATGACTGCCTACCTAAGCAAACCAAAATCTAACCCTGTAAATGCCTCAAGGTTAAGAAATCAAAACCTAAGGACAAGCAATTACAAACGGCCAATGAGGCTTTAAATCATAACCAGTCCATAAGTTCCTTACTTTGTTTCCATCTTTTCTCTATGGCAGTCTTTCCTGAAGCTCTTGTGCCTGGAGCACTCCTAACCACTTCTGGTTTAGTGCTGTCCAATTCAAATTGATAAAAACTCAAATAAACTCTTAATTTTTTTAATATGCCTCAGTTTATCTTTTAACACTATAAGCTCATCTAAAATGATAACAACTAAAGCAATGGAAGCAATTTGGCTCTGTTCTATGTGTCTCTCTTCCTCCATCAGGCTAGCCCAGGTATATCCACATGGCAAAAGCCGAAGCACAAGAAAGAGTAAAAACAAGACTTCGAAGTCACTTGTGGAATCACACTTGTCAGCATATGAATGGCCGAAGTCAGTCACATGGCCAAAGTCTGAATGGAAAGGTTTTGAAACGTTACCGGGAGGGGTGCCTGGGTGGCTTAGTCGGTTAAGCATCTGACTTTCGCTTAGGTCATGATCTCACGATTCGTGAGTTTGAGCCCCGCGTCGACTCTGCTGATTGCCAGCTCAGAGCCTGGAGCCTATTTCAGAGTCTGTATCTCCCTCTCTCTCTGACCCTCCCCTGCTCACGCTGTCTCTCTCTCTCTCCTAGAAATAAATAAAACATTAAAAAAAAAAAAAAAAAAAAAAAGTTACCGGGAAAGAAAGATGATTGAGAACCATTTTCACAATCTACCACAACTGTTTAATTTTCTCTTCAGAGATCTCAAGAAGTGTTTTTTGTTTGTTTGTTTGTTTGTTTGTTTTGGTTTGGGTCTTAGGTTTGGGTTTTCGTTTTGTTCTGCTTTGTTTCATTTTAAGTAAAGTTAAGTTCCGGTCGTTTTGGTAAGTACTTTTATGTATATTAGCTCATTTAAACTTTACAGCAACTTTGTGATTAGTGTTATTATTCCTATTAATAATTCTGAACATCACTTATTTTACAAATATGAAACTACAGTTTAAAGGAGATAATTAGTCCAAAGTCATAGTAATTCAAATAGAAAACCTAAAATGTGAACCCAGATAGTCTGACTCCCAAGACTTAACTACCATGTTATGTTGTTACAAATGACCAACATAAAATAAAATAAAATAAAATAAAATAATAAAAACATGTGATAATGCTATCTTCTGCTTAATGATTGCATTTTTTATTATAC
Source organism: Crocuta crocuta (assembly GCF_008692635.1). Taxonomy (NCBI): domain Eukaryota; kingdom Metazoa; phylum Chordata; class Mammalia; order Carnivora; family Hyaenidae; genus Crocuta; species Crocuta crocuta. The sequence goes on from NW_027531143.1 coordinate 3,881,334, forward strand.
ATAATGAAAAAATATAAAAGCATTAATATACTTTCATAGTTATTTGTTGCACCTCTTAATTTTTTATTAGTGAAATAATTAGAATCATTTTTTCACATTTACAAGAGTATTGTACTTTCATTTTCATTTTTAGTTTAGTTCTGACAATAAGAAAGTCCATAGTAATACTTGAGATTCATAAATGAACCTCAATTATAAATCTTTTATTGTAATATCAGGTCTGGTGTTAAACTCACCTAACAGACAGGAACTGCCACAGGCTTCAACTACTAGTATAAATACAAAGGGGAAAAAAATAAATTCATTAAATCCTTACCACAGGCTTCTCATGCTTTAAAGTTAAAAATTGGCTTAAGCCTGAATGCTTCAAGCATTTTATAATTTGGCTTGTAATCAGTTAGGAGAGAGGAAAAGTAATCACCAAGACAGAGTAGTTTACCATACTGCAACTGCAACAGGAAAGAAATCTGATGTCATGATAACATCAAAACAAAGGAATATCTAACAAATACAATAAAGTATTCTTTGAAACTGAAAGCTTGTACTGTGCAAAACTGTAATTAAAAAATTTAAACCCATGAACTCATACACATTATATAATGATAAGTTTACATGTTGAAAATTGGATTTTGTTCCTGAAAAGCAACTAAAAAGGAAACAAAAACCTGTCAATCACATTACCGCATTACATCTTCTTTTTCTCTAAAAAGTTCTCAAAAAGTAACAAACACGTAACTGACCAACTCCAAGAACTTCCTAAACACCAAAGAATGACAGACAAGCAGTCTGTCAAGCTACTGTCTGTTAGAACAGAACTATAAGAGCTTTTGTCATGCTGTAGAAGAGCAATTGTTAGAATTTATCCAGGTCATAAAATGGAAAAGGATACGGGCAAGAGAATACATTGGCTGATATTTCATCCCAGGCTTTTGAAAAGTACAGAGGAAATAGTAATTTTAAGAAGTATAAAACTGAATGTCTGTGGCTAAGTGCTAATGGTACATAGTGGGGGGAGAGGAACAATTTAAGGCTGAGGATGATCAATAATCTATTTAAGTAATGTGTGAAAGTCAGGTCTTTTGAGAAGCACACCTTCTAAAGATAGGCAGAAAATATTGAGAGGACAATTTTTATCACCATAGATTAGTTTTGCCAATTCTTGAATTTCCTACAAACAGAATCATAAAGTGCTTGGTTCTTTTTTCTCTGGTTTCTTTACTCATCATAGATCTGTGAGATTTGTGCATGTTGCTGAGTTTAGAAGTAGTTTATTTTTTCATATTGCTGTGCTGTATTGAAGTGTAGAGAAAATATGTTTGTTTCTATAGAGTAGGAGCTTTCTGAATAAATTTTACAGGAAACTTGTAATCCTGAGCTTGGAGAAGGCCCTGGGAATTAAATTTGCAATTATATATAGAGAGAGAAAATTCCAGAGAGATCTATCTAACTTCAGAGGTATGTGTTTACTCAAGAGAAAAAGAGGACCAAGACTTTGGAGACATCTCTAGGTTGTAAAATATGAAGACATTAGGGACTCCTTGGCCCATGGAAAGATTTTATTTATACTCCAAAAGGTTGTAGTGAGAACTTAGAGTCCTTTCCATCTCTTCTGGAAAAGAGTAAAAGTATTTCTCCCTTCTTTTGGAGGAGAGAGTCATCACTAATTTTCTCCTTTATATAAGCAGAGAAAATAAATTTTTCTCCTGCTCTTCCTATATATGACATTTGACCTGGCTTTCATTATACTACCTCAGGTGTAAGAAGGGGAATATGAGAAACCACAGAGCTGTTATTTGCTTTTTAAGAAAATAATGATATTTCATGTATAGTTCAGATAATCTCTGTAGGCATTCAGGATAAAATTAGTAAATACGAATATTAAAAACTCAACACCAGTCTCCATTGTATAAAAATAAGAATGCATTTATCCGTTCTACTTTTGATACATACTTAGCTGGTTTCTAATATGCAACTATTAAGAAGAAAGTTACTATAGGGGCGCCTGGGTGGCTTAGTCGGTTAAGCGTCCGACTTTCGCTTAGGTCATGATCTCGCCGTTCATGGGTTCGAGCCCTGCGTCGGGCTCTGTGCTGACTGCCAGCTCAGAGCCTGGAGCCTGTTTCAGTCTGTGACTCCCTCTCTCTGACCCTCCCCTGCTCACGCTGTCTCTCTCTCTCTCTCCAAGAAATAAATAAAACATTTTAAAAAAAAGAAGAAAGTTACTATAAACATTTTATATATGTACATATATTTTAGAGGTCATATGCCTTCAGTTTTGGAGGGAAATTATAATTAGGAGTGAAATTGCTAGGTTACAAAGAAGTTACAGGTCAGCTTTTGAAGATATTGCCAAAAGCCTTTCCAAAGAAGTTTTAGCAATATGCTTCCCACCAAATATGCAAGTGTTCTACTGTCCCACATCCTTAGTACAAGTTATTCTACTTCTGACAGATCCTTACTTTTCAATGGTACATACTACTGAATTATTTCTGGACTTTCACAACATTTCTTCCAAAGTTAGCAAACATCTTAGTATTGTTTCTTTGAAGGAAACCATTCTTATTTCTCTGGCTACTTTTAAGATTGTCTCTTTGTGTTCATTTTTCAACATTTTAATGTGCACTTAGATGTTCTGGTTTCTTTAATTAACTTTTAAAATTTATCCAGCTTTGAGGTTTTCTGGTCTTTTAAAATCTGGGGTTTGATACCTAAGTCTAACAGTTTTGGAAATTTCTCAGATATTAAGTCTTTTTAAAATATTTTTATGTTTGTTTATTTTTTGACAGAGAGAGAGAGATGGAGTGCAAACAGGGGAGGGCCAGAGAGAGGGGAAGACACAGAATCTGAAGCAGGTTCCAGGCTCTGAGCTGTCAGCACAGAGCCCAACGAGGAACTCAAACTCATGGACCATGAGATTATGACCTGAGCTGAAGTCGGACACTCACTGACTGAACCACCCAGGCGCCCCTTAAGTCTTTAAATACTCATCTGTCATTCCCTTCTGAGATTTCAATTTCAGATCATGGTAAATTGAAAAATTTGCCTCATCTCTCTCTCTCTCTCTCTCATGCATGTAGGCATTCAAAAGGAATGGGAATTTATTCAAATGGGAATTTCAAAGGGAATTTATTGGTCTTTCCATCAAGAGTTTGAACCTATATGTCTACTCCTTTAATCATTTCCTGGCTATCTGAATGGTTTTGGACCCTGGGCAATTATGGTGCAAACAAATGCTTAAAAATTAGTTGAGCATTAGAGCTTATCTTTTCTCACATGCTTAGAAACTTGAAACCATCATGTGAATAAATCTGAGTTAACCTCCTAGAGAAGAAAAAGTCAAGAAGAGGAGGAATGTGATGCTCAAGTCAATAATCAGCCATCCAGCATCCTACAGTCTGCCTAAAACCAGACATGAAAATCATGCTGTACAATCTAGGTACTTGCTGAGCCACCAGGTAACTCCAAATGCAGGAACTTTAGCCCAAGACAGGTCATTTAAGCCTTTCCAGACTCAAGGAACCATCTAGTTAAGCCAAAGTATTGTGAAAAGTCAACCTACAGAATTGTAAAGAAATAATAAATGGCCATTGTTTCAAGACACTACATTTTGTTTTAGTAAGCTACCTAGCAAAATTAATTTTTCTCTGACATACATTTTTACACTCTAAATTTTTCTTTTCACTCTTTTCTTTTCCATTCTGTAATTCACTTTAAATATTTTCTACTGATCTTTGAGTTCACTAATCTTTTTTTAATATATCAGTGGGTATAAAAATTGAACCTATTCAATGATTTCTTTTTTCTTTAATGTTTTATTTTTAAGAGAGTGCAAGTGGGATAGGGGCAGAGAGAGAGGGACAGAAAATTTGAAGCTGATTCTGCACTGACAGCAACAAGCCCAATGCGGGGCTTGGCTTCACAAACCTTGAGATCATGACTTTAGCCAAAGCTGGATGTTCAACTTACTGAGTCCACTGAGTTCTTAAATTCATATATTAAACACTTTAATTCTAGAATGTCTATTTTTGTAGACTTCATTGTGTTGAAATTCCCCATATATTTCATCCATCTTTTCCTATCTTTAACATATTAATGATAATATTTTAGTTATTGCTGCTAGCTCATATCTGGATCATGTTAGGATCTACTTTGTTTATTTATTTTTTTAACATTTATTTATTGCTGAAAGATAGAGCACAATCAGGGAAGGGCCAGAAAGAGAGGGAAACAAAGAATCTGAAGCAGGCTCCAGGCTCTGAGCTGTCAGCACAGAGCCTGCCACAGGGCTTGAACCCACAAACCTCCATATAATGACCTGAACTGAAGTCAGACATTTAAATGACTTAGCAACCAAGGTACCCCTGTTTATTGGTCCTTTTAAATATTAGTTGCATTTCTTTGCATCTTTGCGTATGTAATTTTTTTTTTAATTTTAAGCCTGACTTTATTGTAAAATCCCTACATAAGTCCAGATAATAGTTTCTACCCATAAAGACTCTCCCATTTCCTCTCCTCATAAACTAGTATGAGGGGATGATCATCTCTGCCAAATCAGGAATAGGTTTGGTTCAGGACTGATTGCCCTTTAACTTTCCACTTCATTTGCCTCCCTGCTTAAGAAAGTCAAAAGCTAGCAACATCAAAAAGGGAGACCAGTTGCATGTTTGATGCAGGCTATTCCTCATCCACCCCGCTCAGTGAGGTTTTGGCTCTGCACTGGCCCCTACCTTGTCCGACTACCCTAAAATCAAAATAGTCACCTAAGGAAAATCAGTCTTTGCTAGGGACCCCCTTCATCTCCAATCCATGTACCAATTATGTGAGACCACCAAAAATGATCATTATTTTAATGGATAATGCTTTTGAGGAAGAAACATTTTCCCTACTACCAGGGTTAAAAACGCTAGTAAAACAGAAGTAATTTGTCTTCCCTATTGGCATATCCAGCAATTCCCTATTCACATTCATACATTAGATAGACTGATAAATAGGTAGGTAGGTAGTGAAGAAGTGTTTTCTTCACTGTATCTTTAATTACCTCATTTTTCCTCTTCCTGTTCCTATTTGATCTTAGAACTTCCATAGTCTTTTTTTCTGCTCTTACTGAATTGTCTATAAATTATTCCTCAGAGAGCTTACGTACTTGCCCAGTTTTAGCAATCATTTTCACATATAACTCTTCAAAGTTTTTATTTCTAATTTAATCTCTCAGTTCCACTCTTAATGGCAAACTTGTTTATTAAATGCCGCACCTGGATGTTTTGCTGGTTTTTGAAATCTGTGCTACCAGAAAAGTATAGATACTTGTTAAAGAGTCACTGGATATATTTAGGTAGACTTTATGCTTCCTATTCTAAAATTTCCAAGAAGAATAAACTTAGAGGCAGCAATCTGGTTTCGAGTTCACTGAAGAGAACAGTAAGTAAATTATCATAAAATTCTATGTTTTTATTAAGCATCTCCTCCATCCACTATAATATATTTATTAGCATTTATTATCTTACAAATATCATTCTAAGCAATGGCAATATGTCAGTGAACAAAACAGACAAATTCTTTTCTTGTGAAGTTTCCATTGAATCTGAGGGAGTTAGACAATAAACAATAGGCAGAATAAATAGTCAATAAACACACAACATACACAATAATATATAATGTTAGAACATGATAAATGCTATAAAATAAATGTGTATGTATATTTAAATGTATGTAAACATTCACAGATGTGTATGTGTAGCATATTTGATGAGCACATGTATGTGTGGGAAGATCTATGATCCTCTATCTATGGGACCATATTTGCAAATTTATCTACTAAAATTTATTTGTAACCCACAAATCAATAACCATGGAACTTTTTTAAGAATGTGGTTTTTTGTTTTTTTTTTTTTTTTTTTTTTTTTTTTTTTTTTGAGAGACAGACAGACATAACATGAGCAGTGGAGGGGCAGAGAGACAGGGAAACACAGAATCCAAAGCAGACTACTGGCTCTGAGGTATCACCACAGAGCCTGATGCAGGGCTTGAACTCACAAACTGTGAGATCATGATCTGAGTAAACAACTGAGCCACCCAGGCACCCCATATCCATGGCACTTTTGTGGTCATTCATGAACATGCACAGAGCAGCAAAAACATTGAGTCACCCAACAAACATGTTTCTAGCTGAGGGCAAACAAGGCAATACCATGCCTTTTTGTTTTAGCTCTACAGTGTAACAAGACTACTTTGTGCGGTCTAAATAGCACTTTTTCCTCTTTGATTTTTATTTATTTTTTTCAATGATTTCATGATTTTAAAAGCCCAGAAGCATAATATCAAGGTGGTATCTAGTTTTCCCTACTACAGTCTGTGATGTGCTTTATTGAGAAAATACATGTGTTAGGTTAGCTTTGTTCAGGCATGAGTATAGGGCCGTTGGCTGTGAATTCAATGTTAATGAATCAACTATATATTAAACAAAGTTGTCCTTAAACAAAAACATATATAAAATAAGGTTATATGTACATCAATTGATGAAAATGTTGTGACTGAAATTTAACCCTGTATTTCTCCTCGGAGTAATGGTTCAGTATTTGTGAATTCAGCGTTCCTGCTGATTTCATAGAACATCACTGCTACATATATGGTATGTATGTATGTATGTGTATAAGTGTATATACAGTGTATAGGTAGTGGAAACAACCCTATTATTTTTACTGTAACATGAAGATAGTACATTTATTTGTAAATGTATGAAAATTATGAGGTGCATAAGCTCCTTCTCAGCCAGACTCACATTACCCTACTGGATGTTGGTCTTTAAATATGCTCTATACTTCAGCATGAATTCTTACTGACTATTCTCTCATGAATGTCCTTATTTAATGATTTCCCTTTTCCTTCATCTAAATTTTATAATATTTTAAGCATATTATTTATATATGTTAGAGTATAGATTATACATGTTAGATTATATGTTATATCTATGTATGTACATATATATGTATCTATGTTAGATTCTTGTTATTCATGGTAGTAATGCTCATAGAGAGAGAGACAGACAGACAGACAGAGCTTTACTGGCAAGGAACTGGCTCATACACTCAGGCAAGAGCTGATATTCTAGTCCATAGGCAGAATTTTTTTCTTCAGGGAAATCTCAGTTCTGCTCTTAAGGCCTTTCAACTGATTGGATCAGGCACACTCAGATTATCAAGGATAATCTCCTTTCCTTAAAGTCAACAGATTTTATAAGTTAAATGCGTCTACAAAATGTCATCACAGAAACACTTAGATTAGTGTTTGATTGTGTAACTAGTTACTATGGCCTAGCCAGTTTGACACATAAAGCTGACCATTGTAAGAAGTACATCTGGAGATATCTGGGAGAAGAGTATTTCAGGTAGAGAAACAGTGAGCCATTTTAAGAACTGAAAGAAATACAGATTTATTACATAATTTTTGAACAGAAGATAAATATAATCTGGGTTATATTTTAACAGGATCAATTTGACCGTGGTACTGACAGTAGATTGAAGGACAGCAAGGGTAGAAACAAGAAATACATTTACATAAGAGACTATGTACTTCAATCAGGGGTGGTAGCTGTGATGGTGATAAAGAAATAATCAGATTCTGGATATATTTTGTAGTAAGCATCAACAGGAACCAGGAAAAAGTGAGAGAAATAAAGGAATTAAAAATGGCTCCATGGGTTTACATATGAGAAACTACATGAATGGAGTTGCCTTCAACTGAAATGGGGAAGGCTCTGAGGAAAGACGGTTTGGATTGGCAAATAAACCAGATGTGCTGATTTGAAATGTTTTATAGATAACTAAAATGGAGATATTGAGAGGGCAGCTGGGAAAATGAGCCTAGAATTAAGGATTCTTAATCTAGTGTAAATTCTGTAGTCTTGGTTGTATAGTTGGTATTTTAATCCATGAAACTGGATTACATCATAAAGAGAAAATAGGCAAAAGGAGAAGCCACCCATAGACTGAGTCCTGGAATATCTCAATGTTAAGATATTGGAGAAAATTACAATCATCATCATCATCATCATCATCATCATCATCATCATGAAAAAAAAGTAGCTATTGACATTGGAGGGAAATAAAACAAAACAAGGATGTGGGGTTATCTAGAAGCCAGGTGAAGAAGATTTCTAGAAAGAGAGAATGACCACATGTTAAAATGCTGCTGATAGCAAATTTTGGACCAACATTTGCTTACTGGATTTGACAATGCAGATGTTACTGATGACCTCGTTTAAAGAAAGGCTAAAACCTGGGTCGAAAACCTGGTTGTGAAAACAGCCCATTAGTTTTACCATAACATGAAGATAGTACATTTATTTGGAGATGTAAGAAGATCTGATTATTGGTTGAGGGAACTCCTTCTCAGTCAGACTCCAGTTACCCTCACTGGATGCTGTTCTTTGAATATGCTCTGTACTTGAGTGTGAATTCTAACTAGTCTCTGATTTCCCTTTTCCTTCATCTAAATATTGTATTCTTTTAAATGTATATTTCTCTTAACATTCCCTCATATTTCCACCTCTACGGTAACTTTTTGTTACTTTTCTCATGTGTGATAGTTTGAAAACTACTTGATGACAGGAAAACTTTCTCCCTCATCATTATATTTCTTTGTAGCATCTAGCATGATGCTTTGGATACAGTTTGCAAGATGAATGAGTAAACATAATAGTTCCTATTTATTGAATTAATAATCATTCCTGAAGAAAAAGTGCACATACAGTTTAGGATGCATTTTAACTAACCTGCATAAGAATGTTAAAACGGTAAGTCTAAAATTCCACCAGCCACTGTTTTTGAGATTTTCATTGTCCAATTTATGGGCTATATTTTGCTTTCTATGAATATATTCAATTCAGGATTTTTTTTGCCTTTTTGCATTTATACAGTCATATTTAACTCAGACCCCCATTCAATTTGTCATTATAAGAAGTGGCTTTATGGCATAATGAACAACCTCATTTCCTCCAATTTTTAAAAGAAGTTAAAACTATTAAAATAAAATTCACTTCTATGATTAATTAATAACCATGCTTCTTTTAATATTTTATTATGGCATCCTTACAGATGGTATAAAATGAATATCTAACAATTACAATAATTCTTTTTTCATATTACATAAAATGAAGAAGCATATGAAAAAGAGCATGAAAGATCTGAAAACCCTAGATATGGAAATATAGATACTTTTGTTTAAAAAACCATACAACTAGTACAGTAGGATATTGTCAAAATAAGTTTTATCATACATTATGTGAATCAAGATTCTCTTAGTTTCTAGCAATAGATATGTCTGAGTATGGCTAGCTCAAGCTAAAAGGGGCATGGGTTAGAAGGAAACAGAGAAGCTGGAACGAAGACAGGAAGTGTGATCTTCATCACATTGTGGCAAGTTTTCTCACGAGAATTCAGTGGAATATAATTTACCTCTATCAATGCTCAAACTTTCAAATCTGAAGAGAAAATGCCTCATAAGCTTAACTTGCATCAATTAGCTACAGCCAGATAAGCAAATTCTGACTACTGAAATTTAATTTTATGTGCCAGAGGAGTTTCCAGAAAAGCAGAAGTCACTGGTATCTAGAGAAGCCATTCTGGGATACAGTTAAAGATATCTTTTAAAGATTACTTTTGATTGCAAAAATTGACTGATTATAGGTTGACTGATTATATTTCTTTATTGATATTTTTAATAGATCCTCTCAGCTTTCCATCCATTTATTCAATTATATACCAAACAACTTATGCATATAGACTTTGCACCATGAACTTACCTAGGCTTTTAGTTGGCAAGTATAAAAATATGTACACAAATAATTATGAAATAATATGTTAAAATTTGTGCCAATTGCTGGACAAACACAGAGGAGGCAGTAAATCTATTTCAGGGGTACTTTTCACTGTCAAAAAACATAAAATCTCTAATTTATCCAATGCTGGACATTGAGTAGCCTTAAGATACTAATCATTTTCAATCACTTTCAGATATTTTCTAAAACTTGGAAGAGTGATCTGAAGTGAAAAGTTTGGAATCCCATTATCATTCCTTAAACTTCTCAGTCTCTGAAGAAAAATTTTTTTGATGGCATTTCAGTTCTACAAAATGATAAATAGCAGAATATTACTCGAGTTTAAATATTTCTGAGAGAGTAATTCTTCACTCCCTGCTGTTTACAAGTAAAACACTGTCTACAAATAATACATTACATTAGCTGTCCTCTTTATCATAAAGCCATGTTGAATACTTGTAACATTTATAAAAAGACACCAACTGATTGCAAGATGAGCATTACCCTTGAGCAAATTATGAACACATTTATTTCAGTCTTATGCATTTGAAACTAATTTTCTGGTAATATCAAAAGTGTTCATAGAATTAATTTCCTGTCAGTTCAGCAGTATTCAAGTGAATATTTTATGATTTTGCATTAGCTGTATTTGTCTAGAGTTGTGACATGATCGAGTCATTCTCTGAGGGAAACACATTAATAATTAAACTTTGTCCAATGTGGAGTGCTAAAGATGACAGCGTAATTGTACATTTCCAGAGACCGTTTCACAAGGCAGAGGAGAATTGCCCTGCCACCATTTAAACGTCAATTTAGAATTTCTTTCTAGACTAAAACAGAGCTTCAATGAAAAAAATGGTGGTGGAGGGGGGAGTTGATGTCAAATTTGGAAACTGTTCTCTTTACTTTCTCTTTAATATGTGAGCTAAATGCAAATGGCCTCCTTCATTCTTTCCTTCTCATGCTGAATAAACTGTCAGTTAGAAGTTCTTTCTTTTGGCAATATAGCATCATCAAGGGTCTTTGATCCAGGACTGTTTAAATGATAAATACTACTTGCATAGATTATCTCCATAGGAAATAGTGCAGCTGACATGAGAAACTTTGATTAGTTTTAGCTCTTATATTTGAGTCTTTTTCAACTTAGATAACTTCAGCAATAATTTAAGATTTTAATCTACTTCCTAGTCAAATAGTTGTGGATGGATCACTATATGTGTCCTTATTTATGCTTCCTATTCTGATTCTTAAAATAAAGTTATTGGATTTTTAGAAGTGAGATTTTAAAAAATTTCAGAGGCATATATATTATGCACATTAAAACTCACATTTGTGTTTCCCACCTAGACAAACTGTGGTTCAAAATCATTACTGGAGAAAACTCAAAAATTGAATTCAACCGAAACCATGACTAGAGGCATGGGAATGCCCCCAGAATGATTTAAGTTGAAGTTTGCTGTTGAACAGAGAGCCTAGCAGTTAACCCTTCAAGAAACTTCAGTTTATTTCAGACACAGATATTCCTTAGCAATAACAGGTATTTTCTCATTATCTAATATTGACTGATTAGTATCTTTGAAAAATCCCAGTTTCTGGAATTTTTCCTAAGGAAATAATAGCAGGTGATTTAACTACAATGCCGTTCCTGGCAGCATTGTTTATAAAAGGAACAAAAAAAGAAAATTAATTTAGCCTAATGGCTAAAAATAGAAGATCCATTAAATAAATTATGATATATTTATATCATTAAATATTCTAACACAAATAAAAACCTTCAGTGACTGGAAAATTGTTTATTCATCTATTCTTTATATATTTATTCATTCATTCCAGAAATGTTCATTAAATGTCTATTATGTGCCAGACAGTGTTCTTGATATTAGAGATACAACAGTGAAGAGAACAATATTTCTAGTTTCATGGAGCTAGCCTTCTAGAAGTCAAGCCCTACAATAACCACATGAGGATATAACACACCACATATATTAAAAGCTATGAACAAGTAAGTTACAGAATGCACTAGAGGATAGGATTATTAAGCTGGGTGTTCAGTGATGACCTTTGAGAGTTGAAAATAAAAGGTTAGACCCTAAGTCATTTGGAGGTAGAGGGTCCTGGGATGAATGATTAGAAAACAGAACCTCTTAAATGGGAGCTGGCTTGGTGTTGTTGAGAAGCAGCAAGAAAGCTAATGTGTGTAGGTAAGGGAGCATGTGACAATCAAAGTCATAGAGCAACCAGCAGCATTCAAGGATTAGTCTGAATCAGATGAGAGGTCACTGGAGAGTTCCAGACAAAGGGCTGGAATGATCTGACTTTAAAAAAAAATGATTTCATGATATATTAAGTGAAAAATAAGCAGTTAAAAGGTATATACTTAAAAAAAAAAGTATGTACAATGTATAATGTATAATGAAGTAGGTATTGATTTTTATTTTGTAATATCTAGTTCCCTCTGTGAATTCTAAGCTCCAAGAGGGCAGAGACAGAGACCTATTTTCTCATCACTGCGTAACCAGCACTTAACTTACTGCCTGGCTTAGTTTCAGCATATAGTAAAATTTGTTGAATTAATGAAAGAACGAGTAAATGGACAAATGTTTTAAAATATTTTCAGAGGTTACAGATAAATAAAATCACTTATTGTCCTTTTATCATCTGGCTGTAATGTGCTGGTCTCATTACTGGTTCCTGTCATCCTGTTAGATCAGTCAGTGTTGGAATTCTACAAAGCTTGATCCTGAGCAATACCAGGAAATATGTTATTGTTAATCTCTTCATAGTTTTTTCTAAAAATAAAGAAGTTAGTTTTTGAGGTCCATAGTGGAATGTGTGACACATGAAAAATAAATACATATTCTATCATTTTTATATTGACAAAATAGGAATAAGTAATTTTAAAAAATATTTTTAAAGAGATCCTAGCAACTTAATATGCTTGAAATCTAAGTTCATTTTTGCAAAAAAAAAAAAAAAAAATAGAAAACCATTTATCAAAATTCACTTATTTAGAATTTAGAGATTAGACTGTTATTTCTTCTTTGCAATAAACAATATAAAAAGAGCTTTGCAAAAGAGGTCCATCAAGCAAACAAAAAACCAAGGGAAATATCTATGTATATCTTTTTAAACAAACCAGCCCCAACTACTATAAAACCACAATTAATTAAACCTTAGTTCTCAGAATACTCAATTGTTAGGAATTGTGATTGCTATTTTTATTTTGCCTTTTCAGCACCAACTTCTAGAAGAAAGAGGCAAATGACAAAAATACCTTTGGGCAATTTTTGGAACTTATCCAGAAAAAATATCTTCCAGACTATACTATGCTGTTAAAATACATTCTTACTTTTCTCCACTTTCTACATCTACATTTACACAGCTGTGCAGTGATCACCAATGTTTCGAAAACCCAGAGGTCCTAGATTTTATCAAACTCACTGGACTGGACTCACTTAGGAGGAAATGTGAAACACTGAATTACAGAATTATCTTCAGTATTAGGAAATTAAAATACATTTTCCGAAAGAATCAATTATTAGCATATACTCAATTTTGAAATCTCCTATTAAATTTTTTTATAGTTTCTGAGTTTCCCTTTCAATATAAGAAATACACAATAATTACAAAATGAACTATCATTGGAGAACAAATCATCTGATTATTTACTAAAAAGGTTTGTATCAAAAGTAATATATATGGCAAGCATAAGTTAATCTTCAGAATCTCTCCATATAAGGAAAAACTTACAACAATAGAACATCACTAAATATTTGATAATTCAGAAGACTCCTAAGTATTAGAAGCTTCATTCTGAAAATTTACTATGATAAAACCACATTTAAGGAAGCCCTAACAAATGCAAAAAGAGAACAGACAAATGTGTTTGCTAGCATTTCTAATAGGCAACATTTTACTAATCTACTATCAGTTGGTATGTGTTTGATATCGTTGTAAACTTAGGACTTCTTGAATAAAACAATATACTGTATATATAACCTCAAGTCCAAATTAATGAAGTTTTGCTCTGTGTGACCTCTATACTAAATTTAGAGTAGTCTGCATAAGATCATAGCTCTGAAAGACAGATTCACTTTTGGCAGTTATAGAAAAATATTCAATAGATTTCCTTGACTTTTGAATCCCTCAGAGCTAGTTTTCTTACAGTGAAATTATCATTATCTTTGTATGTCATGAAAGTGTAAGTTTCTACTGTAATATCAGTGGTGCATTATTAAAATGTGGTTCCCTCTCTTTTAGGAACAGACTAAGAATCCTCTGGGGCTACAGAACTACCATAGCTATAGCGAGGGGGCAAATGCTGGTCAATTGAGAAAACTTTGATTAGTATCTTTCTCAATCCTTTTTACTTCCTATGTTTTACTTGAGTATCCTTCATTTCACAACCATTCCAGAAACTTTCTTTGTCGCTTCTTTGTACTCCTACATCTGGGCAGATAACTCAGATAATTACACACACACACACACACACACACGTATTTTTAATGAAGATGACATGCTAACATGGTTTGAAAAATCACAAAAGCATTGCTAAAAATTAGATATCTGTTTCTACTCCCTGTGCCACCAAACCCCAGCTGAACTCTCCTCAGCTAAATAATGTTACTGGTCTCATGTATCTTTACAGAAATTTTCTGTGGCAAAATACATATATAAATTTCCTTTATCTACATTAAACAAAGTGCTATATGTACTGTTTTGTGCCTTCCTTTTTTCATATTTCCTACCAAATATAGTTTAGTTATCTTTTCACATCAGTATATAACAATTAACCTTCTCATTATTATTTTTAACTAATGGCATACTGTCCCACTGTATAGATATCCTGTATTTAACCATTCATTCACAGATGGAATCTTAGAATATTTCTAATCATTGTTATTGAAAACATTACTGTAATAAATATTACATAAGAAGTTTTGGGTACATGTGTAACATGACATCTTCCCATTGAGAACAAAATGTTTTTCCATTTATTCAAGCTTGCCTCCCCTCTCTCTCCACAATGTTTCTCAGGAGAGAGTCAAAGTGGTCATTGTCATACAGGCCTTCAGACATGGTGTGCTCTGTGTCCAGTCTCTTTAAAAGACGATCTCTGTTACTTATATGAGTTCGGAAGTCTGACCACTTTGGTTTGTACTCAGCTTCACTGGTTATTAGATCATCAATCTTGGAAAGGTTACTTGACATCTCTGTGTCAGACCTTCATTATCCATTTAACAGGGATAATCATTGTACCTACTTCTCAGGCTTATATACAACATATAAAGCAGTGCTAGGCATAATAGCTGGCCCTTAGTAAAATTAGTACTCAGCATTATAACCATTCCTACTATTATTGTTTTATGTGTGCTAACATAACATTAAGGACCTCCTATCTACTTGTACTTTATTTAGAGGTCTTAATAAAGAATATAAACATATTTAAAATTTTTTAAATGCATTCAGCAACTATTGAAATAAACTTATTTTATTTCTCTTCTAAGGGTTCTGAAGATATTTATAATTGAATTTGTCTGCAGTTATTTTTTATTGTTTAAACTACCTTTCTTAGGTGTTCATATCAAAGTTATATAGATATGTATGTATATATATATGTGTATATATATATGACCCCCCTTTTTTAAAAAAATTGTGGTGTGTTTTCTAATCTGTGCTGTAGAAAACACTGAAAACCTTAAGGAAAACCTGTACATAGACATTTAACATTCTCTCTGGATCCTTTTGGGAATGATATTTTGTGGCTGGCATCTCTAATCCTTTTTCAATTTTTTTTTTTTCTCATATCACCTGGGTCAGTGTACATGATCTAGTGCTTTGGTGAACAATCTTGGAAATTCTTATTTTCTTAGGCAAGTATTCATTTCTTACAGTTTATGACAGATTTTCTTTACATAGAATTTAGTTAACTAGTTATTCTTTTAATTTTATGTTTCTCTCAGACTTTTTCTCCACTTTCTTAGCAGTTTTATATGTTTATATTTCTTGTCTGCTTGTTTAAGAACATTTTTTTTCAACAGATTGGCTGAGTTCTCTGCAATTAGTGTTTTACTCTTTGGGAAAAGCATATGGCTCTCAGTGAAATCTCTGCCCATCCCCCTAGCTAGAAAATATTTCTATGCTGATTTGCAAATTTGTGACTCGTCAATGACCTGCCAAGGACATTATTGATCCAGACAAGGGATTAGGTTGGCCCCCTTTATGTCTCTCACTCCAGGAAACAGCACCTGTTTAAGATTTGTAGAGATCTATATCTGCTACCAGAGACTGCCTTGCTTTGGTCTAATTTTTACAGTATTTGACAGCTATTTCTTATAGGTAGAGGTTTCGGTTTGTGACTAGGTCCTGCTTTCCTTGGTGATGCTGATTTGTTTTCCTTCTTGCCAATTTTCATATCAATACTTTTATTTGACTCCTAAGAAGAAAGTAAAATAAAATGTCTTTATTTCATCATATTTAACTAGAAGTATTGCTTATTTTCTTTACTTATTAAACTTTATTCCGTTGGATGACCCATTTCTTTAGGGAAGCTTTGCAAATGTAACTAGTAAAGGTACTCTTTAAATTCTTATCATATTTTCCCATACCTCTCTTTTTATCTCTCATCCTTTATAAATTTGTGTTTGCTTATATTTCCCCAAAAGTTGCTAAACTGAGAGAACAGGGACAATGTCAATCTTCACCATTATGACCCTAAAAGAGTACCTCATATATATATAGTAGCCTCTTAATAAATATTAGGTGAATGGATAGTTCTCCCACAGCTCTTTGTGGTTTCCGCTGTTGTTTAACAAATTATTTTAGTATAATGGACAATGATTTCAGTCTTTGATAATGAAACATTTTCAGTTATTGGTCAATGAATGTTTTAATTATTAAAGCACAGTCTATTTCAAGTATAAAAGAATGGTATAGGAGTTTGGATGATCAGTGCACTACCTCACCCCCTTCCTTATACCAGCATACTTGCCAATATCCTCAAACACCATCATATGTCAGGTCACTACCACAGGTATTTTTCCTCTGGGCCCCCAACACTTTCATCCTCAATAATCACAGGTGTGTGCACACACACCCCTGATATCTCTTGAGTAAGTCCTTTCACAGTTACCAACTATCAGATGAGGTCATAATCTGGTTGTTGGAAACTGGTTGACCAGTTTTTCTTTTTTCTTTAAGTTTATTTATTTACTGAGAGAGACAGACAGAGAGAGAGAGAGAGGAAAAATGCAGAGAGAAAGGGAAAGAGAGAATCCCAAGCAGGCTCCACACTGTCAGGGCCCAACATGGGGCTCTAACAAACCATGAGATCAAAGTTGTAGGTCGCTTAACCAACTGAGCCAGCCAGGTGCCCCGACCAGTTTTTCAATAATACACTGACTCCCTCTAGCTCAATGACCTTAGGCAATTTACCTAACCTCTCTAAATCTTGAGTCTTCATTTGTAGTATAATCATGGAAGTATTACCTACTTCCTGAAATTCTGTGAATTACATGGAAAATTCTAAATGCAATGCTCAGCAGATTGTAAACACAAGATACATGTTATCAGCAAATTATATATTTAAAGAATAGTAAACTGAAAGTTTCCTGAAAAGGAATTAGATCACAGCTAAGCATCACCAGATTTGGGAAGAAAAGTGAAGAAACTTGAACACATCCTTCTTGATTTTGCCAAGGGCTGACCCTGTTAGAACAAAGTAAATAGGACAAAAATAATGGCCTCCAGCAATCTGGAATTCTCATTCTCTTCTCGGACTTCTAAAATTCTAGTGTTTTTTAAACAATCGTAATCTTAACCTTCCTTAATATTGCATCAAACCATTTACTATGCTATGATTTTTTAATGCAAACTTCAAAATATGCAGAAGGGAAATATATGGCTATAGAAGGTTAAATTGTAGGAAAAGATGTTGCAGGACATCAAAATAGTGTCTGCATTAGCCAGGCAAATCCCTCTGCCACGGGCTTCTCAGAGCTATCCTGTAGGCTAGTTTCAAATTTACTCCTAAGAATTTCCTATCTTTTCATTAAAACAACTATCAATGAATTACTCAGAGGTTGATTAATTAGATTTTGTGTCTTCCTTTTTCATCTTATGACTGAAACCCTATAGATTATAGCTAGGTGGTCCTCCTATCAGAAAAGAGGAGAACAGGGCAGGCAAAATTTAAATTGGCCCTATCATTACTTTATCTCTGTAGATTAAAATAAAAAGTAGAAGCAGAGATTAATTCTATATCCTAGTGACTAGTAATTTATTTATCCATTTATTTTTCCACTGCCAGAGAGTCTCATGTCAGTGTTTTGACAGTGTGTCAAGGTACTGTCTCTAAACACTGTAGAACTCATAGAAGTTTTAAAGGGTCTTTTTTTAAATTAGATACAAACACATAGAAAATTTACAATGTTAACATCTTAGCAAGGGATTGACAGGGCACACACTGAAAGTAGAAAGAGTTAATATGATAGGTGGTCTACTAATCATGAATAGAGAGCAAGAGCCTAGTACTAGAGAGAGGATGACCTGAGAAGGAAGAGACAAACAAAAGAGAAAAACCTAACAAATAACAACAGACTGAGCTGTAGGATAATATCATACAGTTTGCAGAGTAGCTGAAGGACATTCAGAACATGAGTGGCCAACATTCACTTCTAAGCTTCTTATACTGTTTTCATCAGAAACATCTTCATGCTTCAGAATTCAGCAAAGCCTGTTATATCACATGTCTAGTGAATGTCATTGGGGAAGGTAGAGATGTAGTCTGAGAACAAGAATATATGGATTTGAATCTTTCTTTGCATCCGGAATGACCAAAAAGAGAGAGTGATGAACAAAAAGGGGTAGTAATAATAACTGGAGATGAGATGCTGGTGAATTACAGAGTTCACCAGAGCAAAAACTTGAAATAGAACTAGGGATTAGAAAAATAAGTGGGGACTGGGGCACCTGGATGGCTCAGCTGGTTAAGCTGGTTAAGCTCGGGTATTGATCTCATGGTTTGTGGGTTCAAGTCCCACATTGGGCTCTCTACTGTTAGTGCAGAGCCCAATTTGGATTCTCTCTCTCTCTCCCTGCCCCTCTTCTGCTCACACACACACTCTCTCTCTCAAATAAACAAACATTAAAAAAAAATTAAAAAAAGAAAAGAAAAAGAAGTGAGGATGGAAATCATTGCATATCCCATAGAACCTTGGTAAGAAAGGTTCTTTAAAACTTGAAAAACAGGGTAGCTCACCAAACGTGTAGTATATAAGCCTTTAGTGTTTCCTTTCTTCAAATATTTTTATTTATTTTATTTATTATTTATTTATTTATTTATTTATTTATTATTTATCTTGAGAGAGACAGAGAGCGCATATGTGGCGCGAAAGAGGCACAGAGAGAGAGAGAGGAAAAGAATCCCAAGCAGGCTCCATACTATCAGCACAGAACTCGACATGGGGCACAATCCCACAAACCATGAGATCATGGCCTAAGCCAAAACCAAGAGTCGGTAGTTTAATCGAGTGAGTCACCCCAGCACCTCTTTCTTTGAAATAAGAATGTAACTTGGGGTGCCCAGCTGGCTCAGTTGGAAGAACAAGTGTTTCTTGATCTCAGGGTAGTTCAAGCCCCAGAATGGGTGTAGGGATTACTTAAATATTTAAAAATGAAAGAAAATACAAATTTAACTATAGGGCTAGACAGTTAAAAAATACTATTAACAACAACAACAAAAAGTTGCCCCCTTTTTTTCATTACCCACTTTTCCTCTCACCTAATCTTATTTCATTCCCACATACCTATTATGTACCAGAATCAACATTTAGAGCATTTATAGTTGCCAAGGATCTTATAAGTACATGAAAACATAAATCTCTAGAAGGATATTGTTAATAATTTGTGAAAGGAACACATTAAAGTAGATTTAGGAAATGAAGGTATGGAGAAAGAGGTTAGCTATAATTTTTGATGTGTAGACATTTATCAAAGTCCTCCTCTCCTCCCAGTATAAATAATCTGTCTAAATGACTCATTTTCTCCTACTGCTCTACTTGCCCAATGAATAAATGTGAAAAGGCATACATTTGAAACAAAAACATGACATCTAATCAGGCACTATAAATTCGGGGAAAATATAAAGGCATGATAATAGTCGTGGCAATTACTAAAACTTATTCTAGGCCACATTTTATTTATCATTTCTCTTTGGATCAGTATCTCATTTGTTTCCAGTTTGGGGTTATAAATAATTTTCTTATAAGCATTTTTGTACATATATTCTAGAAAACATATATACCGATATCCTTTGGAAATACACCTGAGAGAGTGATTGTTAGGTCATAAGGTAGGCATGTATTTAACTTCAGAAAATAATACCATAGTTTTCCAAATCAATTCACTATCTCATCAATACTGTATGAAAGTTCCAGCTACTCCACTTCCTCTCCAATAGGTAGTACTGACAGTCTTTTTAAAATTTTGTGTATTCTGATGAGGATATAATCATGCATCATTATGGCTTTACATCATATTTCCTTCTTGGGTAATGATGTTAGGCCTTTTAATGTAAGCTTAGGCTATTTGAATATGATACTTTGATAATTGCCTGCTCAAGTATTCTAATCATTTTTAACTGAATCATTCACTTTTTTCTTATTGATTATACGAGTTATTTATATATTGTGAATTATTATTTATGTATTGTGAAAATCTTATTTCAGACTGTGACTTTTTATTCCTTTAGTTAATATATATATTTGATAAATAGAAATCTTTTTAAATTTTTTTCAATGTTTATTTATTTTTTAAGAGAGACAGAGACAGAGAATGAGCAAGAGAGGGAATAGTGAGTTGGAAACGTAGGATCCTAAACAGGCTCCAGGCTCTGAGCTGTCAGCACAGAGCTTGACACAGGACTCGAAGCCACGAACTACGAGTTCGCCATCTGAGCCGAAGTCGGACACTTAACTGACTGAGCCACCCAGGCGCCCACAGAAATCTTAATTTTAATGTAATCTAAATTAATTATTTTAAGTAATTGATATGTTCTTCGGTCTATTTAAAGATATATTTTCCCACTCTAAAGTCGCAAAGACATTCTCCTTTTCCTTCTAGAAGGTTTTGGTTTCTTTTTCTCATATTTAATTCTATAATCAACATGCAAGTGAATAAACATTGTGGTTTATTCATACAATGGGATACTACACAGTAATAAAAACTCACTTATATATCAACATGGATGAATCTCATAGACTTCATGTTGAGCAAAGCAACTCAGAAAAGCAGAGTTGACTGTGTGCTTTCATCTGTATAAAATTCAAGAGCGGGCAAAACTAATCTATGATTTAAAAATTCAAAATAGTGTTATGGAATAGGAAGAGATGTAAAAGATCTTCTGAAATGACAGAAATGTCCTAGGTTTTTATCTGGAACTAGGCATACATATATGTAAATATATGTCAGGTTGTACACTCGAGATTATACATTTTATATGTAAATTATTCCTCAAAAACATGAGTGCATCAGTTTAAAAATTCAGGTGCCTTCTTAGATCATCTGATTTATGTCTCAGAATCCCCCTTCAAGTTAATCATTTTAATGCTCTTTTTTTTTTAACTTTAGCCTTAAGGACATCAAGAGGTTTGTCTAACACTATAGCACTAATAAACATAGACACCACCCTAAGGAACTCTGACTATAAAGTTTGACTTTTCAAAACATTTTATAAAAGTAGGCCACAAAGAAGAAACTGAAGCCTTTCTATTTGTAAATATATCTTTTGTATCTTGTGATCGCTCATAATTAATTCTTTCTTGAGTTGTTCACATATTTAATATCATTCATTTAATTTGTTTTGTCATTAAAACCAGCATTTTAATTAACAATTTTTTCAAAGCTGAACATTTATTTAAGAAATATTCACATGTTTAGGGGCAGCTGGGAAGCTCAGTTGGTTAAGCCTCTGACCCTCCATTTTGACTCAGGTCATGATCTCATGCTTCAAGAGTTCGTACCCTGTGTCGGCTTCTTTGCTTACAGTGTGGAGCCTGCATGGGATTCTCACTCTCCCCCTCCCTCTGCACATCCTCTGTTTGTGGGGTCTCTCTCAAAATAAATAAATAAACTTAAAAAATATATTCACATGTTTCAATGTTGTGAAACACTAGCAAGACCTCCTGACAAGAATAAAGAAACTTGGCAAAAGGCTATGTCATTCATTGGTGACTGTCTTCACACTTTAGTGTTCTTCAGTTAAAAATAAAATTGCAAGGCTTGAGATCTGGTGTATTAGTTTGCAAGGGCTGCTGCAACAACATACCACAAACTAGGTGGCTTTATGCAACAGAAGTTTGTCTCATAGTACAGGGGACTCAAACTCCAAAATCAAGGTGTTGGCAGGGTCGATTACTTCTGAAGACTGTGAGTGAAAAATCTGTTCTAAGCCTCTTTCCTTGGCTTGGAGATGGCCATCTTTATGTTCACATTGTGCTCTCCCCATATTTGTACCTATGTCTGAACATATGTCTTTGGCAAGAACACTATCATGTTGAATGAGGGAACAACTCTCTACTCCAGTATGACCTCATTTTAACTTAACCAATTACATCTACAACAGTCCTATTTCCAAAGAAGATGATACCCTAAGGTATTAGGCATTAGGACTTGAACATATGAATTTTGAGAGGGGTATAATTCAACCTATAACACATGGCCACAGTGATGTAATGTCCAATTTAAAAAAAATGGTGTTAAGAGATAAGTTTTCATGAAAGATAAATGGATTAGAATATCTTTTAAACCTTCTCCAAAGATGCATTTTAAAATAAGCAAAAGCATAATCATCAGACTTCTAATTATGAATCATTATTTATATAGTTTAAATGTTCTTGTCTTGCATTTTGCAAATACCTACACTGAAATGACCTTTGATTAAGATGATATATGGAAAAAATTAAAAATGCAAATAACTAACATATGAAATTAAGTCGAGATATTTGATTTACACAGTCAGCTAAAGAGCCCTTATATCTCTAGCGATTTAATCCATGAATAAATATCTAATAATATTCTAAATTTGATTTTGGGATAGGAGCATAGAAAACTCATATTCCTTTTATATCCCATTTCTTCTTATATATGTTTGCAATGAAAACTCTTATTCAATGCTTTCAGTGTTTACTTTAAATTATATTTCAAAGAATTGCAACTTATTCATAGTCATAGACATACCATAGTGTGTTATATAGTGAAAATCACTTCCTTTAGCAGACACAATTTCCCACTTTACTTCCTCATCATTTATCTATTCGAGAACAAAAAGACCATCCACCACATGTCACACAGAGTGCTCATACTACCCTTTAGTTGTATAAAATTATAAATGCATGACTAGAAATAATTTAATTCACTGATGAATACAAACAGAAAGGTTGTCTTTGGCCAAATCAATGTGAAAACAAATATATTTTATTTGTTTATTTGATCATATTTCTACGATCAACAAATATAATCACGTGTTATTTTCTCAAGCTAATCTCATACTCATGTGTATCAAACAAATAATATGTATCCATAGTCCTTATTTTCACCATTAACCAAAATCCATATTTTTTTATTGTAAACATTTGTATTGATATGCCAGAATTTCTTTTAGGACTACTTTCCATCTTCTGTATCCATCAGTAACTCATTTTCTCTCCGTATGAAAAACATGTCAAGTATTCTACTTACTCCAATTATCATGGAGCAAAAGAGATTAACAGAATAAAACTGCGTGATGGCCAAATATAAATATAAGCCAGTAACAAACATCTGAATTAATCTAAAGAAGTAGAAGTCCTAGAACAGGTTGCCTACTCTGACCCAATTGCCCTTCTTTTCAGTACACCCCACCTCTCACTCCCTCAACATATGGCTGTCTTTGATTGCTTAGGAGACTGTCCCCAGTGTTACTAGCCTTAGAATTTTGTGAAAAATCACTTGGTATAGGCTGAATTGTTACTCCCCGAAATTCATTTGTTGAAGTCCTAAACCTCAGTGTCTTACAATGCGACTGTATTGAGAGAGAGAGACAGAGAATATTTAAAAAGATAAATAACGCAAACTCAAGTCTATGTGTGGATTCCTACTCCAATATGACTAATGCTCTTAAAAGAAGAAACCATTAAGACACAGACAATACACTGGCCTAAGGATGACTATGTAGGGACTGAGAGGCAGCCATAGTCAAGTCAAGGAGAGAGGCTTTGGAAGAAAGCAGAACTTTTGAAAAGTGGACCTTGGATTTTTAGCTTCCAGAACTGTAAGAACATAAATTTGTTGTTTAAATAACATAGTCTGTAGTATTTTGTAATGGCAGCCTTAGAAAACTAATACACCAATTTATTTATTAATAATAGTTATAATTATAATTATTATTAGCAGAAGCAGTTCTTGGATTCCTGTTAATTTGCATGGCTGGGAAAACATTAGTAAAACCATCTTCTGTTTTTCTGAAAGCACATGCTTACTGTTAAATTTAATTGAACTTTAACAGCACTGTCCCTTACCATTCTCTACAACTGGATTTATGTAGCGCTTTCCTTTCTGCAGACTTTAGCTCCTTCAGAGGAACACAGAATTTAACTGATAGAGAAAGAGGGCGGAGGGATGATTTCCCATGTCACAGATCATGTGACACATGCACATGTATGTTTAAGGCAGAAAACTTAATCCCCTTCAGAGTTGTTCACTAATGATACTAGCTTTCATTTATTCAAGGGAAACTGATGTTTAGAGAGACATAATTTACCAGAGCCAGAGAGTTAGTAGGAATCCTAAACTTAGGTCTACAGATTGCAAAGCCAGTTATCATGATGATGTTCTAATTCACACTTACTAACGCTCATATGTGACCATTTGTGTTTTTAGGTCATCACTACCTCCACAACGGGAGCCAGGATAACTCCTGCTTTGTAAATCTTCAGAAGAAATCCTCGGTAACTATTTGTTGTTTCTTTTGGGGCTCTGTATGTTGTTCTATTTACTTACTTCTCAGTTCTAAACATCTAACAAAGCAATCAACAGAAGGTAAAACTATATTAAAACATATGTCTGAAAACTGTGTACAACAAGCCTAACCCTTATAAAGGATTAGGAATATCGATGTATCTGGAAGAGAACTAAAATGTTGAAAGAATTCCAATTCACATCAGACAAACAGAGACTGGCCCATGAAAAGAAGTACCAAAATATGTTGCTTGTTTTACTTAAGGAACACTGATGCTATCAAAAGAAATCATTAATCGTTGATGAACATTATTCATTTGAGGTCAGTAACAATATTCAGAATTGGGAGAAAGAAAAGCACCTGGGTTAAGTGAGGCATTTTCTAATTAGTAAATACAAAGTTCCTTAGAATACACTGTGCTATATACAAAGACCATACAAAAATTAAAACATCTGGTTCACAAGAGTTCACCCTCCTACAATGTAGAACTACTTTATAGATCTGATTGCTTCCTCCCTTAATAATATGTCTGGATTGGAATGCTGCTTTATTTATTGGCTCTGTACTATTTAATGGTATTTTGGTTAAGCTAGTACTTTATAAAATAAAGGGTACAATATTTATGTAAGCATTCAATCTATGTTTAAATCTATGAAATAAAAAGACTTCTTGTAAACCCATGATTTGATTTATGGGGCACTTCATCAAGTAAAACTCATTATAAATAGGGGTGATGGTGGGGTGTAACATGGGTGGGTGGCAACAATGGAATGAGAATGTCATTCCTGATTTTTGTTTTTCTACTCATCTAATTTAGTGTAGGCTTTCACAGCTGGACTCCCCACTCTATAAAATAAAGTAGAGGGGAGTAAAGTTGTCTAGCTGTAGACAGAGAGGGAGAATAATTTCCCATGACCCAATATGAGCACAACTTTTCATAGTAGCAATGTAGAACTACTAACAATTATAAAGGATTTTAAAATTTAAATATTCCTTCAAAATATTATCAATTTCACTTCCACAAATATGATAATTATATATATACTGTAATTTATATAATTATCCTTAGCATTGCAAATACAGAAGTGTGACTGATCAAAATTATGTTACCTATACAAGGTTACATGGTAAGTGGCAGAGCCTGTGAAGGAATTGACTTCACAATGCTTGTCAACAGGCATGGATAGGATGAGGGCCTGTTTGTGAGATATCCAATTTACTTTTTCTTGTTGATTACTGACACCTGAACAACAGCTAAGCGGACATCCTTTCTTCATTACAAAATTGGATGAAATGGAATTATGAGAGGAAACCAGAACATTCCTCTCTTACAAACAGAAAATTACATTTTTCATTCCCATTTCTTATCATAGCTTGTTTTTTCCACACTTAAATGGTACAATGGTTAGAGTAAAAATATAAAGAAAAATACAATATAATATGAAAAAATACAATTCTTTAATAGAAAAAATTCTCTTTATCAGGCTCAAATTAACATTTGAAATTATTCTCTCATATTTTGTATAACTAAAATGGTAGAGTGAAGTCGAATTTGATCATGGGACAAATACAGAGTTCTAAGAATGATAGAATTTGTCCTTTTTTCTTTAGCAGGTTTCTTGGTTATAATGAATTAGTTCACTGGTTACCAAAATTCTCCTTCTAGACTTTGTCTTTATGTGGCATGCAGAATGCTTATAAGTATATCATATGTAACACAGACTGTCAACTTTAATGACCTCACAATAATCACCACCATGATTCTTAATATGAATGTGGTAACCCTGCACTGACTTTGCTAGACATTTATATAGAATCAAAGTTTGTGGTGATACTATACCCTGAAACAAAAACAACGTATTTCCATTTTAAATACTTAACTTTCACCAACTGTGTATGCACACACAAAATGGAATGCTTTCCCAATGAAGAGTTGGCTTCTTTGGAAATTCTCAACATTTGTAGGCCATATGCTTTCAAATAATAAAATATTCAATATTTAATAAAAATAATCCCAAACTGAAACTCATCTATTGCAGCTGGAGTTGTTTCTTTATTTAGAATGGTTTACTAAATTTGAGTTGAGGGGAAGATAATTTAGGAAGAAGCCAAACTTCTCCCAGTCAGACCACTTTTCTCATGCATGTTGAAGGTAATTTTATAGCACTCCATTAATGGAAAGATCTAAGCAAGATTAAGAGGCCTCTCCAGGTGCCTCCCACAGCCCAGCATGCACTGAAGTACTTTAAAGGAACTGTTTCACTGGAATTCTCCCATGCATTAGCACTTAAATCTTTAAAATATCTTTGAAGCCCATCTGCTACAGAGCTTCATTTTTAATAAAAATGGAAAGGGGCAGTCATAACTATCTCTGATAGACTAGTTGTTGTTGTTGTTGTTTTTTTTTTCTCCTACAATTTTACTTTGTTGTACCTCAGAGGAGATCTTTAAATCAGTCTCATTTTCTCTCATATGATATGAAGTCATTGTAACCAATTTGTAATAATACAAATCATAGAAAAAGGAAATACATCATGCCATAAACAGGCCCTTTCCATCTTTTAGAGTGTATTCTAGAATATAGAATATATTGGTATATTGCTCATTCACAAACATATAAAAATATTTGAATATAGTGTCCAACAATATTTTTATATTCTAATGTACTGAGTACACTGTATTTTTGAAAGAGACTTTTAATAATGCAAATCATGGAAAAGAATAAAACATTATGAATCATTTGATTCATATAAATCAGTTCCCTCTCCATATAGATTTCTAGATATAAAGATTTCTTTAAAAAATAACATTATTATTATTTAATTCTTTAGTTTGATTATAATCAGGGACATGTAGTCCCTATAAGTGTCCATAGATTTTAGGAACTGGTAAATTAGATAATGGCTTGAGAAGATTTATATGAATCTGAATTATGTCTTTTTTTAAAAAATTGATGTGTGGTATTGGGTAAATTGATAATGTAAGTCTGGTTCTTCATTTCATTTATATATTGTAATATGATTGCTTATCTAGTGACACTTATTACATTACAAAATGTTAATAGAGTATTATTGTCTCTATTTACTACACTGCGTATTAGATCTCTATGGCTTATTTACTACTTGTTCAAACTTTTACACTTAAACATCATCACTCTTACAATCTCCCACTCAATCCCCTAATAAATACCATTTTACTCTTTGTTATTTATAGGTTCAACTTTTTTAGATTCCACATATAAATGATATATAATTTTAAAATTTAATCACTATAAGATTGCAACCAAAATTTGTCTCCTTGGTTCTCTTCTCTAAATTGGGGTGTTTTCACTTCCCAAACAAGAAAAAGAAAATGGTTTCTCACTTTGGAGGCACTATATCCAATGGATAATGCTTGGGCTTTGAAAATGAACCATTCACCTTATTATCTTATGAGGCTTGGCTAAGTTACTATCTTCTCTGAGGCTTAGTTATAACTTTAGCAAAATGAGAATAAAAAACGGATTCAGGCCATCGGGTTACTGGGAACTCTTTTTTTTTAAATGTTTTTTTAAAATGTTTGTTTATTTTTGAGAGACAGAGAGACAGAGCATGAGCGGGGGAGGGATAGAGGAAGAGGGAGACACAGAATCTGAAATTGGCTCCAGGCTCCAAGCTGTCAGCCCAGAGCCCGACGTGGGGCTCTAACTCACAGACTGTGAGATCATGACCCAAGCTGAAGCCGGAATCAACCTACTGAGCCACCCAGGTGCCCCATGGGGGCTTTAAACATGTTAATACATGTAGAGAGAGAGCTTGGCACATAACTATTCCTCAATCCATGTTCTTTATAATACCCTTATGGTGATTTATTTATCACATTTCCCCCCCCCCATGGCTGGTTTACTCCAACTACTCTGGTACATTTACCTAGACAGAGATTAGTGAAATCTCAGAATCAGTCCATTGGGTGTGTACAGATTTCTTAAAGAGCCACAAACTTCTTTGATGTCAGACATCTGAAGGTGCTCTACTTTCCTTTCATTTTCATCAGCATCAAAAAATGGGATAGAGTAGGAAAAGCACAGCATTTCATTTCACAAATGGGAGATAATTTCAGAATCTGCTTTGCAGAGACTACATAGATTGTGAAGCAATTTCAACTCATTACTTAAAATGGAAATGAATATATATATTCTTAAAATTTATTGTGAGGAATAAATAAAATAGTATATAATTCAGTAGACATTCAACAAATAATCCCATGTCTATCTGTCTATCTATCTATATATCTCTCTATCTAAAGGTTAAAGGAGCATGTGGTAGACTAACATGCCAACTGAAGCAACTAAAAATAAGCCAGCTAAAATGCAGAAAGTATTGCTGCTGAAAACAATAAAGATTACAGAGCCAAGATCCTAGGGTGAGGAGAACTGAAAGAACCAAGCTAAGTTTCTGTAGCTGCATTTTTCTCTGGGGAATTGCCAAATCTGAGTGCAAGAAATAAATCTGAGAACATGTACTTTACTTGGGAAAATCGCCACTGCTGGGAAACGGAAAAAAACAACAGTTTATGATGATCTTTGGAGGCTGAACGTACAAAATTGGCCAAGATGCCAGCAGAATGGTGGGCAGAAAACTAAGCTTGACACAGTGGCAGATTTCTTCCAAGGCCATTTGTCAAGGTGTAAAACTGGAGAGACAAAAGACCAAGCAGCTAATCAGGAAAAACAAAAAAAAACCAAAAAAACAAAAACAAAAAAACAAACAAAAAACAAAACAAACAAAAAAATTAAAAAAAAAACACTTTCCCTTCTAAAGAAAATTACATTAGGAGTTAGGAATGGCCAGGTAAGAAATTCCAGTGAACACACAAGGTTCTTGTTGAAAGCTCTGAATGACTGTGACCTGGGAGTATACTTTAACTGAGGACAGAATGAGCCTCAGCAAAACCAAAATCATAACCCAGTTACACCTCAGCTGCATCTTTGAATGGCTTTAGGTTAAGAGTCTCATTCTATGTAACAACAGAAAGAAACTCCCTAGAGAACAATGGCATCAATTCCATTCTCAGTAGTTTTTATATCCAATATCCAATATTTCATTTAGAAAATTACTAGATAAGCTTGGGGCACCTGGGTGGCTTAGTCAGTTAAGAGTCTGACTGCAGCCCAGGTCATGGCTCTCACTGTGAGTTCAAGCCTCACCTCAGGCTCTGTGCTGACAGCTCAGAGCCTGGAGCCTGCTTCAGATTTTGTGTCTCCCTTTCTCTCTGCCCCTCTCCTGCTCGAATTTTGTTTGTCTCTCAAAAATAAATAAAACATTAAAAAAAAAAGAAGAGCAGGATGTTAAAAAAATTACTAGAAAAGCAGAGACAAGGCCATAGAAATATGGTGTGTATGTATGTATGTGTCTCTGTGTGTGTGTGTGTGTGTGTGTGAGAGAGAGAGAGAGAGAGAAAGTAGGAAAAATACAGAAATTTCATGAGAGAATAATATTGAGAAAAAAATGGGAATTCTAGACTAAAAAGTATGATAAATTACATCAAGAACGTAGCAGATTGGACAGAGCAGAACATAAGATCAGTAAACTGGAAGATACAGCAATACTGAATATACAAACCAAAGTAAAGAGGATAAAAATGAATTTTAGAAAAGAATAAATTTAAAATAGTAAGAGTACAAGTGACAAGTGAGACATTCTCCAATACTCTAACCAATGACTAATTGGCATCCAGTTGTGAATGGGACTGAAAGAATATTTGAAGAAATAATCCCCTGGAGTTCCAAAAACCAAATAAAGACAATAAACACAGTTTGCAGAGGCTCTGTAAAATCCTAATGTGTAAGTACAAAAGAAAACAACAGCTAGACATATAATAGCAAAACTGTTTAAAGCTGGGGGGAAAAACACATTAGAAGCAGCCAAGGAATGGAAAATCACACATTACCTTCAAAGAAGCAACAATATATGATTAACAGGTGACTTCTCAACAGCCAAACATCAGGAAATAATAGAATGAGTTCTGCAAATGTTTAAAGGAAAAAATTACTAACTGAGATTTGTATACCCAACAAAAACACCCTTCCAGATAAAGGCAAAATACAGACTTTAATGAACAAAATCTAAAAAACATGCCACCAGTTGACTTGCACTAAAAGGAAAATGAAAGGTCATCCTTTAGGTAGAAGGAAACTAACAGATATTGTCTATGGAATTCAAGATGTGTGCAGAATGTTACTTTGATTTCTTTTTTTCTGATATTAATAATTCTTTTTTCACTTCTATTTGTTATTCTTTGTTTGACAAATATTTTTCCATCTCTTCAAATACAATATTTTGTTTATTTTTAAGTGTGCCTCTTATAAGTAGCATGTAAGTGGGTTTGATCTTTGGTTGTATTCGTTATTCATTATCCCTCCCACCCCTTACCTGCAACATACATTCCAGGAATCCTTCTCATTTCGCAAGTACTATTTGCACTCCTCCCATTTTTGACCATTAATGATATAGTTAATTAGGACTTGTTTCTTCTTTTTTTCTTTGTATTTATATTTTTTTAATTTCAGGGAAAGGGAATGTGTGTATGCATGATATTTATGTAATTTCTTCTGATGATCATCATCCTTTAATATTTAACATATTTATTTAAACA
The DNA here is from genome assembly GCF_008692635.1 of Crocuta crocuta. NCBI lineage: Eukaryota > Metazoa > Chordata > Mammalia > Carnivora > Hyaenidae > Crocuta > Crocuta crocuta. The sequence continues at coordinate 3,912,776 of NW_027531143.1, forward strand.
TGTTTTCATCACGTTTTAGAGTTTCTTATGTCACTAGATGTATTTATCACAGAAACAGCTTTCAATTTCCACCCTTCTCTTGTCCCAATATTTCCATGCCTTTATTATCTGGTATTTCAATTTTATTTTGTTTCAGTGTTTTAATATTAAGCCCCAAAAAGTGTTTGGCTTTAACTATAAGTTTCATTAGTCTCCTTGCACACCACTATTTATCTCTATCATATGCTCTCTAAGATTCTTTTTTTGTTTTCATTTTCATCATAATCTATAGCATTTGTTTTAGTAATTCATGCTTATATGTTCCCTTTGTGCTGGAAAACATACTTGAGTGTGTCTGGGGATGCTAGCTCTACTTATAGGATGAGGTTTACAGCGATTTGGGAAAAAAGCATAAAGTGCTACTAGGGTGAGAGTAATGATACCTTGATTTCTGTAGGAATCTCCTACTTTAAAAAAATAATGTTTGTTTATTTATTTGGAGAGGTGGAGGGAAGAGCAGAAAGAGAGAGAGAAAGAATCCGGAGCAGGATGCTTGCTGTCAGTGCAGAGCCCGATGAGGGGCTTGAATCCATTAACTGTAAGTCATGACCCAAGCAGAAATCAAGAGTCAGACGCTGAACCCACTAAGCCATCCAGGTGCCCCAAGAATCTCCTACTTTTACAGAAATACCAATATTTTTGGCAGGGAGAGAAGGAACATCTTTTCATTGCTAGCTCAAATGCCTACACTTTCAAGTCCAGTCTCTGAGACAAACTTCTTGCTGACTGCTGTTGCAGACCAGCTGTGTAGTAAAGAGGGAAGATTTGTATCAAATTTGGGTGTACTTCTTCTAAAAGCACCAGCCTCCTCCTGCTCCTTCTAGCTGAAATGACTCCTTCCTCTGCGTCTACATATACTTTTATCTATGCATCTAACTTGCTTTCTGTCCTTTATTAATTCCTAAAATCAGTGGTCTATAGAACCTATTCATTATTGTTACACACATAATTATGAAACTACTCTTTAAAATTCATATTTTATATGCAATTGCTAGAGTTCTAGGGTTTAAACAGTCAGCCATTTGGTACAATCTTAATTATTGAGATCTAGTCATTGATAAAGAACAAAAATATACAATATTTTAAATAGATAATGATGTAGCAAATGACCATGTTAGTCAATTGCTAATTGATATATTCCTATTTTATATTTACATGTGGAGAAATTTTTTTTTAATTTTTTTAATGTTTTATTTACTTCTGAGAGAGAGACACCGCGAGCAGGGGAGGGTCAGAAAGAGAGGGAGATACAGAATCTGAAAGAGGCTCCAGGCTCTCACCTAGTTGTCAGCACAAAGCCTGATGCAGGGCTTGAACCCACTAACCCGTGAGATCATTTTTTTTAAAGCTTTTTTTAAATGTTTTATTTATTTCTGAGAGAGAGAGACAGCATGAGCAGGGGAGGGTCAGAGAAAGAGGGAGACACAGAATCCAAAACACACTCCAGGTTCTGAGCTAGCTGTCAGGACAGAGCCTGACGCAGGGCTCGAACCCATGAACATGAGATCATGGCCTGAGCCGAAGTCGGACGCTTAACGACTGAGCCACCCAGGCGCCCCACACGTGGGGAAAGATTTGTTATGTGCCAATGATTAGCTGTTTATATTGTTTTAGAACTGAGATATTATGTTGGTAATCTCAAAGCATAAAAGATAAAATAAATCAATTAAATTAGTATTAGAACAATATGCTATTACAAGATTTGTCAAGAAAAAATAGTATCCAGCAGGACATAAAATTGCATTCACATTTTCCCACATGATTTCAGACTAAATAAAATGGTGTTGTAGACCTTCCTTCAATCCATATTATTATTATTTATTATTATCTTCTATGATCACAAAATACTATACCCTTTAGGGTGTTTAATTTATAATACATTTCATATATAATTTATATATAATACATTGCATATATATTCTTAAACTCTGAAATTTTCACATTATCTATACCAGACCCTATCATACTTTTGATATTGCCTCATTGCCCCGTCAATACTGTTTATATTGAATAAATATCAAGTACATAAAGTTAGACCTAAAGAGGTTTTCACCCAAATAGGTAAATTTTTCTTTTCCGTTAGGTAGGTAGTTCAGCATGTGTGATTTCTTAGAACCTATTTTTAGTTTTCAGCCATAGGACATCATTTTTTTTTTTCTTCTCACTACTCTCATTTCCACTGCTTAGCCCAGTCATGACATTCCCTTAACTCTCTGACTGAGACCTCTGTGATTTTCCCACATCCTCTCATTTAACACAAGTCCTCTGAAAAACATCCAGCTGTCGTCTGAAGGGGAGTCTCTGCCCCCAAGACCACACCCTTCAATATTTGTAAGAGCCCCATGTTGAATTTCTAGATTTCTAGGAGCTGCATCACCTAGACTGAATCACAAGGAATCAAAGGGATAATGCAGCCAGGCTATAGGAAAATAAACTAAACCTTTCCAGATATGGGTGAACCTGTAATTGATTTAATGTGTTAATATTAATCCATATTTCCTAAGATATACAGATACTGCCCTAGGAAAATATAAATTTTGATGGAGTTTAACATTTGTTTACTAGGCAGGATGGACTTGAATTTCCTAAGTGTTTTTTCTTTATATAAAACATTCACCTATTTCAACTAAGAGTTGGTAGAGCAAAGCAGATATGTGGGAAATCTGAGTGGTAAACAGGTAGTACAAAGAAGCTGGAAGCAGGAAACAAAAGAGCTATGCAGGTGGCCAAGGCTCCAGGAGATAATATGTCAGGAAAAAAAAAAAAGACCCTATTTATGCAGAGCTGCTGTGTAGAATGTAACAGTAATTCACTTTTGAATTGATGATGAAGCCTCTAGCTCTGAGGTCAGAAAGACCTAGGTAAAAAATCCTGGCCCTCCAATTTAAGAAATGTATCCTTGAAAAGCTTTTGTTTTCTAATCTGTAAAATGAGAGTAGTAATAAAATTGTTTAGAGAGTTACTATGAAGACTAAATTTGAAAATTCAGTTAAATAATGTTACTTATTAGCTGTTATCATTATAACTGAAATAAGGCAGACAAGATAAGAGTAAAATATAAACAAGTAAGCTTAGATAGTGACAGATTTGGGTGACGGATGATTCAAATTGGGAATAAAAACAAGAAAATTAGTAAACAAACTCAGAGTAGAAGCCCAAATTACTATATTTCAGACTTCTATAGGGCATGATTAAAATCAGAGTTTACAGGTATGGTCCCTTCTGGATTAATACTGTGAACAATTTCCATAGTTGTACTTGGCCCTAGTATAAGATGCTAATATAAGTTATACATTTATCTTTAAAAAAGTAAAGGCACTGCGGCACCTGGGTGGCTCAGTTGGTTAAGGGTCCAACTTTAGCTCAGGTCATGATCTCATGGTTTGTTGGCTGGAGCCCCGCATCAGGCTATGTGCTGACAGCTCAGAGCCTGGAGCCTGCTTTGGATTCTGGGTCTTCCTCTCTCCCTGTCCCTCCCCTGTTCTCTCTTCTCTCTTGCTCTCTCTCTCTTTCTCTCTCTCTCTCCCTCTCCCTCTCTCTTTCTGTCTCTCAAAAATAAATAGGCATTAAACATTTTTTTAAAAAAATAAAGGCACGGACACAAAATATTTACTTGGTCATCCACTTGCATATTTAGTATGAACTAAGACTAAGAATGTCTTGTTTAATCTCAAATACAGTGAAACCTTGGTTTGCAAGCATAACTGATTCCAGATACATGCTGGTAATCCAAAGCACTTGTATATCTGGGCACCTGGATGGCTCAGTCAGTTAAGCATCTGACTTCAGCTCAGGCCATGATCTCACAGTTCATGGCTTTGAGTCTCATGTCTGGGTCTGTGCGGACAGCTCAGAGCCTGGAGCCTGCTTTGATCCTATGCCTCCCTCTCTTTGCCTCTTCCCTGCTTACACTCACTCTCTCACTTGTTCTCTCTCTCTCTCAAAAATAAATCAACATTAAAAAGCAACTGTATATCAAAGCAAATTTCAAGAACCTTTGGCTATGTTGTGATCATGTGACATTTGGCATCACATAATACTGATATTTCAAGACAATGCTCATTTGTCACATTAAAAATTATTAAAAATGTTTTCTTGTCTTGCCGAACACTCATAGAACACATTACTTGCAATCTAAGGTTTTATTGTATATTGAAAATGCATTATTTCATAATGAGAAATATGGTCCTTGGAAATTCACCACACATGAGAAAAAAACAAAAACAAAAACCTTAATTGTCCCAAGAGAAGAGAGAAGCTCTTAAATATGAGAGAGAGGGCTTTCTCAGTATGGTGTCTGTTAGTGCCTGGGACAACACTTTTGTACGCTTGTAACAAGACAATCACAATTGGGAAACTTGGCCATGAAAATAAATCCGATGGAGCAGTAAAGTCTCAATTCTTTCCTCAGAACTTAACTTTCTGTAGCAATAAACTCTCTTCTCTAGAACAATTCTGGCTGATCACACATCCTATACTTATTCACCACTCAAACCTCAGCCATCTTAAGAATCCCTCTGGTGGCAAGACCAGGCTCACATAATGATCTGACACTGGACATAGGGCTGACTGAAAGTTTGGTTGTTTAGTTCAACTTCCAAATGCAAGAGGAAGCTCTCTATGAAAGGCAGCTCCTCTCTTTCTACTGTTTTTAATATAGGTGAAAGTAAACTGTGTCTCTTAGGCAACCATGATGAATGTTTGCCATAAATTAGCAAAAAGCTCAATATGTAATTTATTCCTGGTTGGAATTTTCTCCCAAGTAGGTTATGCTATATACTACACAGACATACATACAAGGAGAAGAAAGAAAAAAGTGAAGAGTTACAATTACATTCACATGTTGGCTAATTGGGCCCTTCGGGGCCTTCTTCCTAATTATAAGAGGGCATACAAAGAAGGAATATCACTAAAAGCGAGTATGTATAGAATGAATATGAGTTTAAATGGGTTGTACTGGCTATATAAAAGCTGTAAAACTTGATAGGAAAGGAATGCTATTACTTGCCAAACATCTCTCACACATTAAAAAAAAAAAAAAATCAAGCCCACAGCAGTGTCATTGACAGAATATCAGATGAAAAAAAAATTATGTTAGCTTTAAAGAGGACACACTGAAAAAAGAAATCTCCTAATCTACATTCTAGATGTATGTAGTTTTTTTATATCTGTTTCAGAAATGCAAGGAAATTATGGACTTATGATACCACTTGAAATTTTAAAAAAATTTGTGGAAAATTCAATATATGTAAGACTTCTGTGAGACTTCTGGAAAGAAAAATTCATAGATACATTACCTAAATATAAACTTAAAAATCTTCAGAGAATGTATTCATTTGTCATATGTAAACTTTTATGATATTATCTCATAATAAAAGCAAAGGTAGATTGTGATCCCTGACACTAGAAACCTACACATTATTGCTCTGATAACTCTTAAAGTAGAATTTACAGTCATTTCTCTTCAGTTTCTCCTGGGGATTTAAGATGGCAGAAAGGGTAGAGAAAGAGTGTACCTATGGTAGAGTAAATCATGGAACTTTTTACAAGGTTGTAATTTATTTTATTTTATATCAAGTGGTACCCTTTTGACATGTCTATAAAAGTCTGAATGTTTATAGTAGATGTGTATATAATATTACATTACACCTCATAACCAAGATAAACTGGTATGAACCCTAAAGCTCAATAGAAGTAAGATTGCCTTTATCTCTTAAAACTGTCATTTTAATTTTCCACACTAAACAATGCTATAGATGTGGGATGACTTAAGTTCCTAGTGGCTGTTAGACCACAATCTTGTAATGTTTTGAATTTAGTGCCTAATCAAATTGCTTTGCTTTTAGTATTCTTATCTTGATTTACGTGAATTGGTAGAGGGTACTCTCCTTAGTATACCCGAAGGAATAGTGTATTTTATAGCATTCTCAATGCAAATCTTGCCCCCAGATTTATGCCATGGACAATAGAACTGTACTATTAAAAAGAATTTAAAATGAAACCCAGAAAACCTGAAACAATGATTTTCGAATCAGCCTTTAGTGGCTCGTCCTCATGTTCTATGGGCTGCCATGACCAAGCCAGAGTGCTCAGGCAGGGGACAGTTCACAGCCTGCAATTTCAAAGTTGCCTTCTGTGGAGTTGGAATTAAACGCCCAGTTAATACAAAGGAGAATTTCCCCTGTGCAAAATCTAATCAAATGTAATATGTCTATATTATAACTACCATTTCTATGACTATTATAATTCAAGTTCCTAATTAGGAGTTCAGTTCATAAAAAGAAAATTGGCTTTCATTTGAGCTGCATTTTCAGTCAGAAATGGAAAACACACATTTAAGTACACAGGTTTTCAATTCACTATTCTTTTTATTTCAATACCCATTATGGGCTCAATTCTATCCTCAAACACTGATATTCAACTCCCTGTGCAGTCAGGTTTACACACAAATCAGAGGCTCCACTTAAGTAGGACAGGTAGGGAAATTATTCCTGAGAAAGGGGGAAAATTTAATGATTCAGATGGCAGAATTGAAAAAAGGATCCCTCATAGAAGCAAGACTAAATACATGAAATCAAATAATCTCAAACTAGGTATGTTTGAGAAAATAATCAAATCCTTGGTTTCTATTGTTTGCCATTCAATGTTCTAGTATAGTTTTCTTCAGAGATACATAACCACTCTATCCCCATTTATCTCAGTGTTAGTTTAATTTGAGATAGTTTTACTTAGGACCATAGACATAAGAATAGGTCTGCCTCTTAACTCCATAAAGTGCAGAGAATTGTTATTTTAGATAAACTTGTAATATCTAATTTAAAAATTAGTCAAAGCCCAAAAACACTTCACTTGAAAATATTTTTGGGTGCATTTTTATTTTCTTTTACTCCTTTTAAATCTCAAAACACACTTCTACATTAAAGACAAAAATGTTATTGGTCCTGAGGCCAGGTCACAAGAATTGACTTAACTTTTGACATTTGTAATACATCAGAGTGGGCCTGACATCTAAATATTCCATCTTGTGTGGCACCTGGGTGGCTCAGTTGGTTAAGCATTCAACTTTGTCTCAGGTCATGATCTCACAGTTTATGGGTTTGAGCTCTGCAGCAGGCTCTATGCTGACAGCTAAGAGCCTGGAGCCTGCTTCAGATTCTATGTCTGTCTGTCTGTCTGTCTGTCTGTCTGTCTGTCTCTCTCTCTCTCTCCCCCCCTCCCCTACTTGTTATCTCTCTCTCTCTGCCCCTCCCCTACTTGTTATCTCTCCTCTCTCTCTGTCTCTCTGTCTCTCAAAAATAAATAAGCATTGAAAACAGTTCAATAGTCCATGTTGTCAGTACAATAAACTATGAGTCCCAAGTATTGAGCAAGCTAGATTCTCTCTGACCCTGAACCAAAGCACTGATTTTAACTGAAGTTTAAGTGGAATTATGCACTTGGTTGAAGACAAAGTGAAAGAATCTCTAGCCACTGGGGAGCTTGCAAGACAAGTTGTGTGGTTCCAGGAGAACAGGAGACAGGGAAGGAGAATGAATACCAATTTCTTTGGCTCTCAAATAAAAAAATGGAATAGGAAATCCATGAACACATTATCAGGAAATCAGAAATGCATCATCAATAGTGCTGAGTGATATGTATAGCTAGAGAAGGCAAAGAGATCTTATTAAAACATAAAAAGTCATCTCTAAATTTGTGAAATATGAAGCTGTAGATGCTGTGATGTCAAAAAGGAAATGTTTCTGCAAAGCCCACTGTTGCCAGTATGATGGTGATTCACTACATCTACAATAGGAAAGATAGCCATGACTCAATCGGTGACTGAGAACACACACAAAAAGGCCCACTTGGCTACTCCTATTAAAACCAAAGACAGTTGATTAGATTTTCCAGCTCATGAGAAATGTAATCCTGTTCCAAAAGGAAAAATCTGTCCCTAATTCATTTATTTCTGTTTCCGTGGAGTACATTTTCCATTGAAATGGAATATATGAAGACCTGAACTGTGTCTATTTTGTTAACCATCATGTTCACAATTTTCAGAACATAAAAGACCTTCAATAAATACGTGTTAAATGAACTTAAATGTGAGAAGGTGTTGTTCTTGAATTTATTTGTTCTGATCGAACATATGAAAAATATATTCTATTTTTAAATGATTTGTAAAAGGGATGTTTGTCCAAGGAAATTAAGTGCAATTAAACTTTTTTTTTAGTGCAATTAAACTTTTAAAGTACTCACATTTAATGTACAAAGTTCTAAGCACTATGGTATGGGCCCTATATACATTTCATAGGTTGATAATTCAGGGTTGAATGAAAGAAAAAAAAATGAGGCATTTCAAGAATTTAAGGGCCTACTGGAGCAATGATCAGACTGGAAAAGGAGAAGTCATGGACTCTGCCACTAGCAATTAAGTCATTCCTCTTTAAATCCTACCCTGAGGTCAGAAATTTGCTACTGCTACTTAGAAATCAAAAAATGAAAGGAGTCTGCTTCTACTGTCACAGCTGCCCCCTAGCTTTCTGTCACCAAGCTGGTGACTGGGAGTAGAACTCTCATAGACAAACCAAAGCACTTTTAGAAAAAGACTTAACATCATGAGATAGTTCTAAGAATAAGTCATAATAAAAATAATTGATGAAATTAAGGATACAAAAAAAAAAAGAAATTAAGGATACTTAGCTTGGAAAATAGAAAATTAAAAAAGGAATAGGCACATTTTGCATGAACAACCTAAAAAAAGCTACGGGGGTACCCATTTGGGCCTAAGCACAGGACAACTTTGATTGGAATAAGAAGTTCATGAGTTAGCTTTGAGTCACTGGGACAGTTCCAAGTTATAAGATGTAAACATTTAAAGTGCTAGAGGCTGAGTTAGATGATCTCACCCATGCATGTTACTTATATTACAACAAAAATGCAACTACTAAATGAATGTACTTCCTAACTTATAAAGTGTTTAACATACTGAATTTGTAGTCATTAAGCATAATATTTACCTTGATATTAAGAAACAATTAGAAATTAACAAATTCTGCACTTCAACAACTGAAATATTCTAGTGATAGCAACAATGTAGTTTGAAATCTCTACTCTGCCAGACTCTGAAGTTTCATGTTAATAGTGAATCTGCCTCATTCTCGAAGTATCCCCAGCACACAAATGGCCTTTAACTGGTAGAACCAGGACTCAAAACCAGGTCTGTGAGGAGCCCATAGAAGATTCTCCAAAGCTTGTCAAGAAGCAAAATACAACTTGAGTAAAATGTAAATCACTACCTAAGATAATTTATCATTTTTATACAGGATTCTGAATAAGATGAAGCATGCAAAAGAAGTTAAACTGGATTTTTATAAGATCATTTTGTGATGTATTTTATGAAATAGAATTTTAAAAATAATTTAATGCATTTGTCCTTAAATTCATAAATAATGAGTTCAAGTCACAGTTCTATCAACTAATTATGCTATTGTACACCTGAGTCAACTTTTTGGACCTCAATATCTTACACTGTAAAATAGATAAAGATTTGTGCTACCTAACTAGTTAAGAATATTCAACGATGCAAACTATATGCAACTGATAAATTATAAATGTATACATAAATCATTATAATCACAACAAGCTACCAAATGGTAGCTACTCTGCTTGGTGATTTATATGCAATATTTCATTTACTATTCACAGTTGTCCTAATAATACTATTAGAATATTAGAAAATCCAATGAAGGAGATACTCTTATTGTTTTAACAGATAAGCAGAACAATGTTTAGAAATCTATTTTGCTGAAAATCACACAGTTATAAGTAGTTATGGGGTTCTTAGCCTCATACTCATAAATTATAGCTATATGATTTTACTAGTAATTACTTTATTGCTTACACTAATTTGTAATAGGTATGGTACTTGTTAAATTTTTACTTGTTATTCCCAAAAACTACAGAAAAGTTTAAAGAGCAAGCATGCATACCATTGACTTTGTCTGTTTATCTTCTGGAATTTTGAGTAGATTCTAATGAAAACTCTTATGTAGTATAATGAATTTAACAGAATTTAATCACAGAGTTGGCCTTTGTGGAAAGGCATTAGATTTAATACCTGTGAGAAAACACCTCAACTAAATTCTTTGGTTCCTAAGGAATCCAACCAACTACTATTATTTAGATGAATGGTTTCCTAAATTACTCATTTTTTTTTTAATCTGTGGAGAATTAACACATGTCCCCAACTCATGCCATAACAACTCTCTTTAAAGTCTTTGAAGAGAATGTCCACTGAATCAAAGTAGGTAAACTTCTTGTATTTATGTTTAATTTATGTTTGAAGTTTCCATAAAGATAAGAGTTTAAAACATTCTAGTGATCTAATAATAAATATTCCTAAAGACCATGAGAAATTCTATATGGAGAGGTTCCAAGAGTGTCAACACAATAGCAAATGAGTTTTCAGGAAGTAATAGACACAGGTATACCTTGTTTCCCTTGTTTATAGGAATTAAGAACATAGGAGTCATAAGGAAAAGAACATGGTGTAATTGAGATTGTAACTTACCCTTACATTACTAAATAGTAGCACTGCAATCCCATAACTGTCAAATTTAAACTATCTATTATTCTTCACTGGCTAATCTATGAGGAGCCTGCAAAACATGTGGAGAATGTACAGTGGCCCAGAAATGTATGTTCTTCAGTGATTGTGAAAAAATATTAGAGATTTAACAGCTTATGGTATCTCATGGCGTTAAAAATTCTCTCTGGGAAAGCCCAGAGTCTATAATTCTTAGGAGAGAAGACATAGCTTGGTAACCATTTGTAAATTTCTGAATCTGCAATTCAAAGTAAAATCTAAAAATGGTAGTGTTAGTGGTACCTCAGGCTCACTCTTTGTATCTTAAACTCAAATACATACGTATATACAAACACACACACACGCCCCAAAATGAAAATAATCCAAGTAATTTAATGTCAATTTCCATAAATCTAAAATACAAGCTTCAAATAATAAAGAGAGGGTAGAAGAGAGAAAGAGAATTATCTGAAACTAGCTAGTGTGTGGGAAAGACAGGAATAATGTCCTACATCGGAATAAATAGATCATTTTAACTTTATATTAAAGGAACACCTATTTACGTTTACCTATAATGAGATAAAATAAGGTAATTTAATGTAAAATCAGTTCCCAATTTCAGTAAAATTTTAAAACAAAGCAAACACCATGTGTAAAATTAGGAATCAGCTTCAAGTAGTTTTATATTTAAATTTAGGAAACTTGGATAATTGCACACAAAAATTTAAATTTCAGCAGAACAATCTTAATGGCACTATGAATCCTTCTACAATAAATACTAAAACCAAATTTAAAGGACGATTTTTTTCTTTAAAATTCTATGCAGTGAATGCATTTATGCAATACTCCCAGTTTTTAACCAGATAACATTTACCAGATTAGCACATGCACACGCCAGATTAGCACACTATATCTCAAACTCAATTTTGGGTATGCCTATAATCTTTGTTCCATTTTTTTTTGAGGTACATTACAAACTGTAAGGTAACATACATTAAACTAAATTTTGTAAATGTTTCCTAATGCAATTGGAATCGTATCTCAAGGCCATATGAAAATAAAAGCCTTTAAAGTGAATTATCAAATGTATCACAGTCTACAATTACATAGATCTTTTATTTAATTATCAAAAGTATACTCACTATTTCCTGATATGTTTTTAGCCTAAGCCCCATTTCATTAGTATGAGAGCTTAAAACACTGTTCATTAATGAGAAAATTTTGATGATGCATATCTTCATTCTCTTGTAGTATTTTATTATCATGGTAATATTAATTTAGATACTACCCAAAACTTATAATAGTCCAACATTAAGAATTGAAAGTCTTTTCATCACTTCTAATTATACACTAGGTTTATTAATTCCAGATATAAAATGTAAAGAGGCTTCATTTTATTCACAGTGTCCTCTGGAAAAATGATACACAGTTTTGTTTCATGGAAAATGTTCATGAATGCAAATAATACATTTCCCTTTACCTCAATATAACCTATAGGAGCATATATTTATACTTAGCATCAGTCTTTTATGTAAGTATAAATATTCTTATATGTGACAATATTTCATTAGCAAGTCATTTCTTTCTAGGGAAGCTTTATCCTACAGCAATGCTAGAGGGATGGACTTGGGAGCCAGACTGACCAGATTTCACTCATTTGGAAATTTACTCACCCTTTCCTACATCAGTTACTCATCTGTAAAATGGAGAAGATTATAGCCATTCCTATTAAAGTGGTTTTGAGGGTTACATGAATTAATATAAATACAGTTGGAATTGTGCCCATCCTAAAAGAAGTACTGTATGTTAGGTTATTATTAAGAATCATATTTAAAAAATATTTACTGAGAGATTACTTGTGTTAGGCACTCTTCATTGTGCAGAGATTATATTGGTTACTAAGTTTGATCTGAAACGCCATTATTAATGAAGAACCAGTCACTTTCCTAGGAATTGAATTATCAAGATAAATGCTCTCTAATCTCAGAAGATTCACAGTTAAGGGAGTAAAATGATGATTATATAACACTGTGAGAAGTATTCTGATAGAAACATGAACAGGGCACCCTTAGAAGCATAAAGGCAAAATATAATGCAGAACAGTTTAGGTTGGATAAGCTGAAATGTGACCACCTCTGGAAGAGGTAATATGTGTACTGATTGATATAGGCTAAAGGGATTTTTCTTGAAAAGTGTGAGCAACCTTAAAGCACATATGTCAAAAGCAATTTTCCCATAAGAAGTAATGAGAAAAGATTACATTGCCTCATTTCTAGGACACCAGCAACAGTTATAGGTTAATTGCTGATTCTGGTACTGATTAAAAGAGTAGCAGAGGTCTCTTCTACCAGCCCTTGAGGGCAAAAACTGCAAATGCTACAGGTCCCCCTTAGGAAAGGCTGGTCAATAAAATAGCTTCTACTCTGCCCTGTGGAATAGCACACAGCAAAGGCTTTATATGACTTATTAGAAGTAGAGATTCCTATTGACCTTGATTACTAAAAGGCTGCTCTCCGGATATAATTCACAGCCAATCTGAATGGTTAAGGAAAAAATGAAAATAACATACATTCCAAGCAAAACCACACAGGTGACAAAATGAAGCAGGAATAAGCAGTCATTTACCAACGACTAACTTAAGATGAAGAATACTACAGTGCTGAATGATGATGTGTGTATGTTAAAGAGTCTAGACAGAATGCATGCATATATTTCAGCAAAAATACGTTTCTAACTCTGAAGTTCAAATAAGTTCATTGCCTTCTTCTTACCTGGCCAGGAGGAATCGAGCAGCATGAAAGTCAGGAGCTCCAAAGAGAAGCCAAGAAACCTACTTTAAAAAAAAAAAGACAGAAAAACTTTAAAAAGGAAGTAAAAATAAAAGATCATAAAAGTATTAACTATCAGGGTTTTTTTAAAACATTTTTGAAGAAAGTATACTAACACATATTTGACATATTACTATCTTTAGTGCAACTCCACCTCATTTAGTGCAACTCAACACTCATTTTATCTGCTGTAAGAAGTTATGTAATCTTATTTTACTGTATTTCAGAGGGGGAAAAACACCTTCAATATCAATATACTTGAAATTGGAGAGAATGAATAATCACATAAAAACCCTCCACTTTAACAGTTTAGATACTAATAACTGTGGGACTAAATGCATATTTAATTGTATGATATTCCTTTTGTAGGGCATCTAAGTGGAATGAGTTTTATTCTTTCTATAAGGCAGGAAATGTGGTTCCCACAGTGAGGAGATGTAAAAAACCATGACTGAAATAATATTTGTGGCAACATCAGAGATGACATATTTTGGCATACTTATAACTTGTATTTACTAATTCTAATTTTTTATAGGAGAGTTTTAATGTTCCAGCCTAAGAATGTCTCACACCCTCACTCCTTCAGTAGATATGAGAACCCTAATGACAAAAAATATATATTTGGCTTTGTCACAGAACCTGTTCTGTTGAGCCAATCTTCATAAATACCTTATGGATTCATTAACTTACTTATACACACTAAGCATTTAAGGGTTTGATGATATTAAATATTATGGTTTCCACTATGTATGTGTTGATTATTTTATACAAACCTCTTTTATTTATTTATTCATTAACACATAGTTATTTTCTGTTCACAACTTGCCAGAAACTAAGGAACTAGTAATAACATGATGAAGGGGAGGGTTGAAGGAGAGAGAGATACAAGCCTTTTCTTTACAGAACTTGTTGTAAGTAAGGGAATTAGAGGTTGAGGAAACAATTTCACAGACATTAAGTCAATTATAATTTTATAAGTGCTAAGAAGGGGTGAAGGATTTATTAGGTTATTTTTATGAAACCAGGCCCTCACTTAATCTGGAAAGACTCTCTTAGATTGTGATTCGGTGACAAAACACAAGAGTATGAGACAGAGAGCCTAAGTGAGGGGAAATGTCCAGGCACAGGAAATATCATACATAAAACATCTGTCACAGAGATAAGTATCCTTACATCAACAATGAGAGTTTCCCTATTGTAATGTGCAATCTTCATTAGACATAGCCCTGACCGGAAAGGAAGTGTTTCTTATGCTTCTTTTGCATCCACAGGTGGCTATGGGACTAACTTCCATCCAAGGAGTTTGATGAAAGTGGTGTGTGCTATTTCTTTCCCACGGTTGACCCCTGGGAGGGAAGGAGCCCGAGTATCTGAAATATTACATGAAGGAAAGTCACCTGATCACAACAAACACCCAAATCAGGTTAGATGAGTAAACCAAGAGCATCTATAATTTCAAAGCACTGAAATTTGGAGATTTATTTTTACAGCTGGAGTATGCTTAAGATTACCCTACCCAAAACAGTGTGAGTTAGAAAGTAACTAAAGGATTTTTGAGTTACCGAAAGACATAAAGTATGCCTAGAATACAAAAAGAAAAGAGAACATGAATTGGATCATATGCTTACATTTCAAATAACACTATGGCAGGATAAATATTCTGAATAATGTCTCACTATAATATAGCCAGAAATTCTGGAAAAAAATTGAATAAACATTATGTTAAATGTATAGTTAAATTCAACCCCACCCCAAGTAAGAAAAAATCGTAAGGACCTAAATCAAAGAGAAAAGTGAAAAACAGAATGGTAAGCTAAAAACTATATCTCTACCAACATCAGAAATCAAATTTTTACTGGAGAATACAGGTAATGAACCTTGGCCCAGGCAATCAGTGTGGGGGGTGGGGGGGGAAGGGAGGGTTGGTTGAATTAGGCTTTTTCATAAGTCTGCTTCCGAGACAAGGAGAGAGCTATCTGTCCTGGAAAAGACTCTAAAAGAAAATAAGCCAATATGGAAGCATGACAAGCTACTTAACTAGCTTGGCTTGTGGTATGGTGGAAATATATAAGAATTTACAAATATAAGCCTATTCTCACATCATGGCTGTGATAATAAGATTTATACTATATACTTTCCAGAAAATCATAACCTAAAATAATCACAAGTTAAGTTATTCTAGGGCCTTTATATTTTAAAATAGTATTTCAATTATTTTTCATTTTTTTTAATGTTTATTTACTTTTGAGAGAGATACAGACAGACAGACAGACAGGGCATGAGCAAGGGAAGGGCACAGAGAGAGGCAGACACAGAATCTGAAGCAGGCTCCAGGCTCCAAGCTGTCAGCACAGAACCCAGTTCAGGGTTTGAACTCATGAGATCATGACTTGAGGCAAAGTCAGATGTTAAACCAACTGAGCCCCAAAAATGTTATTTTTGAAAACACAGTTGAAATATAGTCCCATATGATTTTCACAGAAAAAGACTACCAAAACTAAACTCACAGTACAAATTATAAAAGTTTAATAAAATAGCACCACATGCATTTTAGCAGAATCAAACAGGAGAATTAAATCCCTGATTTTCAGATAGTTTAAAAAGATTTGAAGAAGAATTAAGTAATCTACAAATAAAAATTACATAATCATTGAATCAAAGCAAGTAGACTGGTGAATTAAAAAAAAAAAAAAAAAACTGTGAAGCGAACTGCCAAACTTGAAGAAATGCATCACAGAAATCCAAAAGATTCAAATTCAAAAGAAAAGACAGAAGCTATAAGACAACAGGGTAGAATAGAAATGTCTCAGTTTTTCTAATATGATTTGCAGAGGACAACAGAAAATATGAGGGGGCAATAGTGACAAATACAGTGAATGACAATTTGACAGAATTGATGAAAAAGAATACTTTAGCTCAGGAAATACATGTCCTTCCATGCAAAATAAACAATAGGAAATCCACATCAAGAAACATTTTAAACATATTTAGAAGTATCAAGTGTAGGAAGAAAAACTTAAAAGTAAACAAGAAGAAAAGAAAGATTACTTACAAAATGCGCAACATGACAATGAATGTAAATAGCCAGTAGAATACTATCCTCAAGGTCCTGAGAAAAGGGTGGTGGGAGGAGAAAGCTACCAATTTAGGATTAGATACCAAGCTAAACTATCATTAAAGATTTTAGGAGAAATAAACACATTTGAAACAAGGAACTTGCCACTAACCTACCCTCACTAAACGAAATCTTAGGAGATTATTTCAGAATAATGAATTGGGCCACAAAAAGGAGGTCTGAGTTTAAAAAAAAGGGGGGGCTATAAAATTGAGAAATATATTAATAAGTCTAAAGAAATGTTGACTATATGATATAGTTTAAATAATAGTAATGTGAGGATAATAAATCAAGGTGGACTAAAATTATATTTCATCCTGACAAGAATTCTATAAGAAATAGAAAGAACAGATTGCAATTAAAATATTCAAAGCCAGTTACATTGAAACTACATACCATGATTACTACCAGTCCACAAACTGTCTTGTACTGATCTGTGACAAGAAATCTGTACACTGAAATTGAGAGTAAGAGTTTAGAAACTTTAAAAGCATTTTGACAAAATAATTTTATGTCTGTTAAATCTAGTAATCAAAAGGTAGGCTTGCCTTTAGTATTTTATCATTTCACTTTTCTAGTAATGTGCACATTTTATTTTAAGATCTATCAGTCCATGAAGAATTGGAAAATTTGAAAAAAATATTATTTACCACTGACAGTTTGAGAGGTATTGTTCTCAAGTCTTGTATCCTTAGGAAAGAAGTCGAGAAATAATCTTGAGTTAGAAGTAGATCAAATAAAATATAAAAATCCAATGAGTAATAACTAAAAGATAAAAATAGCCAAGTAGCAGGAAAACGCAAAATTAAAAATAAAAATATTCCTTGTGTGACAACACAAGAAAATTAAAAAGAGAGAAAAATAAGAAGTATTGAAAAGGAAAGATAAGAAGGAAATACAAAATAAGATACAAAATTCAAATATATTGATGATGTGGGAGTTTAAATGAAATGTAAATACAAATGAAAAAACTTTATTGCAATGTCATATTTCACAATAGATTTAAGAAACAAAACAAAACCAGTCATGTGCTGTTAGTAAGCAGTCTAACATAGCAGAATGCAGAAGGCTGGCAAGTAAAAGGATGGAGAGAGGAAAAAAGAACACACTCACAGTAGTAAGCGAATGTTACTGTGGCTTTCTTTAAGGAAAAATGGAATCTTTAGGCATAGGAATACTCGCTATGTATTGATAAAGATTAAAATTCACCAGAAAAAATTTTACCAGATAATATACACTATAGAGAAATTATCAGCATTAAATGTTTATACTAAAAGAGAAAGATTGGCCCTTAAAAAGCCTAGCAACCCACTTAAGATGTTAGAATAAATAGAATATACCTAAATACTATATGGATAAATAAAATATAAAGGTGACAGAGAATAATGATAATGAATACAACATAGGATAAAGAAAACCTGTACTTATTGATTTGTAAGGACTAATAAAGAATGGACTAATGGACTAATGGAAAAAATATTTTAGGACTGATCAAGAAAAATATAGAGGAAGATAAAATAATAATTTTAGAAGCTAAAAAGATCATAATATAGATGAAGCTGAGGATTTTTAAATGATTTAAAAAATCCTATGGACAACTTCAGGTAAAAAAAAATTGTAAAATTAGAAGCAACAACCCACTCCTGCCCTGCAACATGCACACATACAAACAATTACTACAAATTGTCTCAAGAAAAAAAAAGGAAAAATATGAATACATCTTTAACCATTACAAAATTGAATCAATAGAATCAGTAGTAATACAACTATACTCTATTCTACAAACTCCATAAGGCCCAGAAAATTTTGTAAGAGATATCTATTGAACGTCAAGCATTTATAATCTTTGAAAAAGAAAAAAAAGAAATGTTAGAATGTCTTTTAATTTCAATAATAAAAGATTCTAAAATTCTAAAGAGTATGAGCAAAATTGAAAACATTACTATATTTTGAAAAAGCTAATCATGAACAACTATGTTTATCCCAGAAAAGTCAGGGTAGTTTACCGCTAAGAAATCAATAAATGTAATTCACTATAACATCAGATTACACATATTGTGATTTCAATAGGTACAGAAAAATCTTCTGTGAAACTTAATAGTATTCATAATAACACATCCTGCTATTTTAGTAATAAAAGGCAATCTCCTTAAATGGCATCTACCAAAATCGACATCAACATCATACTTAACATTGATATGTCAGAAGCTTCTCTTTAATATTAGGAAAAATAAGACTGTGTATAGTTACAGGTAGTATGTGCTCCGTCAATTTAACAGAAAAACAAAAGAATCCAATATAAAATGTGCAAGATTTCCAAACTACAATTCAAAGAAAACTTGAATGACCAAAAAAATGTAAAAAAATAAAATAAAATAAACAGGATAAAATACAGATTTCTCATAGATTTCCGTAAAACCCATTATGTGGACAAACATTTGATACTCCATGTGGACTATGCTATGAGGCACTGACTACATTACCCTAAGGAATAAAGGACTGACTTTTAGTCCCTCAGCTACAGGAGACACTGCCAAGGGAAAGCACTCAGTTGTCAGCTTCCTTCAAGGAAGCTGAGGGAGCGCATCAACTGAAGAACACTGCCTCATCCACTTCAAATCTAGAAACCAATGACAGACCTATATAGGGGTATGATGGCTTGGATTCTTTGTTCCAACTCAAGACACCTGTAAAGAGTTATGTCAGCTTCTGATCCCTTAGTCAAGTTGGCTGGGGCCTCTGTTAAAACTGAATCAGAACTCCTCCCCATTCCCAAAGTCCTGCCTTCTCCTTCACAAGGATTAAGTCTGGGTATACTCCTTAAAACACTTCCTAATTCCTAACCTCCCACTGTTTCCAGGGACTCTAACCCCACAGCAGTGGGTGCCCAGGCAAGTTCTGAAAATGGAGATGATGGAATGGGATATGAGAAATGCACTGTCCACCATCTGGCTGGTAACAAAACCTCCATTCCATCACTGGAGGTAACAGCAACATAGCCCCAGGTATGGGTACCAGTGCAATTGCCAAAACAGTCACAAGATATACCCCTCCCCAAAATTTACCTTAACTCTCCCACTAAGCACTAAGCCAATAACTTACGGTGAAGGTAACAACATGACCAAAAAGGGACAGGTCAGAACTGATAAGGGTGGAAAATGACCACACTTAAATGGAACTATAGGACCTAGTCAACAGTCAGGAGAGCAGACATGAACCTGAATCCTATGGATGCATAGTTAAGAGGACAAAACATAAGCAAATTTGTACATTGCTTTTAAAATAACATTTATAAGAAAATCAAACAAATTTTTATATTTTGAGCTTTATGAGGAGTACACTACTATATTCAGTAAATAATTATTTTTCATCAACATACCATAATCATGTGATTATATGGTGAACTTGAGTAAAGAATATCTCTTGAAAATTCAAAATAATTTATATCCCATTAATTTATACCACCTTAATGGTGGTTTCTAATGTATCAGTGAAATCACCATCGGCCTCCGTAAGAAAATAAATATTTCAGAAAGATATACATTAAAAATAATCCATAATGTTGTCCAATCATAAAGAAAGATTTCGTTTTTAAAGGCAGATCAAAAGTAGTTGCATTTTACTTAATTGTTGGATGGCCTTTTTTAAATTACTCATTTTTCTACCCTAACTTTCATGCCAGTATATACATATTAATACCAAGAGAAGCAAAAAAAACCCAAATGCCTCATTTAAAAGGAAATGAAAGACATTGAAACTTTTTATTTAGAGATGAATTATATTCACACGGCTCTAATCCAGAACTACGAGATCATGACCTGAGCCAAAGCCGGACGCTTAACCGACTGAGCCACCCAGGCGCCCCAACAGGCAGGCATTCTTGACTAATACAAGACCCCAACTGACTTTGCTATAGATAATGTTGAGAAAACCCAAAGGGAGGGAATTTAGTGAAAAATAAGAGAAACATGTGAAATACATATTTGGTGTTACATTATTCCTGAAAATAGATTTTTATAGTGAGATCTCTGTATTTCTCTGGCAACTCAGTATGACAGAAAGAAAACAGACTTTGAAGCAAGAAGACCTGTAATCTATACCCTTCTGGATAATTTACTCTGTAAGTGACTCTGTCTTATATATTAACTGAGTTTCAGTACACCACCTTATAAAGTATGCCCTATGACTTAGAATCTACTTAGCTTCTAGAAAGGGATTGCAAACTACAAAACAATCTGCAAAATTATTTCCTGTATGTGTAATGTTATTAAGATTCTGGACCTGAATTAAATTTCATATCATAAAAGCACCACTACTTTTTGTTTGCTTTTACTATCTTCTTTTCACACCACTGGTGAGGAGAGATTTCTACCCTATGGCTACAGAGATGGGCCAAACACATGACACCTGACACTGGATAGATGTTACTGATAGCGGTTTATTAGTCACATGTACTCACAGTCCAGGAGGACACCGAAGCTGTGAAGGGCAACGCCGAAGCTGTATTTGGAAAGAGAGTGAACAACCAGGGGCTGCTGGAGGCAGGCTCTGGAGTATGAAGGAGGTCAGGTGACACATTGGTTCCTGTGGGACGATGTGACTGGCCTGTCTGAATAACTCAGTGGTCTGGCAGGGAGCTGAAACTCGCTACTCAAGGATAAGCAGGAATGGTCCCTGATGCCTTTTTCAGAGGGCTGTTTGTCTACAGGACATTTTCTGTGGGAGCAGTGCGGAGTGACCTGCAGTCAGGCCATTGTGACCCACACAATTTTACTACCTCTCAAGGCAGCACAGGAATCTGAGCCCTAATGTTAGTCAAGGGGTCATTAGTCAAGCCCTAATGACCACAGTGGTCACCAAAATAAATGTGAAAAATCAAATACAATATACCTTTCAAAAACATTTTGAAATCTGGGAAACTGAGCACTTAGTATGAAAGCTACATCATAAACGGTCTTTTTTCTATAAGTTTATTTATTTTGAGAGAGAGGGTGAGGTGGGGGAGGGGTAGGCGGAGGAGGGAGAGAGAATTCCAAGCAGGCTCCAAATTGTCAACACAGAGCCCAATGAGGGGCTCAAACCCAAGAACTGTGAGATCATGACCTGAGCTGAAACCAAGAGCTGGGCACTTAACCATCTGAAACACCCCAGGCACCCAAATAAATGATCTTTTTAAGAGAAATTTTCTCCTTTGGGTGAAATAGAGGATGCTTCTTTGTATGGTAAATCTTTCATGACAATAACCAGTGTATTTAGTTTTCTAAATACTTCTGAAATCCATTCAAAATGGGTCTCAGCTGTCTTAAACACTTTTATTATTGATTTAATTTGCAAGAATTGCCTCAAAAAAGTCTTTTCGTGTTAGATCTTGGTAGTTTAAATGGGAAATGTTTTCCCTGTAATGACCCTTTTCCCTATATCACAGAATACTAAATACTTGTTATGAATAACATTCTTCCTCATCAATGGATATATCATTAAGGTTTATTTTCAAAATATTTTAAAATATTTTTAAGGATATGGGCATTGTTAACCTTCTACTTACTTTTACACTTCTGAATCATTTACACCACAATTTTATCTCACTAGAAATGTTTTTCATGGATATTCTACCAGTTCAAAACCATGTTTGGCAGAACCATCATCATTGTTTCTAATCATGAAAGGATGAAATCTAAAGTTTCCAGACTTATGGATCACCTATCATAGTTTCTTATTGCTATTGATTTTTTTTTAATAACACTGGCCTAAAACCAATTAATTTTGACATGACATTCTATTATTAGAGACTTCACATGTCCAAGTTTTCATATACATGGACATTCTGTTGAGATTTACAGCAAGAAAGGATTTAAAATGTGGGTTCACAAATCACATCCCCTGTAACTGGGGTTCACTTCTAATCCATTTGTTATTATCTCATGTTTATGAAAGTGTGTTTTTCCCCCACTATAAAGCACTATACAGAGTTCATCACTATACATCTTTGATTTCACTGCTCTCTTCCCCAGTGCCATTTTATTCTTTCTAAAAAGTTCCACATTTTTATTTCTGTGTATTGATTCCTCATGCTATGTCAAGATGAACTCAACTAGCCATTTTATCCATCTCTTAAACAATCATTTCTGAACCTAATGAATTAGTCATTGGAATTTCCTAGGCATAGTTAAGAGAATCCCTTTGCCTCCTAATTTCCAAAGTATATTTGTGTACTTTTTTGTTAACATTAGGAAAATATGATATTTAGAAAAGAATGGCATTTGTGTTTGCAGTATTTGCCAATATTTTCCTTCTAAAATTATAGCAAAACATATTCATATGAAAGAAAGCTGTCAAATGCACTAAAATTAATGAAAAAAGACAGAATATCATTTTTTCCTTTCATGTTTTAAAGACAAACAATGTATATGCATGTGTGATTGTACTTAAGCATCAGAGCACCTAATGTCTTATTCTTCCTTATTTTTACAGTTGTCTACAATTCTAGATTAAACCAGATATTTAAATTAATTGATACTCCTAATTATTTGTGTGTACTCAGAAAGTTATTATTTGAAAGGTGAAAAAAGTGTCAAATTGTACTTTTGGGGCCTCTCACCCCAATATTTTCTGTCATTGAGAATGCTCTATGATGAATGGGAGACAAATTATGCTTACTGTGCTAATTCTCACAAATCCATGTATAATAGAGGGTGTCTGGTCAATACATTATTGAGAATAAAACAAGTTAATGAAAAAAGAGTAGCAAAATTTTAAGAATGTAGATTCTTACAGTGGAAAGGATGATACAAAATATGACAGCCTTACTGCCACCCAAGGAAAGATTCAAATTTTTTGTTGAGCCTGAAATGTTGATATTTGAAGAATCAATGTTAAGAAAAAGAATATAAAACTAGAATTACAAAATTAAATTCAGATCCTTTGAAGACACTGGTGAAGTTAAGATGAGTGAAGCATAAGCTTCATTAGCTTCATGATGAATCTACTTCTGTATGCAAAAATACCACATTAAAAAATCCTCAAATTCATGAGTGGATACATTTAATTAAAAGTTGGGACTTATATTGATGCCAAATCTGCCTTGTTTAGAATGCTTATGCATCATCCTGTGGAAGTACTCAGAACATTTACCCCTTCCTTATGATAATCCTTTAAATGTTTGAATTAAACTGCATCTTTAACAAAAGTTTGGTCTCTTTTTTTTCCCACACAGAGCCAAATACTGTCTGATTCCCTCAATTATTATTTATGTTATGTACATTCACAATTTCTCTAAATTCTTCTAATTTGGCATTATTCTTCTCGATGTATGGGATAGACACTATATACAACTCAACAAGTGTTAATGTAGTAACAGTTCTGCTTCCCACTCCTGTATTATGGGGAGTCAGGCCATGTGACTTCCAACCTCAATGCCACCACAATGGACAACAATGACATCATCTTAAGGTAACTCAAGAGCAAACTAATATCTAGGAATTTGTCCTAGTGTTAGGAAATTTTATATTGCTTTTGTGTTAAGCTTATTAATCGTTCAATATATTCACTGATCCTTAAAGAAAAAAACCATTTGTAGATCCAATCTTCTGGCTGAATAGTGCTATCTTTTTGAAATAGTCTTCAGTGCTTCTGTTTAAGCATTTAAAGATCCCCTTGAATGTGAATGACTTGTCAGCAATTTGTCTTCTTTGTGAGTTTAAAAGGATGTTTTCACAGTTTGCAATGGGTGCAGTTTATTAAAATAGAATTGTATTGAATTTAAAAATGTACTTTAAAAATAAATATTATTTTTGCATCATTCACTTTAGCCTGAGGCATATTTGAGCTATTATTGATGGTATGCCATGATCTTTCCATCATCGGTGGGAGTGAACAATGTAATTTAAAAATCGCAACTATTTCTCTGTTTACTATATGGAATGATAGACCTGGACAACCAAGATAAGAATGAAGGTTTACTTGTCTAGAATTTAACATAAAGACTGACAGAATAAATCCCACAACTTAATGGAGAAAAGGGACCACAGTAAAGAAAGTAGGAAGTGCAGAGATATATGTTAGGGGAGTAATGGATCACCAGTGCTGAGGGAAAGGACCCAGGGTGGTGGAGACCGGGCAAAGGGAGAGGGAGAGGGAGAGGGAGAGNCATTTCCCCAAAAGCCACTGGCTTGGAAAACAAAAGGGGTTGAATTTCATGAGTTCTTGCAAACAGTGGGGCTTAAAGCCTGGAGTTTTAAAGGTCAGCAAGCTTGGCTGGGATAGATCTTGAAGGACACTGTGCTGCTCCTGAAGAAGAGGCAGACAGACAGCCTAGGGGCAGACAGCATGGAAACAGTGACCTCAACAACACCTGGGGCAAATGGGAAGACATTATTTGGTCTTCTAGGAGTGCATTCCTGAGAGGCAGCATTCGCAGAGACACCTGTCTGGGAACAAAGGAGATGACTGGGNACTGACACTGGCAGCCTAACTTGCTTCTACTAAGCCCTAACCCCCTGCACTCTGGCCGTATTGTCCTTCTCAGTCAAGCTTGTCTCAGTCTCACTGTGGTAGGCCCCTCCCTCAGAAGACAAGCACACCCTTCTGCCACACCATGTCTCTTAATCAGAGAGTTCTGCAGGGTGTCAGTTCCAGTGGAAGTAGTGTCAGGTCTTATTTTATAATTAGACCAGAGCACACCTAGTTAAAACTCACCACATTCAGGCCAGGGACTAAATATTGCCCACAGCAGTCAAGAAGAGCCTCTGCAGACAGCTGGTCTAAAAAACAGAATAGCCAAAACACAACAGCTGAGAGTGTGTAGCACACACATGAGACTCTCCCTGAAGTGCCAATCCCTGGGTAATACATGACTTCTTCTTGATAAGGCCATTACTTTCAGGAGCAGGAGACATAACAGCTTTTGCTAACACAGAGAAGAAGGCAGGGACAGAGACAAATGCCAAGACAGTATATTTTATCCCAAATGAAAGAACAAAATAAGGCTATGGGCAGAGATCTAAGCAAAACAGATATAAGTAACATGCCTGATGGAGAATTTAAAGCAACAATTATAAGAATACTCACTGGGCTTGAGAAAAGAAGACATAGTGAGACCCTTACCATAGGAATAAAAGAATTAAAAAAAAGAATCAATAGGAGATGAAGAATACAATAAGAAAGATTGGAAACAGGCTTGATGCAATGAACAGCAGGCTGGAAAAGCAGAGGAATTAATTAATGACCTAGAAGACAAAATAATGGAAAATAATGAAGTTGAAAAAAAAAAAGAAAGAAGAATTATGCAACACGAGAATAGACTTAGGAAACTCAATGACTCCATCAAAAGAAGTAACATTTGTATTATAGGAGTCCCAGAAGAAGTGAATAAGGGATAGAAAAATTTTTTCAAGAGATAATAGCAGAAAATTCCACTAATCTGAGAACAGACATCCAGATCTAAGAGGCACAAGGAACTCTCATGAAAATCAGCAAAAGTAGCAGGCAACACCAAGATATACTATAATTAAATTTGCAAAATATAGGGATAAAGAAAAATAATCTTAAAAGTAACAAGACAAAAGAAGTCCTTAACTTAGGAGGGAAAACCCAGAAGGTTAGCTGGAGATTTCTCAACAGAACCTTGGCAAGCCCAAAGGGAGTGGCATGCTATGTTCAAAGTGATTAACAAGAAAGCTCTGCAGCCAAGAGTATTCTATCCAGCAAGGCTATCATTCAGAAGATAAGGAGAAATAAAGAGTTTCCCAAATGAACAAAAACTAAAAGTTTTTGACCATTAAGCCAGACCAGCAAGAAATGTTAAAGGGGATTCTTTGAGTGCAAAAGAGTAATCAAAAGTGACAAAGACAAAAAAGAATCAAGAAAATCTCCAGGAACAATGACAAAACAAGAAATAAAATGGTAATAAATACATATCTGTCAATAATTACTTCGAATGTAAATGGACTAAATGTTCCAGTCAAAAGATATGGGATATCAGAGTTGATTTAAAAAAAAATAAAGTCCATCTATATGTTCCCTACAAGAAATTCATTTTAGACCTAAAGATACTTACAGATTGAAAGAGAGGGGGTGGAGAAACATTTTTCATGCAAATGAGTGTCAAAAGAAAGCTGGAGTAGCAATACGTATATAGGACAAGCTAGACTTAAGGGCTGTAAAAAGAGAGTCAATCTTTATCATCTTTATAATAATAAAGGAGGCAGTCCACAAAAAGATATGACAATTTATGCACCCAACATGAGAGCAATCAAATATACAAAACAATTAATAACAAACATAAAAGAATAGATAATAACACAATAATGGGGGATTGTAACACCCGACTGACATCGATTGACAGATTACCTAAACAGAAAATAAATAAGGAGATAATGTGACACACTAGAATGACACACTGAATGACACACTGGGCCAGCTGGACTTAACAAATATATTTAGAGCACTCTATCCTAAAACAATAGAATTCACATTCTTTTCAAGAGTACATGGAACATTCGCCAGAATAGATCACATATTAGGTTACAAAACAGGACTCAATAAATACCAAAAGGATTGAAATTACACCAAGTACCTTTTCTGACCACAATGCTATGAAACCAGAAGTCCACCACAAGAAAAAATTTGGAAGACCACAAATGCATGGAGATTAAACCACATGCTCCTAAACAATGAATGGGTCAAGTAGGAAATCGAATATTTTTTTAAATACATGAAAACAAGTCAAAATGAAAACACAAAGGTCCAAAACCCATGGGATGCAGCAAAGTGGTCATAGAGGGAAGTCTATAGCAATGCAGGGGTGCATAAAAGGAAAGAAAAATCTCAAATTAACACTCTAACCTTACACCTAAAGGAGCTAGAAAAAATAACCACAAAAGAAGCTTACTGCTAGCAGGAGGAAGGATATAATAAAGATTACAGCAGAAATAGATTATATAAAAACTAAAAGTACAATAGAATAGATCTATGAAACCAGGAGCTGGTTCTTTGAAAAAAATAATAAAATTGATAAACCTCTAGCCAGACTTATCAAAAAGAAAACAGAAAGTACTCAAATAAATAAAATCACAGATGACAGCAGAGAAATAACCACCAATGCTACAGAAATATTTTTATAAGAGAATACAATGAAAAAATATATGCCAACAAATTGGACAGCTGGTATAAAATGGATAAATTCCTAAACTACCAAAACTGAAACAAGAAGACATAGAAAACTTGAAGAGACTGATAATTAGCAATGAAGCTGAATCAGTAATCAAAAAACATCCCACATCAGGAGTCCAGGGCCAGGTGGCTTCACAGGTGAATTCTACCAAACATTTAAAGATGAGTTAATATTATTCTTTTCAAAGTATAGGAAGGAAGGAAGGAAGGAAGGGAGGGAGGGAGGGAAGGAAGGAGGGAGGGAGAAAAACTTCTGAATTAATTCTATGAAGCTACTATTACCTTGACACCAAACCCAGATGGACTCCACTGAAAAAGAGAACTGCAGGTCAGTATCCCTGATGAACATGGATGCAAAAGTTCTCAGTAAAAATACTAGCAAACTGAATCCAACAACACATTCTAAAAATCAATCACTACAATCAAGTGACTCTTATTCTGGGTGCAAGGGCGATTCAATATTTGCAAATCAATCAACATGATACACCACATTAACAAAAGGATAAGAACCATATAATCCTCTCCAAATAGATGCAGAAAAAGCACTTGATAAAGGACAGCATCCCTCCTTGATAAACACCCTCAACAAAGTAGAGATAGACAGAACATACCTCGACATCAAAAAGGTCATATATGAATAAAGCACAGGTAATATCATCCTCAATGGGGAAAACAGAAAGAAACAGGGATGTCCATTCTCACTAGTGTTATTTAACATAGTACTAGAAATCCTAGTTTCAGCAATAAGAAAACAAGAAGAAATAAAAGGCATCCAAATCAAGGAAAAAGTCAAACTTTCACTATTCACAGACATGATATTCTATGTAGAAAATCTGAAAGACTCCACCAAAGAATTGCTAGAAATGATATAAAAGTTCTGTAAAGTCACAGGATAAAAATCAACATACAGAAAATTTGTTGCATTTCTATACACCACTAATGAATCAGCAGAAATAGAAGTCAAGGATGTGCTTCCATTTATAATTGTACTAAAAGCTATAAGATAACCAAAGACATAAAAGATCTGTACTCTGAAAACTACAGAACACTTATGAAAGAAATTGAAGATGACACACAAAGAAATGGAAAAGCAGGGGCACCTGGTGGCTCAGTCAGTTGAGCATCTGACTCTTGATTTTGGCCCAGATCATGATCTCATAGTAGTGAGACTGAGTCCCATCTAGGGCTCCACACTAAGCATGCAGACTGCTTAAGATCTTAAGATTCTGTCTCTTCCTCTCCCTCTGCCTCTCTCCTGCTTGCTCTCTCAGAAAACAAAAGAAAAAAATGGAAAAACACCTAAGGTCCATAAATTGTAAGAATATTGGGTTCTTTTTTTTAAGTTTATTTATTTTTAGAGAGAGAGAGAGAGAATGTAAGCAGGTAAGGGGCAGAGAGAAGGAGAGACAGAATCTCAAGCAGACCCTGCGCCATTAGCACAGAGCCTCATACAGGGCCAAAACTCACAAACCACAAGATCATGACCTGAGCCAAGATCAAGAGTCAGACACTTAACCAACTGAGCAACCCAGACTCCCTCAAAGAACAAGTATTGTTAACATATCCGTACTGCACAAAGCAATCTACACATTTAATACAATCAAGAGACTACCATCACTTTTCACGGAGCTAGAACAAGCAACTCTAAAATTTGTAAAGAACCTTGAAAGACCCTAAATAGCCAGAGCAACCTTGAGAAAGAAAAGCAGCTGGAGGCATCACAATTCCGAACTTCAGGCTATATCACAAGACTGTAGTCATCAAGATGGTATAGTACTGGCATAAAAACAGGTACATAGATTAATGAACAGAACAGAAAATCCAGAAATGGACCCATAATTATATGATCAACTAATCTTTGACAAAGCAGGAAAGAATATCCAATGGAAAAAAGACAGTGTCTTTAATAAATGATGCTGGGAAAGCTGGACAGCAACATGCAAAAGAATGAAACTAGACCACTTTCTTACACCATACACAAAAATAAATTCAAAATAGATGAAAAACCTATATATGAGACAGGAAGCCATCAAAATCCTAGAGGAAAACACAGATAGTAACTGTGTGATAGTCGACTTCAGCTGCACCAACTTCTTACTACATCTAACTCTTGAGGCAAGGGAAACAAAAGCAAAATGAACTATTAGGACTTCATCAAGATAAAAAGCTCTTGCACAGTGAAGGAAACAATCAACAAAACTAAAAGAATGGGAGAATATATTTGCAAATGAAATATATGATAAAAATTAGTATCCAAAATATATAAAGAAATTATCAAACTCAACACCCAAAACTTAATAGTCCAATTAAAAAATGAGAAGATATGAGTAGAAATTTTTCCAAAGAAGAAATAGAAATGGCTACAGACACATGAAAAGATGCTCAACATCATTCATCATCTGGGAAATACAAATCAAACATACAATGAGATATCACCTCACACCTGTCAGAATGGCTAAAATTAATAACACAGGAAACAACAGATGTTGGCAAGTATGCAGAGAAAGAAGAACCTCTTACACTGCTGGTGGAAATCCAAGCTGCTGCAACCACTCTGAAATATAGTATGGAGGTTTCTCAAAAAGTTAAAACAGAACTACCTTATGATCCAGCCATTCCTCTGAAGCAGGTATTACCTACTATTTACCCAAAGGATACAAAATTACCAGGTATTTTCCCAAAGAATACAAAAAAACTGAATTGAATGGACATGTGCACCCAAATGTCTATAGCAGCATTATCAACAGTAGCTAAATTATGGAAAGAGTCCAAATGTCCACTGACTGATGAATGGATAAAGAAGATGTAGAATACAATGGAATATTACTTGGCCAACAAAAAGAATGAAATCTTGCCATTAGCAATAACATGGATGGAGCTAGAGTGCTTTGCTAAGTGAAACAAGTCAGTCAGAAAAAGACAAACATCATTTCACTCATATGTGGAATTTAAGAAACAAAACAAAGGAGCAAAGAGAAACAAAGAGAGAGAGACAAATTAAGGAACAGACTCCTAAATTATAGAGAACAAACTAAGGGTTGCTGGAGGGGAGCTGGGCAGAGGGATGGGCTTCATGGGTGATGGGTATTAAGGAGGGCCCTTGTGATGAGCACTAAGTAATGTATGTAAGTTATAAACCACTAAATTCTACATCCAAACCTAATATTAGAATGTATATTAATTAACTAGAATTTAATTAAAAACTTTAACCACCACACTAAAGGACTATGTAGCGAAAATCAGGACTCTAATTCAAAGGTTGGTGAAATTGAAATGAATAGAATCATTTATAGCTTTTATCTTTCTCCAAGTTTTGCTACTTTTAAATGTTGAGATCATTCATTCAAGGATGACTGAACACATGTTTAATTGCTTAATTTACTTATATCATCTTAATAAATGTGAATTATAACTCAGTCAATTTAGTCTTTGCAATTGACACTGGCAATAAAATTGGACCTCAAACAAAGCAAGTTAGTCTTTTTTTTTTTTATTTGTTAGTAAGAGTCATAGACTTGGTATGAAAGAATGTATCCTTCAACCATAGAGCAAACCAGGAAGTTTGCATCTGTATGAATCCGATTGGTAATGTCAAAAAGGTTTCACCTGAATTAACTCAAATCAGCATCTGCTATTTTGTTACTCGCTGGAAAGTAATTTTGTCTGAGACTCTGCTAGGTACTTGGAAACAGCGCTAATAAAATGTTAGACATCAACATTATTATCAAAAAACTCATAGTCTACTTGGAAGGAGAAATTAAACAAGTAAACACACACACACACACACACACAGATAAGTAAAGATGACACAGTTATTCTTTAAACAAGCTCGTGAAAAAGAGTGTTTTCTAGTTCCTCCGGTATGAGCGGGCCTGGGATTTGTTCATTCCATCTTTGATATCTCATTCAAACTTCAGACAATCTGGCAAGAGACACATTAAATGAACATGAAAAATAAGAATATACATTTTGAAAGAATAAAGCAATAGGTTTAATAATCTCTAGGACTGGGCTATGTACTCCCGCAGTTCTGTGTGATTTTGAAGTCAAAGTCCGAGCTCTTTCTGCAATATTAAAAGACTCTTCTGCATTGACTTATTGTATCACAATCTGGTTCTTTTGCTGTGCTATTTCAGTAGATTTTTTTAAATTCCCATGCAAAATCAAAAAATAGGTTTAAATAGCTTTTTAAGGAAATGTCATAGCAAAGATTTGTTTTATCTGTTTGTCTTTTTCCCCCCAATGAATTGACACTTTTGGTGTTGTATAGAGTCATTATGATAAACATAGGCCACATAAAAATTTCTGCAATAGAAAACGCTCTTAGCATTTGAACTAAACTTTAAAAAGCAAGAAGATAATAAACTGTAATCGTATTTTTACCAGCAGAAGTGTATTATTCTTTGCATTAAAATGCAATTATCTTCAAATAAATCTATATAAGCAATCTTTGAACGAACACAAGAAGTTATTTCTGCCTCTGTAAGGTCTATTAGATAATTTCCGCACCATTTCTATAGACTGGGAGAGTTAAGGTGACACTAAAATAAGAAACAGCAGGTGATGGATATTTGAAATGAGTCTAGCCTGCATCACAATCCTATGTAGAACTGTTGATTTGAAAACTCCTGCTGAAAAAGTCAGAGAGCTCGATGTTCCTGGATAAGAGGGGCCACGCCACAACAAATAGCAAATGTGATCAATTACATTTGTTTTTCTGGAGATGTCTGTGACAGGGGAGAAAAATCAACATGTTTAAAAACAGAGGTAATGGGGCACACATTAAAGACAGATTAGGGGTACAATGGTGTCTGACAGATGACAGGGATTCAAAAATATTTGTTAAACGAATGAATGATAGAATGGATGCAATAAAGTACAAACTCAAATTTATACTCTAGTAAGCCTTTTCATTTCTTAACACCTGACCCCAGAATCGCTATTATTTCAAGCCAAGGAAGCAAGGAATAGGACAAAAAAAAAAAAAAAAAAAAAAAAAATTTNACAATAAACTATTAAAAAAAAAAAAAAAAGAATCGTCAAAGATTTTTCACCCTCTGCGTGTGGCAGACAGCTTTTTCTGTGGAGCACTTGATCAACAACGTGTGTGAGCTGTGAATGCCTGGGTTGCTCTGCTGGGAGCAGGGTACTCTGTCTGTTAAGGATGTACATTGCTGTCTGCAGGCTTTGTCAGCAGGAGCCTGAGAAAAAGCAAAAGAAAATTCAACAGAGGTAATTCACAGGGGGGTGAAATGCACACATCAGTAAAGTGGAGGTGGCAGAGTGTTTCAGCATCCGCTGGGAGCACTATCAGAAAAAGGAAAGTGCTACTTTGGATTCTAAGGAGCAGCGTGGGGTGAACTCCACAAAGAGAAAATAACACAAATTGTCTACCTGTGATAAACTAGTCAAGTTCCTGGAGTAGTGGTTTCACAACAGCCTGCTTCTTCCTTCTGGTCAACTGAATGCCTTTTAGGTGGGGGTGATGCTGAATACAGGGGTTATATTTAGAATAATCAAGTGTTTGAGGATAAAACATTTGGAAATGTATAATATCTAAGTGGTTATGGCCAGAGAACACTTGCTTGGGCAAAAGAAGAGAGTGGAAGAGAAAGTACCTTTATATACATAGAAAGCATATTTTATTCTTCAGACTTTTAGAACATATGACAATCCATTTTGGGCAAATAAGGGAATTTTTTCAGAGTCTTATACATTGTGGCATTTTGAAAGGTTGACATTCACCCCAAAGACATTATAATAGACTGTAATAAAATGCAACCCTTCGTCCTACTTTGTTACATCCTGATATCTGGCAGTGCTTTCCAAATGAACAAAGAATTTGCTATTACTCGAGTAATTACCATCCTTAAAAGACAAGAATAGGAGCAAGTAAGTCAATGGTGGGGTTTCTGTCTTATCTAATGAGTAGAAACTTGGTGTTATTTAGCCTGTGTGGCTTTGGAATAAGCCATAACAAATATAGATATATGTTCCTTTTTATTTTTAAAAAGCAAGGCTTCGTTATTCATGCATTCATTTAGCATATACTATTGTGGATTTTGGTATTCTATGTTTTGCATGCCTCTAATACAAAATCAAGTAAGAATGTCATTAAAATTTAAAAAAAGTATTATGAAGCCTATCAACTACCTGACATTTAATTTAAATCAGACCTGCCATTCATTTTTAATAGCATTTATGAATCTCTGAGGTGGAAGAAATCAATACACATTTTTAGAAAAACAAAATCAGCAGGAAGTAGAAGACCCTCAGCAATACTTTGATTTTCTTCTGGAAAAGCAGCAAACGATATTGTTTTGTTGTTCCTCTTATCTAAATGCTCCTGAATCCCTTTAGTCATATGGCACCGGGTTGGTGGAGAAACATATTTGCTAAAAAGCTAAAGCCTTCAAAGTGATTGTTTACTCTGATCCTTTCACATCTATTCCTTCCTCTCTCTCTCTCTCTCTGTGCCTTCGATTACCTTAAAAGACAAACAAAAGTATAAGAAAAAGACTCTTCTTTGTTTTTCCAAGACTAACACCAATCACGAAAGTGGAATACCACAGAGTCCTGGGAGCATCTGCAGGAGGGAGAGGTAAGGGAAAGAACCCACTAAAACTCTGCAGGAAAACGATTGTGAAGAAAAGAAACAGTGAAATGGAGACTGGGGTTTTGATATATATTTTAAGCAAGGCCTGAGGGGGAAATGGATTGGCACTTCTGAGGACAAAATTTTTACCTTAAATGATGTTAAGGCTTGTTTCCATGACTAAGAAGATCAGATGTCTGAAGAAAATAT
This sequence comes from Crocuta crocuta, assembly GCF_008692635.1. Taxonomy (NCBI): domain Eukaryota; kingdom Metazoa; phylum Chordata; class Mammalia; order Carnivora; family Hyaenidae; genus Crocuta; species Crocuta crocuta. The sequence continues at coordinate 3,947,299 of NW_027531143.1, forward strand.
GGAATTTCCTTGCCTAAAGTGAAGACACTCTAAATAAAAATGACAGTAGATGGTCTGTTAAAATTTGAAATATCAAATGGCAAATGTTCTAGAACCTCAGGGAGTTAATGTACCAGAGCTCAGGTTGCCACTATAAGGCAGCATCTTTCAAATTGCACAGAAGGCTCTTTTAAAGTGGTTTCCAACCAAATTCCTAACTGTAGTCCACTACTCTCTCTGCCTGCCCAATTCTTTAGTCCAGGGCTTCCTGCCTTTAGTACAACTGATACCTTCCGCCACAGAATTCTTTGTTGTGGGAGCTGTCCACGTTTAGCAGCTTGCCTGGTTTTTACATACTAAATGCTAATAGTGTCTCCCTGTTGTGAGAATAAAGACACTGCCACACATCACCTGAAGGAAACAAAACTGCTACATGTTGAGAACCAGTATTCTCATTTCAATGAATTATGAACTATTTTTTAATTAATGAATTTTAATTTCCTGAACATGTTCACCATGTTTCACTCCTAGTGCTTTGCCCATTCTATTTTGTTCTTTCAATGGTTTCCTATCATTCCCCAGCACACTTCTTTAAGTTTAAATAAACCAAATGTAACTCCCTGTGAAATTTCTGACATCCCCAAATAGCTAGTCACTTCCTTTTCCAAAATCTTAAAGCACTTTATATTTACCTATATCATATTCTACAATCATTTATGTATACAAATGTTTTCTCACTGTAATTCAAAGCATTTAAGGGCAGAGACATCTCTTTTCCCATCCATATTACCCAATTTATTGCATTATACCAGGAATATCAACAGTAACCACATCACATACCACCCCCCATCCCCCCACCCCCACACAAAACCATCAGCATGCATTAGTGTCTATTAGGGGACTGTTCTAAGCACACAACTTACACTTATTCATATTACCTTCACAATACCATTGTGAGTTATGTATTATTACTATTACCATTTTACAGATAAAGGAGCTGAGGCCCAGAGAGACTAAGTAGCTTGTCCAAGTTTACAAAAATAAGACACGATTGGTTTGAACCCAGCCAATCTGACTTTGTACCTACACTTTGCATTACCATTATGTAATACCAGCCTCCCAAGTAAAGGTATTAATATGTATAAAATTAGGGGCGCCTGGGTGGCCCAGTCAATTGAGTGTCCAACTTCAGCTCAGGTCATGATCTCGCAGTTCGTGAGTTCGAGCCCTGTGTCGGGCTCTGTGCTGACAGCTCAGAGCCTGGAGCCTATTTCAGATTTTGCCCCTCCACCGCTCACACTCTGTCTCTGTCTCTGTCTGTCACTCTCATGGATAAACATTTAAAAAATTTAAAAAGTAAAATAAAATTAACACAAAGCATTGATTCACATAGTGGAAAGATGAATTGGTATCACCATTTCTGATAAAATGGGAATATGCAGACCATAGAGATACAACTTAATATAATTTAGTAGACCTAATGGATAAAGAAGATATAATTTCAGAGATAACAGGAAGGAAATCCACTATTTGGCATTTGATAGAATATTGGGTTTAGGATTGGCAAAGGAAAATAAGGAGATAATGACTGGTCACTAACTTGGAAGATAACTGAAAAATTTTAAAAAATTATCTGGCTTTATATAAAATTTTGATTTTATCTAAAACACACAAAGCAAAGCAAATAACTTTATTCCACCAGTTGATAACAGTTCTCATGCAAGCATTTGTGGTCTAAGTATGAGGCAAAATTATGGCTTCCTCATCTCTATTAAGCCTCTATGACGTTTTATTTTTACAATAAAATATATGGGCACCTACATACACTTCCTAAGTTACTCATTTTCTTTAGCTGGCTGTCCCACAGCTCAGCAACTGGCATGAATAAAATAAATTTGAAAGTAGATTGCTTTTTTTCAACAAGGAGAAATCATGTAACATTTAATAGATGTTTTAAGAAATTTATTAAGATTCTTAAATTCTTCAAAGATCACCTCAGCAGATAATTTTGCTAAGAAGCACAAAGCTCTCAGGACATGCCCATATCGGTTTAAGTATAACCTTGAAATTCTCAGCAGCTCTCACATAGTCATTGATGGCTGGAACTATCAAACTGTATCTATCCCTTAGGTACCTTTGTTTGCCAATAACATGATGTATGAGAATCATGGAATCATGTTACAAATGTGAAGTATATCCAGAAATTCCCTGCAGATATGGAAAAATTTCAGGCTTAAAATTAAATTTTTCTGCAACCAGCTGAGTTATTCTTTTTAGTCTAATGAGGATGAGCAAATTGAAGCAGGGATGGAAACATAATCTCATGTACACTATCCACTGTCATCATCTTGCTAATGGTAGGATCCAGTCATTCAGCCACTGCTACCCTAATGGTATCCTAATGTTTCATCCTTTGTTAAAATACTAGGTACAAATAAATAATTTCAAAGTAACTAAACAACACTGTATTCTATAAGCCACCACTGGCTTCCGGAACAGATAATCTATCCTGTCCTAAATCAGGTAGGTTGACACTAAATGTATTTTTATCCCACATTCTAGTCCAAGCAGTTGTTTCCACTAAGCAAGCTTCCTTCCATGTGTCCCTGGTGTCCCAGGCTCTTTTGTATCATGGCTCTCTGCTCTTCCACCATCAAGCTCCTCTGTACATTTAAAGGGTAGGGAAAGAGAATGTGAGTCACTTTAGGGAGGTTTCTTTTTTTGTTTTGTTTTGTATTTTAATGTTTTTATTTTATTTTTGAGAGAGAGTGCAAGTGGGGGAGGGGTAGAGAGAGAGGTAGAGGATCCAGAGCAGGCTCCGTGCTGACAGCAGCAAGCCCAATGCAGGACTCAAACTCAAGAACCCTCAAACTCACGAACCATGAGATCACGACCGGGACACTCAACCAACTGAGCCACTCCGGCACTCCACTTGAGGGAGGTTTCTCAAGTCCAGGCGTCTAATCTGCACACATCACAAGGAACGTATTCCACAGGTCAGAACTCGATCCCATGAACACTGCAAACTGAGAGAACGACTTGAAAAGGTCACATAGTGCTGAGTGGAAGACAAAGGAAACAGAGTTTCATAAACATAATTACATTCTCAGCCACAGCTTTTGGAATAACAGGTGTTTTGAGTACTTTGATACATTAATCATATATGCATTCTTAAATCTCTACATACATGAGGCAGAGTAACTAAAATGTCTCTTCAGATTTATTTCTCATTTTGGCCACCAACCTTTCTCATTTACTTTTCAATCATATTAGCCTAGTTGTGTTGTTTCTGTATTTCGCTATTGTTTTTGTGTGTCTTACTCTGTTGATCTTTGCTCCTGTTTTCAGATGTTCTACAATGTCTTCTCTTTTCTGATGGTCCCTGTTGGTAGTATTTCCCATAACTATATTAGTCAAATAATAGTACCTCTTCTGACGCTTGAGATTTAAAAAGAGATCTGTTGCCTTTCAGAACCCAAAAAGGATTAGATGCTGAAACCTTGGGAAGGACAGAGATACATGTGGGACTCAGGAACAAGTGGAGTCCACGACTCCAAATCCACCAGGACTGTCTCTAATTCTCATCTTTGCTTCTTGCTACAGAACAGCTGCCCAAATAGGTCGGAAAGCATTGTTTTTACATCTTAGGAAATCCATCACAGGAGACTAGGTCTTTCTCAATTTCAATTAAAAATTCCACTTGGTTTAGTCATATGCCCAACTCAAGATCAATCAAGGGTTTCTCAGGGAAAGGTCACATAGGATAACGGCTGCTTTCTTGGGAGTGAAATATTTGCAGAAATATGTGGAATAGTTCCCAGAAGAGGTGGCATGGGAGCAGAAAGGTGAATTTGGAGAGGTGAGGACTGAACTCCTGGTGCTAGGAAGCAAAATAATGCATTTGCTTCTGCAGGAACTCAGATTTTTTTCTCTACATTTTTCAATCCAGTTATTATACTGTAAAAATTTGCACACCTCACCGCAAACCTTTTTTTTCTGTTTGTTTTTTAAAGAGGTGACTTTATTTTTTCCTTTACTTTTTTCTTCTTTTCTATCATAACTTATTTCTATTTTTTTCCAGTCCTGACTTCTCATTTTAATCTCTCTGAACCTTCATGCAGCATACAGTACTGTGCTGTCCTTAAATACCATCTACCTTCTTCTATTATTCTTACCATAATAATCTGAGGCTGCATTCACCCACTTATTGACCACACATTTCCTAAAAATACAGTTTGGGACATAAAATCCTCAAAGATACGCCTTCAGACTTTTTTTATTGTGAGCCAAATGGAAAATATTTTATGCATCATAATTTAGTAAGATTCATGCATGTGCACACATACATGTTTATGTAATGAAAAGTTTTGTGAAAAGGTTTGTCTCTATGCCATGTGCTCTATCTGTTTTATCATATTTCATTTGTAAAATGCTCGTCACAAACAACCAATTTTACAACCATTAGCTCTAAGGTAACTCACTCTGGCCATCTGACCTCTTAGAATATAGACTGTATAGCGTACACTGGCCAATGTCATCTGTCCTGCTGGCTAACTGCTAAACATGCAGAACTAAAATCCCTGAAACACTCCTCTTGGATGCATCACCAACTCTCAGACAAACTAGAGTATTCTGTCTTTAAGAATTTAAAGGATTATAATTTCTGGATTATGTTCTATCTACAAGTGGCTAATAATAACAGCCAAAGTATTAATAGTTCTGCAATGAAAATTTCTCTAAACCTGTATTTCCTTTTTTGTAAAATAGGAGTAAAAACTATATAGAAGTTAACCATCTACAAATCCTAAAAGCTATATCCTAAACAGCATGGAAAGAATATGAACAAAGTATCATAAAGCAGCATGAAGGCACTACTCTCTTTTCCAAAAAGGAGTGATTATACTTTTCTGTACTGTCTTCAGGTAAACCTGTATTGTAAGTGATTTTAGCAAAGACTTGATGAAATAAATAAGTTTTAACTTAGGGAGAAGAGACAGAAGACAACAGACATTCAGGCTGAATGGATAACAAAACAAGGAACAGATCATTTTATCTGCTATTTCCTATATATACAGATCATTTAAGATGACTTCAGATTGGGTTAATAATAGTATAATAACAACAATTACAATCATATGCTGCGCACTGACAGAATGCCAGGCACTATACCTGCTTCCCTGCCGTTCTCAGGACCTTATGATATGAATATAGATATTTTTATCCCTGCATCACGGTTGAGTTTGATGTCATTTTGCCCAAAGTTTCACTGCTCTAAGTTTTAAAATCAGAATTGAAACCCAGATGTGTCTGTCTCTTAGTTGGAGCTTTAAGACAGAGGTGGTGCTACTCTCTGCTCTTTGCCTTCCCAACTCCCAACTGCCAAGTGATGAACTATCACCAGGTTATGGTTACTACCTTAATCTCATGGATGTGCCCAACTATCACACAGAAATTTTAACAAAAACAGTTCTTATCGCCATGACTCTGTTTTTGTTCTTCTAGATCTTCCCTGTCCAAAATAGAAGGCACGTGTGGCTATTTAAAGTTAAAAATTCAGCTTTTCATTTGGATTAGCTACATTTAAAGTGCTCAATAGCCACCTGTGGCTTGTGGCTACCATATTGCAGATATATATACATAACATTGTCATCATTGCAGACAATTATTGGATAGCATTGTTCTGAACTTTAACTTACCTTAAAAATCAGATATAGTTTCTGCAACACTTAACTAAAGAGTAATTTGAGTCATAGATACTGTGATTATTATCTATATTCATTTAACCTATAAAATGTGATTTGATATTACTTTATACCCAGTATTCTTTTGTTGCCAATTTTGAAAATTAATATCCTGAATCCTCAGGAAAATCTCAGGCTCATCAACCTATCCTTATGTGTCCAGCATTTATTCCATTAATGAAAGCATCTTACTCTTAAAAAAACAACAACTACATTGTAAAATTAAATATTTATTTCATTATGATTGTTCAGTGCCTTTAAGTCCCCAGAAATTAGTTAATGTAAGTGAAATTTTTGGTTGTTTCTATACAACCATGGTGTGCTTGAACTGTTCACCTATCCATGCATTCTTTCATTGAACTTGCACTGACTACTTGTGGCAGATAATGTCATAGGCTCATGGAATATATAAAAATATAGTCAAATCATCCTGGACATTTGACATCCTAGGCACTATAACAATGTGCCCTCCATGGGGGTAGGATTTTCATTGTTTTTGTCACCCTGCTATCCCTAGCACCATTTTGCACACAACACATACCTCTAAGACGTATTTTTGAATGAGTAATTTTTTTTTTCATTTGAATTCACTTTTTCATGTTTTAGCCATGGTACAATATATATAGAAAAATATGGTGAAAGTAGCTGGCCAAAAATTCTAATCCCATTATGTTTGCCTACTCCCCATAGACAAGGTTTTAATGTAATTTAATTTAAAGCAAAATTTTCTTACATAAAAACCTCAAATAAATCTCAAATGTATTACTTAGATACTGCTTTTCCTAATAGGTTTAAAATGTAAGCTAAATTATAAATTGAAACAGCAGGCCTAAAATTAGATATGAATTCCTTTGTGGTGCTGGTCATCACACTTCACATACCTGATTCCATAGAAGCATTATTGGAATTATGCCGAGGTGAACCCCAGATGTTCAAGGAACGCTCACTTTTCTAGGCAAAATTAAAATAGAAACCCCTCATTTTGGCAGCTGAAATGTTAACAGTTGGCATGAAGCCTCTTAGAGACTAATGAGAAAGACGAGAGTGATAATACTACTTTGAGAGTCTATTTCATTATTCATCCTCTGGTCTCTGTGGAGGCTTTACAAACATTAACTAATGCTCAAAAACATCCCTGGGAAGTAGTTCATCATTGATGTCTTTGTCTTGTAACATGGAAAGCAAGGTAAAGGGAAAAATGAAATTATGTGGTCAAGTTCTTCTAAAACTGTATCAACTGTAAAATGTAGAAACTATATTTTTATAAATTTCAAACTCCTGACACAATCCTTATTATAGTAGTACATATACACAGAATACAATAGTAGCCAAACTATTTTTAGGCAAAAAACAAAAATAAAGCACTAGGTTATTTTAAAGACCCTTTCTAATCTGATACATCCAGACTTTCTGAAGGGGAGAAAATAGATGTATATATTTTAATTATGCTTCCTTTGATTAAAGTACAGCAATATGAACTAGAAATCCCATCTTCTGTGTAAAACGATAGTGAATTGTTGGCATTGTAAAAAGTGCCTCAAAACTTTCTCTAAGACCCTGGCTTGTTCTCTGATTCACTAAGCTACATTTCACATGTTAGCAAGTAGTAGTAAAGCAAAATTTTGATGACATAATATCCTAAAACATTACTATGCTATGGTTTCGATGGTACTTACTTTTTCTGGATATGTAAGTCTCATTCTATTTACTACTTAAATACCCCTGAAATTAACATCCTTGTATATAAACCTATGTCCTAATCTCTAATTATTTATTATGTAGTAGTTTCCTAAAATAAAATTTAAGGAGTATGATCAAAGGGTAGGAAAATTTTGAACACTCTTGCTACCCTGGTAACCTCTTCTAAAAGGTAGTATTAATTTACACTCCCACTCATAGTACAGTGGGCAAATCTCCCCTTTCTACTTTCAGGCAATTTCCCCAAGCCAGAACACAAATACTTTTGAAATAAATATATTACAATTTTAAAGATACACAATCATATATTAATGTATATTGAGGTTAAATATTTTTACTTAGGTTTAATGCCTCCTTTTAACTCAACTTTAGAAAACTACTCTACTGGGACTAAATCAAACAAAATAATTATATACTTTGGGCAAAAGAAATGAATTATTCTTGACTCATTGTGTTAAATGATGATATACAGATAGTTATAATGAATTTACAGCATTTTTAAATTTTGATCTGCCAAATATGTGTGTTATCCACTGACATCTGCAAAATGTCTTCAAATATAAAGATAACATTCCTGGACCTCTTTGGGGATGTATCACGGTAATAGAAGGAACACTCACTTGAGAGTCTCATGTATCTGGCTTTAAATTGTAGGTTTATGATTCAATATGCTGTCAGATTTTAATCAGATAATTTAAACTCTCTGTACTTCCGAATATTTAGTTGGAAAAATGAACATGGCAATATTTATCTCAGAAGTATGTTGTCATAAATAAATAGGCGTGTAAAGAGGTGCCAGCATATATGCCACACAGTAGCTGCACGAGGGATATTAGAATTTTCTCTTGTCCCAGCCTTATGTAACTTCAATAAGGCTTTGAGCTCTTTTCCTAGTGAAGGCAATGAACTTCTCATGATCTCATCCATCAAATCAGTTAATCTGTTTAACACGTTAAACAACATGTTTCTAATACAAACTTCCAAAGTCTATAATGCTGCCTAGACCCATGGAACCTATTTCAGTTACTTCCCTAATATAAGAATTACACTTCTATCTTATGCTCAAAAACATCATATAACAACCAACAAAACTATCCAATTATAATCATTCCAGTGGATTTAAATTATGATTCTTCTTTTAGTCATTTTCTAATCTAGAATCCTACCTTCATCTCTCTAGGATCACAATGCCCTTTTGAGTAAGTGATTCACTAAACATATACAAATCTTCTCTCCTATGTACTTATTTATTTATTATTTATTTATTTATTATTTAATTGAGCATGTGACACACATTTCATACTATACAAAAAAAAACACCTAAAAAACCCAAAACCTCTATCTTTATTTCCTTTTACAGATATTCTGTGGCTTTTTACATCTTGAGATAGAGCTATATATTTTAATAATCTGAAACTACCTGTAAACAAAGGCTATACTACAGGACTGTAAATTGTACCACAAAATCTCTCCTTTCAGAGTAACAGAATTTGTAGCGTGGCACAAGGCACTGAGAAAAAAAGTGCTTCCTTTGCAGCTATTGTAGGGGAGGAAAGAGCTCCTATTGACTCTCTGAAGGTCCCAGGCTGAGTATGAAAATTAAGATCACAAAGACAGATTAACAGGAGAAAAAACACACATTAGTTTTTTACATTTGCATGGGAGCCTTCACAAGAAAATGAGGACCTGAAGAAGTGACCAGTACAGGAAACCTTTAAACCCTTTAGACAAAACAAAACAAAACAAAAACAAAAATGAAAACAAAACAGTAGATTTGTGAAGGATTGTCAAGAGAAAGGGGTTTGGGCTAGAGATAGTAAACGGTGAAGAGGTAACAGGAAGATAAAAGTTAGTTTAACAAGTTTGTTTGTACAGATTTCCTAACCCTAGACTTTCCTAACCCTAGATTTTCCTTTCTCTAGTGATAAAGAATGTCTTCCCTCCTCCTGATACAGGGTGGGAACATGCCATATGGAAGTTTTAGGACTTGTTTCAGGGAAGAAGAGCTGGTGGGGGCAGGGGTAAATCAGAATGACCTTCTTTCTTTTACCTTTAAAAAATTATTCCTCTAGCTTAACATATTTAAGATACCAACATGCCATATTTCAGGGTAGTGTGTCCTGAACTCCATCACTAGGTACAGTCACGTGACTGAGTACTACTGTTCAATAGGATATATGCAGAGTCAAGATGGCAGCTTCTGTAACATTGTTTAAAGATTCTGCTGGTGTTGTTCCTTTCTGTATGCTATCCATTTTCTTTTTCTATCTGGAAAGAAAAGATGACTGTCGGAGCTGGATAAATCACCTTAAACTATGTTGTGGAAGCCACATATTGAAGATGGGCAAACCATAAGACAGAAGAACTGCATCTGACACTATGACAGTCCATACCAGCCCTAGACCAATGAACTGTATGTCATTATTCCAGAGAAATGTGTTTTATTTAAGATACTCTAGTTTGGGGTTAGCTGAAACTCACAACTGAATCTAATACTAACACCAAATATAACTGTTAAATATATTTTAAATTCATTCTACATGAATCAGTTTGTTACTATAAGATGCAGTATTTAAACTGGGTTTCATAACCATTTGTTGATGGTTAGAAGCCCAGTGGCTTATCTCAGTAACTGAGAAACATTAGCTCTAAATACTGGGCAAACAATACCTTCTTAATTGCATAATAACATTCTGCTCACCAAAAATTCTCTCAAAATCTCATTAACAGTTATTCCTCACACATTTTCCCAATATATATGGAATTCTTTGTGTTTATAACCCAATGGGATATACTGAGTGGAGGAATTTGGCTCAGTATTTATGGTCCATCTTAGAGTCTTCAGAGAGCTTTGCAATCATTATTTAATTAGCACACACAGTAACCATATAAAATAAACTAAGTATTATTATCCCACAAGCGAATAAAATGCGAGGTCCAGTGCTTTGCCTCAAGCCACACAGTAAATGGAAATTAAAAAAATAGAGATTAGGATTTAAAGGTTTCTGACCCTCTCTCTCTGTTTTGCAGTTTGCTTTGTCCTGTTAAAAAGCAAACTGTCTTCTACTCTGGTAGAAGTTTAATTTTTGTGGAGGTTGAAATTATTCCTGAATATGAATTTTTTAATATATTCTAGGCTTTTGAATTATCAATGTGGCTCTCCCTCTGTTTTATGGAACCCATATTGTATTCACATGTAGTTTAAACCTTCCAATATTAACTGATACACATAATCCAAAATGAATAATTCATTCATTCACTCAACAGAAGTATTATAGATAATTAATAATACCATAAAATAGCTCATGTTAAGGCTAAGAAGAGTCCATAAGCCAGGGTCCCTACCTTCAACAATTTCTATCATTAATTCACACTCTATGTTAAGATTCATACATTAATGAAATATGTGTAATTCCTATATGCATTTAATGTCATCTTACAAAAATATTAAATTTATACAACCTCAGAAAATTCAGACAACCTTTAAAACCCTATCCAACTTAATCAATATGCTATGTTTATTCTCCTTTATATACAAAGGGACTTTCAAGTCTGAGTTCATATCTTTAAGAGACCAATTTCAAATTTCAAGGACATTTGATTCATCCATTTCTTTACCAAGCGTAGACTTAAGGTTTTAGGCATGACACTTTAAGGGTTAAGTGTTTGATTTAAGCAAGAGATTATTTAAACACTGCAAATATCTTTAACTCAAAGAGTGTTTTATATGACTAAATGTGAACCCTAAGCTCGTGTTCCTTGAAATTTGATATTTTCTTTGTGTGGGAAGAATTAATCCACTTTGGCTCTAAGCTATAAAAGAGTGAATGTCACAGGAGGAAAGGCCTGAATTCTTATAATCCCAGAGAGGAGTTATGGTAGCAGATATTGGATAAGATACATTTCTAAAGGGCCAATACCATTTAGCAAGAGAAAATGGTATAGTCTAACCAATTTTGAGGCCCCTTATGCAATTAATGGTTTCCAGTGTTGTTTTCTATAGTCTTTCTTATTGGTTATATTAGCTTTGTTAAAATTAGTTATTTGCTTTGTGTTTAAGTAGATTATTTTTAACACTATAGCTTCTACACTTCAAAACAAGCAAAAAATCTTACTATTTTAGAAAATCATTACAGAATGATAGCAGCATTTATTTTATGGAATGAAAACCTCACGAATATCAAGAATCATCTAATAATGTGAGAGTCAAGTTGCATTCTAAAGTCTTTGTGTTGGGAGCCAAGAAATTCAAAGAAAGCAATATTTTAGTTATTTTTTTTTTTAGCCTACAAAGCATGCCCTGTCTTTTATGATAAGTACAATAGGCATTTTGTATTTTTTTAATGATGAATATACTTATTTCTCTAGCATATATATATATAGACATATATATAGACATATATATATATACAGACATATATATACAGACATATATATAGACATATATATAGACATATATACAGACATATATATACAGACATATATATATAGACATATATATACAGACATATATATATACAGACATATATATACAGACATACATATACATATATATATATATATATATATATATATATATATATATATA
>NW_027531143.1:3959455-3991923 GCF_008692635.1 Crocuta crocuta
CAGACATGTAAAATGTATTTTTCTTACATTAAAATACTTGTTATTTTACCCCTCTGAGCTAAGTAAGTACCACAGTCTCATTCTGGTATTGCTGATAAGAAGATGGAGGCAGACAGGGTTCAGATGATATATCCATTCCAGCAGAGAAAACTAATGACAGCTCTGGGATCAGAACTCAGAAGCTCTGGCTCACCGACTTACAGNATCACCAACGATCTGACTGTAAAACTCAACTGTGCCTCTCATCATGATATCTGAATTTTCTCTTTAATTAAAAAAAAAGAACAGTAACTGAAAAACACTAGTATTTCTTATTTTCACAAAGTTCCTAAAAATGAGAACTAATCTGGTGTACTTGTAAATCCTAAGTTGTAAAGTTTCCAAGTAGTAAGTGCCTCAAAGAGCTAACTCAGATGTTATGTGCCATATTGCTGTGAAAGTTTCAAGGGAGCCTGAGACTTGGATTGGACTTGGAAAAAACTCTCGGTCCATCTGGTTATAGACTTTTTATGTGTAGTTTTTCTTTATGTTTTCTTCCATGGAGATGTGTGTACTAGAAAGAGAGAGAGGAAGGGAGGACGGACGGAGGGAGGTAGAGAGAGTGGAAGGGAGAAGGGAGGGAAGGAGGGAGAAGGAAGGAAACTAACAAAAAATAAAAATAAGGGCTCAGCACTTTTACTTTTAAATAGAAGAGTAATAAATAGCGTATTTTTAGAAACAACAGCAACAACTTGAGTGCCTAGAATAAGTTAAACTATATAAAGATAGACATTTATTCTTTTTATGAGCATAGTGCTCTTCCCTTTAATTAAATATATGTTGATTCAGGGGCACCTGGGTGGCTCAATAAGTTAAGCATCCAACTCTCGATTTTGGCTCAGGTCATGATCTCAGGGTTCCTGAGTTCAATCCCTGTGAGATGTAGCTCCAAGTCAGGTTTGCTCTGTGCCATCAGAGCCTGCCTGGGATTTTTTCCCCTACTCTCTCTCTGTCCCTCCACCCCTTCCTCTCTCTCTCTCTCTCAAAATAAATAAATAAACATTACAAATATATATGTTGATTCATAATATAGCAAAATGTAGAGGTTAGCTCATGAACCATTCGATTTCTTCTCAAATTTCAGTTCTTGAAACTAAATTTGCCTATAGCTGAATGAAATAGGATAGAAATAATTCTCCCCAGAGAACATTGTAGATGAGGATACAGGGAAAATTTCAGCCCAATAATCTGAAGGAATCTATCCCCATTTCTATACATACACAATAAAGATATTATAATGAGTGTCTTCCCTTTCTTTAAATTACAGCCTACTGTAGAAGGATAGACTTCTTCATTTATAGTGTGCCTTGAAGATAGGGACAATTTAAATCCAGTCATATGTACCAAAGAATGGTGGTTGGAAATGGGGATACAACAAGATTGGTGTGGTGAAGTGCGAGGCAGCCAGGGAAAAGAAGTAACTACAATGGCAATAATACTCTTCGGTCTTGATTATGCTCTCACTGGCAATTTTAGTTTTGTAAAGCAAAAAAGGATGAGAATGGAAAAAGAGCATAAAGGAAAATAAATGAAGAACGTGGGTGAAAATGAACATTAAGGGTAATGCTACAGCTTGATTTGCCAATTCTCACGTGTAGCTATTCGCTTATAAACTCTCACCAATCACTACCTGCAACATTAAGTACTCTAAGTGCAGTGGAGAGTCTTTAAGCAGCATTTGTGATAGAGCAGAATTCAGCATGCGAGCCAAAGTCAAAGAATTTTAGTTTCCAGAAGTAAATCATTATATCTCACCCTGTATGAGTTTCTAGAATATGGTTATAGCAAAGTTGTGTGTGTGTGTGTGTGTGTGTGTGTATGCGCGTAATATATTGTTCCCTAAATTGCCAATTTACTCCGAAGAAGCAAGGAAAATATCCAGTATATAAAATGTGAATTGTGTATTTTCAACTTTAGTTCCACATAAATTTCACCTTTCATTACCAAAAATTTAGTGCCGAAATATTCATTTCTGCAATATTTGGAGTGTTGCTCACAGCAACACTCTGACTGACTACTGGGGGTGGTTAGTGTCCCACCCTGCCTTAAGAGTGCTTCTCTCTCTTTTTTTTTTTTTTTTTGAGGGACTATAAACACAGAAGGAAAATTTAAAAGAAGTATTATTCATCAGATGTCCATTCAATGCATGCTGTTAGACTCATTATGTAAAATATTCATAATGTTATTTAAGATATTCAGAATTTAAAAAGTAGATCCAAATTTAAATGTACATTTTGAGTATGTGCCTCATAGAGACCCCATCTTTTTCCAGTTGAAAAGTAAGGTAGAATTGTACTATAATTTTTATTATATAATGTAAAACACCAAGCTGATTATTATGTATTTTGTGGCCCCCAAAACTGAAAGATATACATATTTTATTTTAAACTTTTTTTTACATTACCATTTTTACTGATCTTTTTTCTATTTTTCATATCAGGCAATTAAATGCATGTTCTGTCTTCTGGCAAGGTGAATAAAAATTAAATATTCATTTAAATAATCTGCATGCTTATGTTCAACAATCCACATCTAAAATATTATTAATATGTTAAATTATTAAACATAAATCACAAGACTAAAACTTTCAGCTTGTAAAAGTCACCAAGGTAAGTCATGGCAATCTCAGTGTCATTTAGTTTTCTATTATATAAACTGAATTTTTAAAAAGGCATGTAGAGTCATTTACATAAAAATAGCAATACAAGAGTAATTATTTCATTATGCAAATACAAAACAACACACTCTGTTAATTTATCACAATAAAAAACAATTTTGTAATAATACTAAGTCTTTAGATGTCAGTTTTCTCTTAATAAGTCTTATTTTACTTGAAGTGTAAATACCCAGATCTTAAACACTTTGTTGTTGTACAAATAGTTTGCGCACACACGTATGCTTATTATCAAAGGGTAACATAAATGTATTGAAAATAATAAAAACAAAGGAAGCCACACGAGGCATCTGATCATGGGTATTCCATTTAAAAAATAATTTAAATAACCCAATGGTATATTAATCTAGACTTTCTAAATACTGTCACTTCTTTTATTATAAGCCCTGAAGATATTCATCAAAAACATGTTTCCAATGATTATTATAACATTTACGAGGAATTAAAAGATTCATTGAATGATAAAAATGTACCCTAAGACTTCATTGGTGAATCTGTTCACTCATAGCCAAAGCCTGTGCTCTGGCAAGCGAGCATGATCTTTTCTGTGATGTCTAGCACAAACTGTGGCACTTTAATAAATGATCACATTTGAAAATGTAAATGCACTTCTCTCAAGGAAAGATCAAACAGAACTCTTGTTTAATTCATGTTATGAATATACTTTTCAGTTCAAATACTCTTTCAAGATGTTTTCCTGGTGAAATTCATATATCACATATACATAAACATACAGGGAGTGTGAAAAACTACGTTGGAGAAGTTTTACACTTCCCAAGTCCCTTAATGAGAGCCTGAGAACATATCAGGGAGACTCATAAGCCCGTGTGAAGGGAGACTCATTTTAATGAAAACCTCTCTCACACACCTCATTTGTAGAATTATACCGAGCAGCTTAAATTCCTCATCTGTCACTTAGAGTTTAAGCTTATTGAAATCCATTCTGGACCACAAAATGCCCCTTTTCCTTTCTCCCAGCTTCACTACTACTGAGTTTTTGTTCTCAAGGCCATTGATTGGTTCTGACAAGAAAGTAAGGCCCTACAAACAGTCAGCTACATGAGAACTCATTGTCAGGGCCATTAAATGTCTCCTATCTGAACGGATTTGTGAAATGATAGTTGTTCTGAAGGAGAATTCCTTTAGGCACATAACATTTCTTCAAAGTTAAAATTTATCTCCTTATTTAGATGACCAATAGCCCCTCTCTGACTTGAATTTTGTTGATTAATTGGTCTGGAAAAACCGGTAGTAAAGCATTTGTATTTTTCTAAGCGTAAAATCACCATAACAAACCACTCAAAGTCAGTATAAAATACAATAAGCCATAAAGTGTGCTCTGGCTGAGAAAAAGGACGACAAAACTTTTGTAGATCAAATGTGAAAAATACAATTACTTATTTATAGGTTGTTGGGCATATTCCCACAACACGTTTTGTTTCTGTTTTCCACAACTTCAGGAATCTTTGAAACACTACCACCAAACCTACAATTTTCTTACATCTTACTTGTGCACGAGACTTAAATTTTGTTTTTCTTTTAAAGTATAAAAGATTTCCAGAGAAATTCCAGAAATATTAATGAGTTTGGATGATCAGTTGAATCCTTGTTGATTTATTAGAAGACATCCCAATTCACTATTTTTATAAACAGATTACTTATTTTATAAATTCATATTTTGAGGAGCCTGAAATTAAGTCCTCCATTAAGAGCAACCTCGGGCTGCACGTAGCCCCAGTTCCAGGAAAAGCTTCAGCTGAAGCCACCCTCGGACCACCCTCGGATCAGCCAATCAAAAGAAATGTATAACAGTCCTGTGGTCTGAGTCAGGGCTGGGAACTGCAGGTAGTTACTCTGTACAAACTAGCCAATCACTCACCTTTTGCCTAAACCCCACGTAGGCCCTTTGAGCCCACCTCATAATTGGTCATTTTCAAAGGGTTATCAAAGGTCTTGATTGGGTCCCGCCAAAAGTAACGGACACCTCACAGATTCTGAATGGTGAACTGTTACCATGGGACTGTACAATTATGATTGGTGCTTATGTGATGCTACTATACGTACAACATGTGCACTGTAACACCCCTGTCCCTTACCCCATAAAAACCCTTCTTGCTACTGTTCGGGGCTTCAAACCTTGCTGGGGCTGCACTGGTAGATGGGTGAGCCCCTGCTCCAGCTTGTAATAAACACCCTTATGTACTCGCATCAGTGTGGTCTCCTTGGAGGTCTCTGGGGACTCGCGATTTGGACATAACAATTTCTTATTAAAAATCACCAAAATTTTCATTGCCAAATGCAATATTTTAGTTTCAAGTAAGTAAAAGCCTAATATAAATTAACATCAATAATATGTTTTGATTCTTTTGCTGTGGTTATTTATCTATGACTTGGCCAAAAGTATATTTTGCATTATTTATTCTATGTTTTTGGCAGCTACCAAAGGGCTCTCCTTGATAGTTATTCCCACGTCTTCCCTACACTCAATACTTAATGCAGACTACTGTACCTATTTGGGCCCTCAAAATGCTCTTCACTATATTTATGCTTTAGTTTATTTCCTTTCTCCAACACCCCCAAAATAAAAACTGAAATATCTGATATTAGCACATCTGAACCACAAAATCTGCTTTCCTCATGTAAGTAAAATTACGAGGTTCTTGAGTTGAAAACATCTCAAGAAATAACCATAGAATCCTATTTCTCATATAGTCTCTCTTAGAAAGTTTTACTTGCCAATCATATTAGGCATTCTGAAGACTACCTTATATTATTAGGTGGAGTACCACCAAATATATTTTTTTAACATTTATTTATTTTTGAAAGACAGAGAGAGACAGAGCGTGGGCAGCGAAGGGAGAAAGAGGGAGGCACAGAATCCAAAGCAGGCTCCAGGGTCTGAGCTGTCAGCACAGAGCTCAGTGTGGGGCTTGAACCCACAAATTGTGAGAACATGACCTGAGCTGAAGTTGGACACTTAACCGACTGAGCCACCCAGTCACCCCCACCATATTTTTAAACACTTTCACTATGTATTGAAGTGTGCAAACTTCCTTGAGACTTGTTAGAACAGCTCAATATTATTTAGTGTACAATTAATGGATTATTTTACTTTGGTGTATTAGAATGCTAAATACAAAAGTAAAAGAAATGGTTCCTGCATTGCAAATCATTTAACTCATCCACGTAATTCTAGAATTTCAAAATTTACCTATGAGGGAAAAAAATCATTTTCAAGGATTCAGAAAATAAAACGTTAAGATTTCTGATTTTAAGAATATGATCATAAATCACTGATAGAAACTGTAAACCTAGAATAACGTCTGTATGGTTGTGATATGGTGATTACTATAAGAAATATATTTTAGTCCTCATAGCAGGTCCTGGAACAGAGCTCCTAAAATCTTTGGAATTTCTTAAGTGATAAGAGCAATAAAGGTGTCTTTTATTATTCATAACAAGTCCCTTTCAACCACACCTGAGTTTATATTAATGAGGTGACTTCTAGAAACCCCCTAAGGATGATGGCTGGTTGTCCAGTGATTAGAGAGTTGGGACTTTCAGTCTAACCCCCTCCTACCTCCAGGAATGGGATAGGAACTGGTGATTGACTTAATCACCAATGACTAATGAGTTACTCAATGTTGGTTTTCTAATAAAGCCGCCACAAGAACCCCAGAACAGGGCTCACAGAGCTTGGTGAATATGCACAAGTACTTAGAGAGTGCTACCCCCTGGAGGGCACACACCTTGCCCTCAGCATCTCTTCCATCTGGCTGCTCCTGATGGAATTACCCTTTTATAATAATCTCACAATCTAGTAAGCAACTTGTTTTCCTGAGTTCTAGGAGCAGCTCTAAGATAATTGAAAAGAGTGTTTCAGGAACCTCTGATTTATAGTCAGTGGGTCAGAAGCACAGGTAATAGCCTGGACTTGCAACTGGCATCTGAGGTTGTGGGTGAAGGTAGTTTTGTGTGACTGAGAACTTTCACATGGGGAATGGATGCTAACTCCAATTAGGTAGTATCTAACAGAGTTGAGTTGTAGGATACCCACTGGTGTGGAAGAATTTTGGGGTGTAGGGAAACTCCCCATATGACCTGATCCTAGACATGTCAGAGTGAACTACTGAGATTAAAGGAGACACTCAGGATAATTATGGAAATTGTAGACCTGGCATAACATTTGTTTGGCTTATGTATTCTACTTAAATATCCTACTACATACATGCTGGTTACTATGAATAATATATTCATTAATCACTCATGCAAAATTTAACTATTATATATTCTGATATACTTTGGGGAATAAAAAAATTCATGATGGTCAAAACACTACATTAAGATAAATGCAACCAAATGTTTTATGTCAATAAATTATACAAATTTTATGGATTTTTAAGAAGAAATTATCTTCATATATAACTTTTCAAATAAAAAACTGAAAAATTATAAAGTCATTATAATTGAAGAAAATAACATAAAATTATTATTTTCCAATATCTATGTATACAAATATGTATGAAACCTGAGACATCCATCCTGTTAGTTTCTGTTTACATGTTAAATTTTTTTTTTTTATGTTTTTTATTTATTTCTAGGAGAGAGAGAGAGAGACAGCGTGAACAGGGGAGGGTCAGAGAGAGGGAGTCACAGACTGAAACAGGCTCCAGGCTCTGAGCCGGCAGTCAGCACAGAGCCCGACGCGGGGCTTGAACCCACGAACCGTGAGATCATGACCTAAGCAAAAGTCGGACGCTTAACCGACTAAGCCACCCAGGCGCCCCTCTGTTTACATGTTAAAAGTGAGCTGACCATTAGCATATTGGCTTTGTAGCTATTCTGATTGGTTCATTCATTCCTTTATGTATTAAATAAATCTTACTAGGGAATGAGACACAGAAGTAACACTTTCTCCCTGTTATTTACTACTGTAGCACCCTCATTTTCAGAATGTCTTTCATTTATTGCTGGGAGTCCGCAGCAGATGGCTTACAAACAACCTCTTGCAACCAACGGCTTTGCTTTTCCATTCCTACACCATCCCCTTTTGAAATATACTCCTGGGGCTGTAGTTCTTTTGTTGCCATCAATGATCAATGCACTGAAATAGCAAAGATAAAGAACAAAAACAACTTGGTTCTCTAGGTCACCAATGTGTAATAACAAGATGTTCTCTTACTTTTAAAATATACCCAGAATTTCCTCACTTCTCCCCGCCTATGCTGCTGTAACCACAGTGAGGATTGGCACCATTCCTTGCCCTGGAGTTTCCAGGAAAGCTTCCTCACTGGCCCTCCTGTTTTCCCCTTCCTCTGCCCTTCACTTCCATCATTGCTATCAGAGAGCACACCGTTCCTCTGCTCGGTACCCTACAAGAAAGAAGGTGACTTTCATTCAGAGAAGAAAGCCACATTCCATAATGGCCTAAGACCTGTCTCTCCTCTGACTTCATCTCCGCTGTCCTCATCTCTGCTCAACCTGCTGCAGCCATACCAGCCTCCTTGCGGTTCCTTAAAATCCCTCCAATATGCATTGACCTTCAGGCATTTGTACTGCCATTCTATCTTCCTGAAGTCCTCTTCATCCACATACTTTCTTGAATAATTCTTATTCCTCTTTCAGGTCTTTGCTCATATAATATTTTATTTATGAACAGAACATTTAAAATTGCACTCATGCTTACTCTTTTCTTCCATACATCACCCTCTAACATTGTATATAATCTGTATTCATTTATCTCTTATTAAGTTCTTATGTCTTCCCCTAAACTTGAGTAAGTTTCCTAAACTACATGTGCCCATTTTACTTTGTAGGTGCTTTGCCATATTATTATGTAATATTTTAATTGTTTGATCGAATTTAGCTTATCTAATAAAATAATCACTGCAAGGGCAGGATGATGATTTTTTGGAAACCCATGGAAATAATCAGGACTTACTAAATTGCTAATAGTCACAGTATCTTTTTTTTAATGTTTTATTTATTTCTAGGAGAGAGAGAGAGAGAGAGAGAGATACAGCGTGAGCAGGGAAGGGTCAGAGAGAGAGGGAGTCACAGACGGAAATGGGCTCCAGGCTCTGAGCTTGCAGTCAGCACAGAGCCCGACGCGGTGCTCGAACCCACGAACCGTGAGATCATGACCTAAGCGAAAGTCGGACGCTCAACCGACTAAGCCACCCAGGCGCCCCAAATAGTCACAGTATCTTAACATAAATTTATTCTCTCGTTGATTAATGAATTTATTGCTATATGATTCAGTTTATGTCAGACTTACTATTAAAAATCAAGGCTTAAAGATGAAAAGCACCTTTCTGTAAGTAGGCACATGGAGATTAAGATTTTGAATAAGTATTTCTTCTGAATATTTAAAAGCCTAGCATGGTTATTTGATGATGAGGTTTCTTTCCCCCTCCTGGTACCAAACATATGGTATCTTTTTGAATACTACTTATCCAACCCAAAGTTTCTTACCATTCAATTCAGTTCTAACACTAACTACTTGGAGTCAGTTTCAGACTCCATAGGCTTAGAGCTTATTCCCCAAGACTGCATTCACTTTAGATGTCAATCAAAAGTATCAGATGACCGGTACTTCTGACTGGCCAGCTATCAATCGAGGTTCCCACAATCCCCTTAGAGAACTTGCTAGAATGATTCACAGAACTCAGGGAGACACTTAAACAACTGATCATAAAGGATATAAATGAAAAGCCAAATGAAAATTTACACAGGGCAAAGTCCAGCAGGATCCCGGAGCAGGATCTTCTGTATCCATAAGGTTCACGTGTGCCATTTTCCCAGCACTTGGATGTTAGTCAAATGGGAAGCACCCCAAGCCCCATCATTTAAAGATTTTTATAGAAGTTCCATTGCATAGGCATAATTGATTATATCATTGGCCATTACCTCAGATTCTAGTCCCTTTTCTCTCCCAAATGGTAGGTGGATGGGGCCGAAAGTTACAAAATTCTAATCAAGACATATTCTGGTGACTAACCCTCATCCTGAAGATATCTCGGCACCCACTTAAGAGTCACTTCATTACAACAAAAGACAATTCTATCACTCTTATAACTCAGGAAATTACAAGGGCTTTAAAGCTATGTGCTGGTGACTGAGGACAAAGACAAGTATCTTTCTTTTCATGTCTGTGTGTGTGTGTGTGTGTGTGTGTGTGTCTGTGTTAGAACACAGTGAATTGGTTTTATTTCAGTATATATACATATATTCAGCATTTAGTGGTCCTTATCAGAAAAGTGAAAAAATGTAGCAATTTGCCATAAAGTCAAGCCTTCCCAATTTAGGGTACCGGACATGCATACTTAGTTCTCTTTTAATCCCTGCTGAGGATCATGAGAACAGTAGCACTAAACCAAAATATGCTCAGAATTCAAAATGGATTCCAAGGATGTCCAAATGAGAGTCCTGTTGTTTAAAACTTACAACTTAAAACTTCTTTAATTTTTAAAACAAAAACAATTATAGGAAAAGAAAATTCAGAAGGGTTGTTTGTCCTTACAAGTGTCTTCACGTGGTCTTTCCCCATATTTAACCACCAAGGACTTTAGGAGGCTGGTGACTATTCTTTTTATCATATGAAAGGTGAGCTTAAAAAAAAAAAGTATCAGCAAATGATGAGAGCAGAGTATACTAGGGATAAGGATCTAATACTCATTTCCCAGCTGGTAGACACTAATTAAATGTTATAAAACTAAATGAGGGTGGTCAGAGACTCTTTCTAACTTTCATCTGATAGTCTCTGGTGAAAGTGATGAAGTGTCACAGAAAGTGTTAGTGGTGATGTTGTAGAAAGGAACCTGAGGAGGAAGAAAAAGCAGCACTCCTAGATAAAGGTAGGAGAGAGAAGATATCGGAAAAGCCCTGACTTCCTCACCAAAGGGCAATTTTAGAAGAGACAGGGCAAAATGTATGCTCAGTCAAGAGTGCTAGTGGAGGTAGGTGGGACAAGAACAATGGTTTGGAAAGTAGGCGTAGTTTAAAACTAAAAGAAGAGAAGAGATGAGAAGAGATGAGAAGAGAAGAGAAGAGAAGAGAAGAGAAGAGAAGAGAAGAGAAGAGAAGAGAAGAGAAGAGAAGATACCAGAGGTTCAAAACACCACCCATATACATACCAGTAGTCCCCCAGGTTGAGACCTGAAACATTCACATCTAACAGGCCACCCCAAGCTGGGGGGCTATTGCAAGGAAGGAGACAGCCGGGGGAAGTAATGGGAAAGAAAGTAGAGACCCCAGGCCACACCATCAGCATAATAATTGTATGATGTGTCTTTTCACAGAGGAGTTAAATCTGCCCCACAGGTTATGATGGAAATCAATTCAAATCTATTTTCTTGATTCTAGAAGTTCAAAGTGGACAGTACTTACACTTGACAGTTTAGAACACAATTTATACTCTTCAAATAGACAAAATATTAGTATATTTGGAGTATTTTAAGATAAATTGTGTTGAATGGGAGTTTCCTTTCCAGTACTTTAAGGTCTACAAGATACATCTAGAAGATTCCCTGATGTGTAAAATGGAAACTGATTAAATCAAATAGAGGGGGAGGGGTGGGCCTATGCTTTTTACTTTTGACTAATCACTGTAATACTGTTCTTCATGTGGGTAAGAGTTTTATTTTTTTCTTTCAACGTTATTCAGTGCTGCAGCTGTTTAGACCAACTTTGGTGCTGTATGAATTCTGCCATTTTGCTAGCCCTGATATGGCTCTCGAGTTTCTACACAGTGAGAATTACCAACTCCATCCATATTGATTACTGTTACATATCTTAAAGGGTAAGTGGAGTTGCTTCTGATTATTTAGGTCCACATTCTACTTAAGGCTATATATTAGGTTTTCATAAATTTTTCTTGAGTTTAAAGGAATGCTAACAATACTGACGCCATCTTTGACCCTCCATATTGTTCATGACTATGCAATGATCTCCCATGAGGTCACATGTTCCAGGCCTCTTGGAGGCTAATGTGTGCCATGACCAGAATGCAGAAAGGCTTGTTCTGATCTTCCCTAAAGTTGTTTAGATAATTACTAGAGATAACTGAGTTTCTTCCTCTCCTTCCCCTCTGGTGCACAGATGGCACCATGAGGTCTGCTGAATATTAAACCCCTTGATCTCACCATAATGACCTCTGTACATACTGTTTCTAAAATCTGTGGATTAAGATCTGGACGTGGTGGAGAATAACTGTGCAGCATCCAGGTCATCATCTACCAGATTCCTCTTCCAGCAAGTTACCTGAATAAAACTCCATGTAAATGGTATGGAGTAGCCTCCTTCATTTTTCCATCTCAAAGTGCCTTCTCAGTTTGCAGGATACTTTATTGCTCCTCCTACGCCTTCTAACAGAGGCCCAGTTGGATTGTCTGTCCATTGTGTGTCATGTCCCTCATCATCTACACCCTAGCTAACCCATCCTACTCTTTTTTTGGTGCTCCTGAGTTCTTCCAACATGAGGGACTTTTATTCCCAAACCCACAGTGGCTGCCATCTTGAGTATCTGTCCTCAAAGGCTGGTCATTAACTTGTCACGTATTATGATAGGAAAAGATAGGATTTGATAGGCAGAGAGAAAAAGGCTAGGACACTGAGGTTCCTGGGTGGGGAAAAACACATATTTTGGAACAATGCTGGGAGTATTTGACCTTAGCAAAGCCCCTAGGGCATAAGGTTCCTGTTAAGAATGTAATAGACACATCTACTTCCCCTGAGGTTTCCCTCAGAAATCTGACAAAAGATCTGACTAAAAATAACTAGTAAACTATAAAATGTATGACCCACAAGGAATGATGTGACGATAGAGCAACCCTCATACAATGGAAAGGAGCCAATCAGGAATGGATAACCCAGCACCATTAAGTACCAACCCAGTAAGAGTAGGACCTAAGAAGGAACAAGGGGAAAGGGAAGGAAAGGGAAGAGAGACAGAAACTATAAAATAAGGACCCTTACCTATAGTTGCGGGTATTCACTTTCAAATGCCCCCCTCTCTCTAAAGAGACCTTTCCTACTGTTCTCCTTTGCTGGTCTTATACTCTAATAAGCTTTTGCCTGCTGCTCATTTTGTGCCTACCTATTCATTGTTTGAAGCAGTGAGACAATGAACACTGGGTTCTGAAGTAAAGAATTCTGCAATAGCAAGAATTTAAATAATGAGTTTGTGACCACCGAAAGCTTGTAAAACTAAACATGTCACAGACAGATGACACCAGTCACAAAAGGAACAAAACTGATGTGTGCTGCTAGCAGGTGGTAAGAGATTTATTTATTAATTTTTTTAGTTTATTTTTGTTTTCCTACAGGAGAAGAACACAGAAGTCAAATTGTGCATAAATATTAACTCTGGAGTAAGGTAAAACCTTGTATCAAATCATGCTCTTTCTAACTGTGTCACTCACAATCCAAATATGTAAAATATGATCTTCAGTTTCCTCACTTACAAGTTAAAATCTAGCTTGCATAAGTTTCACAGTCATCTATTATTTAAAAAGTCAACTGCAAAATGATACTGTATTAGGTTAGAGTCATAACATTAAATGAAACTGGAAAATTCAACTGACGGCAAAGGCTGGGAAGGCAACTTAAGTGAAGATGAATGCTTTTAGTTTCTGCTTTATAGGTTATATACATAATGGGCTATAGTTGAATACAGTGGCTGATTGCTAGAAGCCCCTAATGGAAGCTTCAAGGGTATCCTAGACATATCAGAAACAAGGGGCAACTGTGGGAAAATAGGAGATTCTTTTTTTTTTTTAATTTTTTAAATTTCTTATTTATTTGAGAGGAAGAGAGAGAATCTCAAGCAGGCTCAACACTCAGCATGGAGCCTGACACAGACTTGATCCCACAACCTTGGGATCATCACCTGGGGTGAAATCAAGAGTCAGATGCTCAACCAAGTGAACCACCCAAATGCCTGAGATATTCTTAAGTAAATATTTAGAATATCTATTTTTAGTTGAGAAAATAGACATATCTTAGAACTATACCTTAACAATTTTGACCAGGTTCTATTATTTAAGTTTCTATTAGGACTTCTTGCTGTACATGGCAAAATGTTTTTTCAGAATAAAAGCAAGTATAGACCAGATAAAAGGAATTTCCTTCTTTTAATAATCATTCTTCTCCTCTATTGTCTATAATAATTCATTATTTTGCTAGCTGATAGAGCCTAACAGTGAAGGTCACATCAGAGCCAGTCTTGATTAAGGCTTATATCCTTCTTCCTGGTTCCAGCTGTTTGCCACAAAGTGTGAAGTTCAATTAAAAAAAAAAAAAAAGTAAAAAGTNTCAAGAAAATGTCAAACAATAAATAGACATCTTCTTCAGAGGTGAAAACTGTCAAGGATCCTTTTATTCTCCCTCACCCCCCTTTACCATAATGGGCCTTGCATAGATTTCTCTTTCCCTGCAACAGAAGAGATTTTGTACTTTCTCCAGGAAGCTTCATAGAATGATTATTTTCCCATGAAATGAGTCATTAAAAGGCACAGAGCCATACTTAACTACATAAGTGTCAGCATTAGAATGAATATGATGAGGCATTTTATACAGTTTTTCTGAAAGTTATTTGTAGACATAAGAAAAGAACATTAACACTGTTGAGTCTGTTGTGTAGATGAGGAAAATGTAGTTCTTGCTAGTAAAACAGAGAATTTTCATTTTATTAAATTTATTGCACTGAAAATTCCTTCTATATCACATTTTAAATCCCCACTGAAAATTCTGTATGGTCAATATTAAATGTTCACACATTCAAATGAATACTAACATTATTTTCTCTCATTACAATTAAATTCTTTTTCCAAAAGAAATTATATAAACTCATGTTCCCCAATAAAAATTACTGTAGTGGGAATGTGACTGTGGTAAGTAATATCCTGTATACCTTAAATTGCTTGTAATGCCATATTTTCCAGATTCCCTATATTAAAATAAGTATATTTTCCTATATATACATTAATTTTCAGCCCAAGATAATAATCATTTAGTTCATTTATATTTCTTTCATATCCTGTGACCCTGATTTCAGCATGGATCTCTCACTCACAGCTTTCCACTCCATTTCGCCATGTTCTAAATTTAAACCATGTATTCTTAGGAGTTAAACAATAGTTTCTATGTGGAGAAAGCAAAATAAGAACAGGGGCTCTAGGTTAGATATTTCTTTTTTTTTTTCTTTCTTTCTTTTTTGTTTTTAATTGAAGTGCAAATATACTAAAGGTAAAGCCCCATGAATCCTCACTGTATGAACAAACTCAGGAACTACCAGCAAGGTCAAAAAATATGACATAATCTGTACCCAAGAAGATCTCCTATGATCCTTCCCAATCACGGTCCCCGTGTTCTTCACAAAATATGTTCTTTACATATTGCTGTGTAACCAATAGCATTTTGTAATGTCATAAATAGTTTTGGACATTATATAAATGGAATTATATGGCACACATGACATATTTAAGGTAATTTTTCTACAGTAGTTTTAAACTTAAAGTAAAATTGAGAGGAAGGTACAGAGATTTCTCATATACCCCCTGATTCTATACATGGATAGCCTCCCCTCACCCCACCTCAAATAAACTGGAGCAGTTCATTTCCTACAAACAATGAACCTACCAACAGAATCTGTAATTTATATTAGGGTTTACTCTTGGTGTTGTACATTCTGTAGGTATTGATAAATGTATAATGATGTACATCTACCATTATAGTATCATACAGAGTATTTTCACTGCCCCCCAAATCCTGTGCTCCACCTACCCCAATCCTCCTTCTCCCAGCCTCTGACAATCACTGATTTTTTTTTTCTTTCTCACCAGTTTTGCCTTTTCGAGAACACCATATTATTGGAACCATACAGTATGTAGCCTTCTCAGAGTTATTTCTTTCACTTAATAATATGTACTTAAGTTTCCCCCATGTTCTTCCATAGCTTGATAGGTCATTTGAGTACTGAATAATTTTGCATTGTTTGGTTATATCACAGTTTATTTTCTGTTCACCTACTGAGGGACATCTTGGTTGCTTCCAAGAGTAGGCCACTATGAATAAAGTTGCCATAAAAATCCATGTATAGATTTTTGTGTTAAAATAAGTTTCAACTCCTCTGGGTGAACATCAGGAATGGGATTGCTGGATTATATGCAAATAGTGTCTTTAGTTTTATAAGCAATCTGCCAAACTGCCTTCCAAAGTGTCTGTACCATCTTGCATTTCCACCAGCAATGTAGGATAGTTTCCATTGTTCCACATTTTCATCTGCATTTGATGTTGTCAGCGTTTCAGATTTTGGCCATTCTAATACGTGTGTAACGGTATACCAGTGTCTTAATTTTCATTTCCCTGATGATGTATGATGCTGAACATCTTTTCACGTACTTATTTGCCACCTGAATATCTTCCTTGGTGAAGTTTCTGTTAAGGTCACTGGACCATTTCTTAATTGGGCTGTTTCCTTATTATTAAGTTCTTTGCATTCTTTGGCTAACAGTCCTTTATTAGAAGTGGTATTTGCAAATATTTTCTTCTAGTCAGTGGTTTGTCTTCTCATTCTCTTGGTGTTGTCTTTTCCAGAGTAGAGTTTTTAGTTTTAATGAAGTCTAGCTCAACAATTTTTCTTTTATAGACTGTGCCTTTAGATTTGTATCAAAAAAGTCATTGCTATAGTCAAGATCACCTAGTCTATCTCCCAGTTTTAAAGTTTTGTATTGTACATTTAGATCAATAATTTTTTAGTTCATTTTTGTGAATGGTGTAAGGTCCATGTCTAGTTTTTGTTGGTTTTGGCTTGGTTTTTGCTTGTTTATTTGTTGTATACATATATCCAGTTGTTCCAGATTCATTTGTTAAGAAGCTATCTTTGCTCCACTGTTTTGCTTTTCTCCTTGGTCAAAGATCTGTTGACTATATATATGTGAATATACTTCTGAGCTCTCTATTCAGTTACACTGATCTGTGTATTCTATCACAAATACCACACTGTTTTCAGTACTCTATTTTTATAGTAAATCTTAAAGTTGAATATTATCAATCCTCCAATTTTGTTCTTCTCTCTTCATGTTGTGTTGGCCATCCTTCATCTTTTGCCTCTCCATATAAACTTTAGAATCTGTTTGTCAATACTCACAAAATAACGTGCTGGGATTTTGATTGGGATTTCATTGAATCAATAAAATCAATTTGGGGAAAAATGACATCTTGACAATAGTCAGTCTTTCTATCAATGAAGACGGACTGTGCCTCATTTATTTAATTTTATTAATCAGAGTTTTATAGTTTTCTTCATATAGGTCCTATACAAATTTTGTTAGATTTATACCTATTTCACTTTTGAAGGATGCCAATGTAAATATTATTCCATTTTAAATTTCAAATTTCACTCTCTATTGTGGGATATAAGAAAGTAACTGACTTTTGCGTATTAGCCTTGTATCCTGCAACCTTATAATAATCACTTATTAGTTCCAGAAGATTTTTTGGAAATTCAGATTTATATACAGATGAACATTTCATCTACAAAAAGAAAGATAGTTTTATTTTCTCCCAATCTGTCTACATTTCCTTTTCCTATCTTACTACACTAGCTACAACTTCCACCACAATGTTAAAAAGAGGTAGTGAGAGGACATCCTTCCTTTGTTCCTGATCTTAGTGGGAAAGCGTCAAGTTTCTTACTATTAAATAGAATGTTACATGTAGCTCCTTTAAGATATCGCTACTCAAGTTGAGAAAGTTCCCTGGCATTCCTACTTTATTGAGGATTTTTATTATGAATGGATAAAGGTTGCCACTGAGTGCTTTTTCTTCACCTATTAATATGATATCACGGCTTTATTTTATCCTACTGATATGACAGATTACATTTGAAAATATAATTGATTTTCAAATGTTGAATCAGCTTTGCATATCTGAGACAAATCTGGCTTGGTTATGTAAAATGCTTTTTATACATTGTTACATTTGATTTGCTGATATTTTGTTGAGAATTTTTACATAATTATTGATGAGAGATAATGGTTTAGTTTCTTTCCTTGGAATGCCTTTTCCAGGTTTTGGTATTAGGGTAATGCTGGCCTCATGGAATGAGTTAGGAGTATTTCCTCTGCTTCTTATCCTACAAAGATAAGAAATAATTCCTTCTCCACAAAAGACTGCAGAAAATTGGTATAATTTCTTCTTTAAATGTTTGGAAGAATTTACCAGTGAACACACCTGGATCTGCTTTTTTCTGTTTTCAAAGATTATCACCTATTGATCTAATTCCTTTAATAGATACAGGCATAATCAAATCATTTATTTCTTATGGTGTGAGTTTTGGAAAACTGCATGTTTTAGGAATTGGTCACAATCATCCAGGTTACATAATTTGTGTGCATGGAGTTATTCACGTTATTTATTATTCTTTTAATTTTCATGAGATCTAAAGTGATATCCCTCTTACATATCTACTATTGGTAGTTTGAATCCTCTCTCTTTTCTTCCTAGTTATTTGGGCTAGAGACTTATTGATTCTTTTGATTTTTCAAAAGAACCAGCTTTTGGTTCTACTGACTTTTTTGTCCTATTGATTTCCTAGTTTCAATTTTATTAATTTCTGCTCTATTTCTCACTATTTATTTTCTTCTGCTTATTTTGGGTATACTATGCTTTCCTTTTTCTAATTTCATAAGGTGAAATCTTATACTATTAATTTTAGCTGTTTTTTCTGATATATACATTCCCTGCTATCCATTTCTTTTTAAGCAGTGCTTTTGCTACAGCCCACAAATATTTTGTTAAGTGGCATTTTCATTTTAATTTAGTTCAAAATATACATTAAAAGTTTTTTTTCTCTACACCTGGAACCTAGAGTAATCCCTGTAAAATATGAACATGTAATCCTAAAATTGACTTCCTTTAAACTCTTCAATGGCTTCTCAGTGCTCCAAAGATAAGTTCAAAATCACTACCATGGCCTGTAAGACCTATGATCTGATCTCTTCCAAACACTCTTTGTTGAAGTTCTTTATGCAAAATATACTTACGGTCATTATAGTACACAACATAAACCCTATACGGATTCTCATTTTTCCTTGATTTATTTACCTACATAATAAATACTGAATGTTAACCATATTCTAGGTAGTTTCATATATATTTTCTCATTTAACCCCCTCCACAAAATAATTGGAAATATGTTTTCTTCTTTCATTTTTAAATATAGGAAAGGTGAAACTCAGAGACTAAGAAATTCACTCAAAGTTAAAAGACTTTGAAATAATGAAGGCAGAAATAAAATTTGCAAATTGTTCTCCAAAACTTGTTCTCCCTTTTCCCCCCAAATCTCTGTAGATGTAATGACCAATGATGATGCGACCACATTGAAAAGTATCAGAATTTATGACAATTCTGCAGTTCTCCTTAAGATTACTCTCCCTACAACTAATTATATTTTCCTTCAACATTTCTAGAAAAAATTACACAACCAGAAAAATCCACATTTGCTATTGAAATTTGGCTGTGCTATGTACATATGTATCACTGTGCCAGTGTGCACATGTGTTAAAGCAGAAGTCCATGCTTTTAGATAATCAATCACAACCAGGTTTCTTTATCTCTAGTAGGCCTCATTATTCCCACTGTTGCACAATAAAATAATTTTAGCTGGGCATATAACAGCCCATTTGGGAATATATTTTCTAGTGTCCCTTGTAGCTTCTGTGGCCATGTCACTAAATTCTTATTCATGGTATGTAAGCAGAAGTAATATGGGCAACTTCCATATGAGTTCCTTAAAAGTAAATTGCCCTGGATTTATTTTCCCTACTTCTCATGAATCAGCATAAGGATACTGCAGCAATCTAGATTTAACTACATACACAATATCAACACCCTAGGGGATCATACGATATATAGAATTAGCCTAAGCCGCCAAATAACAGTGTTTAGTAGTACTTGCTCTGAAAGCCTGGATAGACCAGACAAAACTTGAAAAGGAGATAAGCTTCTATTTCATTATTTGTTAAAATAGCTTAGCCTTTACCTTCACACATTTCTCAGAAGTCAAACTCAGGGGTATCTCATTATGTTTCAAATAATCTCTATCATATCTAACACATTTGTTCACATATTGTCCTGTTTCAATCTTACTTACCTAACCGTACACTTAAAATTCTGTGTTTCACATAGTAATGATATATTTGTTGACTTATTTCTTTTCATGTTTATGAAATTAATGTAGAAGGGAGTTTTTCACCTAAATTCTTTAAGGAATCAGGGTCTGAATAAATTGTCAAACATTAAACTGCTGGTTAGCAATGTCTAGAGCCTTGATGACACTTTGGCCCTTCTTTTCTCTCTCTGTTTCCCAAAAGACAGACTGGTTGTCTCATTTTTCAATTTCTTTGATTTATGGTGATTAATTCATCATTTAAAAATGTATGCCTAAGTAGCAAAATTCAGTGACAGGTTTCAGATCTGCATTTCTAGTAAAATTCTTAGTATGTAGGACTTCTTTTATAATGGAGTGTCTATAATATTTTCAGTCTTCTTAGCTTATGCCCATAGAATATGCTGACTTTTCAAACTATTTCTTAATAAATTAAATATTTGATGTACATATCAAAACATAATTACAACTATCAACACTAATTCAATAGGTATATAATAACAGACTCTATATGATTTTAAACTTTCCAGTAACTACATCAAAAAACAAAAAGTAAAATATGAAAAAATTATAACATAATTTACTTAACCCAATATAGCAAAAAGTTATCATTTATGCAGTTATTGATATGAAAAAACATTTATGAAATATTTTTGGTTCTTTTTTCCCTTATACTGTCTTCAAATTATAGTGTCTATTTTGTACTTACAGTACATCTCAACTTGTCTAACTGTTCATCAGAAATATTAATGTGTACATAGACTTTATCAAATTTGCAGATTGAAGAATTAGGTTCACAAACATAAGTGGTCCCAATCATACTTAAAACCTTATAGTTTAAAAATTTTAATTTAAATAAAAATTAAGTAAGTTTTAAAATCCAGTTACTTAGTCACACTAAACTCATTTCATGTGCTCAATAGTCACATGACTGAAAACAACGCTATTAGATAGTGTGGCGATTTTCTATTGATCATCTTCAGCTATTTTGGTATAGTTCACAACTTACTGATTATAAGTTGCCAATATTTAAAAAAAATGTATTTCGACATCAGAATTCATGCATGTTGTTCTGTGAGCATTACACATAGGCAATTTTTTTTAAGTAAGCAAGACTATTATTCATTTCCACTTTAGCTATTTTTTAGCCTTTACTTAAGTCTTTGGTCATGAAGACACAACCACTAAAGCCATAAACCATAGCCTAAAGTTACTGATCAATTTCTAAGAGTACCAAACTTGCTATTTAATTGTCAATATCTGATTATTTAAATAGGTTATATGTTTTTTAAGTATGTGAGCAGAGGATAGAAGTTTCCTTTTTTTCTAAATTTTTACATTATGTAATATAATGCAGTGGGGTATCATATATATACATGTGTATATATACATGTATGTATATGTGTGTACATGTATGTATATATACATGTGTATATACATGTATGTATATGTGTGTACATGTATGTATATATACATGTGTATATACATGTATGTATATGTGTGTACATGTATGTATATATACATGTGTATATACATGTATGTATATGTGTGTACATGTATGTATATATACATGTATATAGGACAATTCCAGAAGAGGAACATTAAGATAAAGTTATATTCAATAGAACTTTTATTCCAAGAAAGATGGAATAATAAGAGTCAGATCGACCCTTCTGTCTAAACCGCCTAAAAAAATAAACAGAATATGTTAAGTAGAAGAAAAAACAACAATGAAGATACCATCTATCATAGAGCTTACAAATGTATACTATAAACCCTAATACAACCACTAAATTATCACAACAAAGAGCTACAGCTTATGAGTCTCAAAAGGAGATAAAAGGGAATCAGAAAAATACCCAATTAATCTAAAAGGAGATATATTAAGAGGAAAAATGAAACAAATAATTGAGATAATTAGAAAACAAAGACAATATGGTAGGCTCTGAGCTGTCAGCACAGAGCCTGACACAGGGCCCAAACCTATGAACCATGAGATCATGACCCCAGATGAAGTTAGATGCTCAACCAACTGAGCCACCCAAGCACCCCAAAACTCATTTTAAATACAATAAACTATACTTCTCAAAGAGTTGGGCTTCTCTTTATGAGAAATATTAATTTTACGACATTTAGAAAACATATTGAAGTTTGTAATAACCTCATTAGGTAAACACAGTTAGTATTGTATGTATGTTAGTATCTATGTATGCATCTATCTATCTATCTATCTATCTATCTATCTATCTATCTATCTATTATTTTTCCCAGATGGGAAGACTGAGGAAGAGAGAAAAATGAGCCTGGACTGGAAGCTACAAAATCATCAAGTTCTTAGGCTATGTAAAATTAGCCCACTATGGTCAGCTGGTAGGGCTGAGGAAAATTTTAGGGAGAGAGGTGGCGCAGGGTGATAAACAGTTATTTGTAAAGGGAGTGTGGTATTGGTAGATAAAAGAAGGTATTTTAGCTGCCGCTGTAAGTTGGAACAATTGCAGATTAGGATAAAAGTTTGAATAGAAATTTTAGGAAACCTCCTGTGTGGAGTTCTGAGTTATTGACCTTTGCTTCAGGAACATGTAGGTATCTGTAATATTTAGTAGGGGTTCTAGGAGCAAAGTGCTATTATTTTGTTATTTTGTGTTAAACTGATCCATTTTGCAAATATATTATGTGGATCGCTGTGCTAAGACACTGCTACATGAAGAGTGGTACACAAACTAGTGTCAGTCATCAATTTTTGAAGCCAATAAACAACAATATAAACCCCAAATCTGAAATATATTTTCACAGTCTTTTACAAAGTATTGGACTTACAAAACGTTGAAAAAACGAAAGGAATTAAAGCAAAGAAACAAAGACCTAATTCTTCCCAAGACAGACTTTAAGAGGTCCTGGTCTGAAACCTTCCTTTGACCGTAAGATTTCCCATTTCAGGTTTCATGAATCCTTTTGTGGTAGTGCAGGACCACGCTGGGCATTTCTGTTGTCAAACACTGAGAAGATTTTCTACATAGACATTATAGTCAAATGTCTAATGCTTTTACCATTGGTGGTTAAGAAAAGGACTTTGGAATCAGCCAGTACTCAACTGAAATCTCATCTTCACCACCTGGGACACATGAGAATTTATACATGTCATTGGATCATGATGTGCTCTGGTTGAAGTACTAACCATCATAAGACTGTAACTATTATTTATTAAAAAGAAGACAGACTATATATATATATATATATATATATAAAGGTACTGAAAACTCTTAAAATCATTAAACTCTACATTGATGTATAAATGTAACCTATGTGGTTATGTTGTCTTGATAGATGTCTCCAGTGCCCTCTAGGCAGTCTTTGTCATCTTCTCTTTTAGAAAATTCTCTACTCTCTCTGTTGATTCAATCTCTAGGTGACATATAAAACAAAAACAAAAAACAAAAAACAAAACAAAACAAGAAAACACTTCTTCAGGGTTTAATTTTTTCTAGAGGGTTCTCACAGTAGAAAAACTGGAACTCAAAGCTACAATTTTCTTTTAATTATATCAAGTTGCTTTCTCTTCCCCATGATATATAGATATTACAGGTGGAAAGAAAGGCATAATAGATATGACAGGTTCAAGTAAAGATCCATATTATATTTATAAAGGACTGTTTTCTTACTTCACAACACCATGCTTCTAAAACCTAACCTCACCTTGTTGTACTCAATTTTATTTATGAGGACTTTTGTGGATGGAAGACATTAAGTTAACGCTTAAGGGATCAGTTAAGACTTTGATGAGATACCTGTGTTAGTTTCCTATGGTTCAAATAGGAAATTGCCACAAGCCTAGTGTCCTAAACAACACAATATACTATCTCACGGTTCTGGAAGTCAGAGTCCAGAGGGCTACTATGGGTTAAAATCATCTTGTCAGCAAGTGGAATTCTTTCTGAAGACTTTAGAAGAGAGTCCATTTCCAGCTTCAGGAGTCACCTGAAATGCTTGACTCATGACCCCTTCACCCATCTTCAAAGCTTACCATGCCAATGACTGCTTCTGTTTCCACATTCCCCTCCTTCTGGCCTTCCCACCTTCCTCTTATGAGAGTACTTGTGTCTCAAATTAGACCCACCAAGATAACAATCTTCTATCAAATGATCCTTAACCGAATCACGTCTGCAAAATCCTTTTTGCCATGTAAGGTAACACATCCACAGTTTCTGAGGTATAGAATGTGTTTGTCTTTGGCGGGGGGTCCTTTATTCTGGCCACTACACTATGGTTTTTTAACTGCCATCAAGGAGTCCACATGCAATAATTAGGGGTACAGTTAAGCTGCAAATTGGAAAAAAAGTGAGTTTGCCAGATCCCAGGAAAGGAGGAGAGCGGTACATCTATAAAAATTTTGAACTCTGAGAGAGCAAAGGGCTGAGAACATCCCTGAAACTAAACAAAGTCTAGCATGATTAAAGCATGTATGAGAACCCAAATTCAAATTATTACTCATTTCAGACCTTGAATAAGTTGCTTAACTTCACTGAGTGCAGTTCTTCCTTACACCTGGGATATTAATATTTCATAGAGTTTTTGAAATGATTAAAAATACATATAAAGTGAAAGGGTAGGAATAATCACTGAATAAGTATTTGTGATTAGAAAGTCAGTGGAGAGTGGTCTCATATGCATCCTCAGCTTAGGGTCTTTTTGTATTTGTTAGTGACTGTGTGTCAGAACCCAAAACATTCAGCCAGCAAGAGAAAAGAAGCCCCCTGTACTTCATCTTTTCTTCCTCATGTTTTCTTCCTAATTCAAATCACATATTTAACCCCTTGGAGGTAGAGTAATCAAGCACAGCCTGTGTGCATTTAGATTTCATATTTTACATACATACTTACACTAGGGGCTATAACTAGGTATATATTTATATTAAAAATGGATTATTTTACATGAGCACATTTTATCTCCATTTATCAAGTACAAGTGGCAAATCAGAACAACTTTTATTAGTGACTCAAAAGTGTTAGATAAAGAATATTTATATGACTATGTGTGACACCAAACTGTATTCACATATCTCTGAAATCCAACCTCATTTATTTTCTACTGACATATTTAATATATATATATTAAAAGTCTCAGCTGACATCTTTGTCAACACACTAATGAGCTCTCAGCTGCAGAGCTTTTATGCAAGATTCCACTTACAAACTCTATGTTTTATTGTCAGGAAGTCTGACATGGAAATATCATTTTCAGATGCTGAACAGGTTAGACAACATTGAGTACTTCTTAGCTGTTTTTATCTTTTCCCATCACTTGAATTGATTAAGCACAATTACTTTTTGTTTTCACATTTTGGGGTTTGCTGTTCTTTTTGCCACTTGTTTCACTGGGGATCAAATTCCAGTTTTTATTTCTTCTTTTCTACCCAGGAGATACAAGAAACAGTATCACCACTGACTTAGAGTATGAGAATGATGAGAGATACAGTGAATGCCCACCACATATTAGAGACTCAAAGCTGATTTTGAGAATGAATACATGGATATGTGGTGGTAAGGAAGAAAAATGTCATTTTGTTCTTTTTTATAAAAAGTTTTATTCATATATTTTGAGAGGGGCAGCATGAGTGGGAGAAGGACAAAGAGAGAGGAAAAGAGAATCCCAAACAGGCTCTGTGCCGCCAGCCACAGAGCCTGACACAGGGCTCAAACCCACGAAGCCACGGGAACACAACCTGAGCTGAAATCAAGAGTCAGATGATTAACCGAGTCACCCAGGTACCCCCATTTTAGTCCTTATTTAAAAGTCATCTTCCCCATCACTTTTATTAGTATCCACAAAATGTTCCATATGGGAATTAAAAATTTTTCACATCTTTGTGTTTCCATAGACTGAAAAATAGAGAACTATAATTTGGAGCTATTACAGGATAACGGAAAAGGGTATTAGTTCTGTTAACAAAACTGCTGGTGCTGTTTCACACGCTAGGTATATGATAAGATAGCCATTTCTCTACCCCTCAATTTCAGATGCAGTCATGTAATTTGCTTTTGCCAATGAACTATGATCAAAAGAGAGGAGTCATGAGTACATAGTCTTAGGAGACAATGGGTACTTCATAAAATTATTGTTCTCTGGTACAGTGACTAACATTCAAAATGTTATAGAAGGGGCATGTGGGAGGCTCAGGCAGTTGAGTGTCTGACTCTTGATTTCAGTTCAAGTCATGAAAGCCTCACATCATCGGGCTTTACTTTGGGCATGGAGCCTACTTAGGATTCTCTCTCTCACCCTCTCTCTTTCTCTCCTACTCACACTCTCACTCTCTCATGCTCTCCCTCTCATTCTCTCTCTCAAAACAAAAAAAAAAATGTTGTAGGTATCATGAAACTACTTTTCAAAGTGACTTGAGCAGAAACTATCTACTGACATAAGATGAACATATAACAATAGTAGGAAATAAACCTTTGTTACTTTTAACTATCAAGATTTAGAGTAATTTGTTACTACAACAAAACTAGCTCAGTGAAACTGATATATATCTAAAGTCCTCTGTAATTTCCCAGTTATTATCTTTTAAATATTGTCATTTTATTTTATTATTTTATGTTTTTTATTCATTTTTGAAAGTCAGAGAGAGACAGCACAAGCAGGGGAGGGTAAGAGAGAGACAGAGATACATAATCTGAAGACAGGCTCCAGGCTCTGAGCTAGCTGTCAGCACAGAGCCGGACGCGGGGCTAGAACCCACCAACTGTGAGATCATGACCTGAGCTGAAGTCGGACACGTAACTGACTGAGCCACCCAGGTGCCCCAATATTGTCCATTTTAACTTAAATGAAAATACTAATGCTTTTAAATAACGATTTTAAAATCTAGGAACTGAGTCCATTCCAGGCAGTATCTTCAGTGTGTTTTATCTATGCTGATTAACTTATTTATGAAAAATGATAGCTATTATTAGCTCCATGATATAGATGAGAAAACTGGAGTTCGAGAGTTTATGTAACTTGCATATGTTTTAACAGTTAGTAATAGCAGAACCAAGTTTAAATCCAGATATGGTTAATGTCAAAATCTGTGCTTTTAATCATCTTTGTGTTTTACACTTGTTTTGAACTTAGATTTTAATATCTGTAAAATTAAACAAAGTGATTTTCTCATAAAGATTTTGAGAAGACTGCTGAAATAATTATGTGGGTAAAGAATTATGATATAGAATTAGTGGAATAGATTATAATTTCTCCTTTTATGTTCTCATAAACCAATGATTAAGTTTGATGCCAAAAATAATGTGAAAGAGAAAAGAATAAGCTATAAGAAGTATTCTGTTGGAGAATCATTTTTGATAATGTTTATTTTATTTTTGAGAGAGAGAGAAAGCGTGAGCAGGGGAGGGACTCAGAGAGATGGGACTGAGAGCAGTGAGCCTGATGCGGGGCTCAAACTCACAGTGAGATCGTTAACAGGAGCCAAAGTCGGACACTCAACCAACTGAGCCACCTAGGTGTCCCTGGAGAATCTTTTTTGACAAAACATCTTGGTTATTTTCCCAATTTTACTAACATAAGCCCTCTTCTTTTGCATATGGGAAAAATCTGAATGACTACCATTGTCTTTTAAGTTCTACATGATGAGGTCATATTTCATGTAATATTAACTAGTATATCTTTTTCTCATACTTATAACAAATAACATCTTTTATGTAACACACACCTGCTATCCCCCTTTTGAAAGGGGAAGAAGACTTACCATTATACTCTTTACATTTAAGAATTCATTCCAGGAAAACCTGGAAGGGAGAAGGAGAAGGAAACTGAACAATACCCAAAGGTCTGCTCTTCATTCTTGTATGGTTTAGCAATCTATAATTTCAGACAGTCCTCACTCAAACCCATCAAAAAAACCTAAGAACCAATACAAAATTCTTACACTGAATTCTATAACAAAGTGACTTAAGAACTTTGGAAAAGAAAGATAAAAATATTTGGAATGAACTCAGATAAGTTATGTCTATTTAAACAGTAAGTAAGATAAGATTTTACTTTTAAAACCAGGAGAGATGGCATGATTAACACAAACTGATACATGCATACCATGGAATGCTACTCAGCAGTAAAAATGAAAGAACTTTTGATAATAGGTGAGAACTTGGATGAAACTGCAAGAATCATGCTAGTTAAAAAAAAAAAAAGGCCAGTCTCAAAAGGTTTCAACTATATATTCCATTTGTATAATTATAAAAGGTGAAAATATTTTAGAAATGGAGAACTGACTAGTAATTGCTAGGGGCTAATGGGAAGGTAGGGGCAGGAAAAGTTTATATAATTTATATGATTATTATTTAAAAGTACAGCACAAGAGATACTTGTGGTGACAGAACTGCCCCAACTCTTAACTACCATTGTGGATACAAAGACTCATGTTATAAAACTGAATAGAACAAAACAGATACATACACATAGAAGTGCAAATAAAGTATCAGAAAAACTTGAATAAAATGTGTGGCTTACATCAATGTCAAAACCTTGGCTGTGATATTTTACTATAGTTTGTGAGGTGTTATCACTAGTGGAAACTGCATAAAGGTTACATGAGATCTCTCTATGTTATTTTTTTAAATAATTTTAATTAAAAGAAAATATTTTAAAATAGTAACTTAAAATTATCTTAATAAGAATTTCAATAAGAAAAGTAAGGCATCTGAATTTCTTATGAACTGTGATATAAATGCATTTGAATCATATTTGCTATTCAGATAGCATATTCAACTTAATGGTATATGTCCACCATCCCTTTAATAATTATTAGGTTGAAATAATTTTAATGTATTAGATATGTTTCAGATTAAATTGTGTTTTATTCTCCTCCAAATACATGTTGAAGTCTTAACCCCTGGCATCTATGACTGTGACCTTATTTGGAAATAGGGTCCTTGCAGATG
Organism: Crocuta crocuta; assembly: GCF_008692635.1. Lineage (NCBI taxonomy): Eukaryota > Metazoa > Chordata > Mammalia > Carnivora > Hyaenidae > Crocuta > Crocuta crocuta. The sequence goes on from NW_027531143.1 coordinate 3,988,269, forward strand.
TAATAAAGTCAGGGTGATGTCATACTGAATTAGTGTGGGCCCTAATCTAGTGATTGGTGTATTTATAAGAAGGTGGGATATTTCTACACAGTGACAAAGACAGGCGCACACAGTAATATTATTATGTAACCCTAGAGCAGAGATGGAATGATGTGTCTATAATCTAAGAATTGCCAAGGAGGGTGCCTGGGCGGCTCAGTCAGTAAAGCATCTGACTCGGGCTCAGGTCATGATCATGAACTCAAGTCCCACATCAGCTCTGTGCTGACTCCCTGGAGCCTGGAACCTGCTTTCAGAGTCTGTGTCACCCTCTCTCTCTCTGCCCTACCCCGCCCCTTCCCCGCTTGTGTGCTCTCTCTTTTGCTCGTTCTCTCTCTCAAAAATGAACAAACATTAAAAATAAAACAAAACAAAACAAAACAAACCAGAATTGCCAAGGGATTACAGCAACAACCAGAAACTGGAATAGGCAAGGAAAGACCTCCCCTTATTCTAACTCAGAACTTAAGGAAGAGCACAGCCCTGCCAATAATTGATTGTGTACTTCCTTTAAACATTTATGGCATTTTGTTATGGCAGCTCTAGGAAATTAATAACAATGGTGTTTTCTTGAAGGCAATGTGCCCCAAATATCTTATGCCAGTGTAGGAAAGCAAATTAAACCATGATGAGTAATTATGTTTTTAATTTCTCCATTATTTTCCATTTACAATATGAAAGTCTTGCTATTTCTCACGTATGGTCCAGGAAACAATTCTTAGCAATGGCAAACACTAATGGGGATGACATTTTTTTCTTTTCTTTCCTTTTAATCAATGTGCCTTTTATTTTTTTTTATTCTTTTATGTGCATGTCACTAGGCCCTACATGTATAAAAGAGTAATTTGCATCACCTATTACATGCAGGTATTTTCATCCAGATTTGTAGACACAGATACACAGATATTTGTTTAAAGCTTAAAAATGCTTTATTCACATTTTCTCTATAAGCCTGAAAATTGTGAACTGTAAATTCAAGAAAATTATGCTTTGAAAATATTTTATGCTGGGTTAGCCTTGATAACTGTTGATATCCTCTAATAATGAAACATTTCTAAAACTGCACCCTCACCAAAATATCTAGACTGTTAAAATTTTCTTGAAAAATCAGCTTCATGTATGAAAGGAAAATATTTTTGAAAACCCAACAACATGAAGAGGACACCTCAAGAGATTAGCAAAATAATGTAAATGCATTCTTAGGAAACAGGGTTATAAGAAACTCTCCCAGGGTATATATTTTGCCATATTTCCCTTCTGCCATTGCTGACCACACCACAACCGACCACACATCACCATGACAATCATGCATTAGAGTACATACTACACTGAAGTGTTCAAACTTTCAATTCACTATTGCACATATCAGTAATAACTTCAGAATAGTTATGGTTTTTAACAAATGACCCTCATATGTTTCACAATAATAATGACTATGGAGGCATTGAGAACTATGCTTTAAAGTGCTGGATGGATACTTTTACTTTATGCACCCAATACATGTTAGAGTAACAATATGAGCAAAATTTTATCCAGGATTACTATCCTAGTCTGCCTTTTCTGATTTTAAACAATGTTCCCTAAGTATCTCTGTCTCTCTCATACAGGGAGTCATATAAACAAGGGTTCAAGTTTTGCCTCCATCATTTATTAAGTAAGCATTTCTGACAAATTACTTAATATCTGTGTATCTCTATCCCCTCCTTTAAGAAACTGAATAATAATAGAGTCTCACTTATAGTACTGTTGTTATCATCAAGTAAAGTGAAACACAGGTGAACCCTGTATTACAGTACCTGAAAAAAAAAAAAGTAAGCAAAGAGACAAACAATTAGTATTCAATAAATGGTAACAAGAGGAAATTCGGGAAATTCCCCCTGGCTTCTGCACACCCAGGCTTCTTAATTCACAATTCACAGTTAATCAACTGCTTTCTACAAATAATTGTCCTCAGGATAATGTTTACATAGAAGCAAATTCTGAGCTCTAAAATTGAATTTCTAAATTCATAGCAGAGATAATAGCTTTCATGTATAGGGTTTCTGTCATAAGAGTAGGATTTCTTGGAGGGGGCAAGATGGCGGAGAAGTAAGGAGCTCCGTACCTGCACTCACGCCCATACATCACACAGAAAAGATCTGAAGCCATTGGAAACCTTACAAAACCTGAGATACTGGGAGAAAAAGGACGCAGAATCCACTGAGTAAGCCTTCTAACGTGAGTGCGAACCGGGGAAGATAAAATCGGGCCGGGATCAGAGACTCCAGGGAGGGAGGCAATCCCCCTCTACCCTCTACGGGGAGTGAGAGGGGAAAAGGAGAGAGTCTGAAACAGAAAAACCTCCGCTCGGGGAGGAAAAACCTCTGCTCGGTGCATAGAAAGACCGTACTTGCCAATACCTGCACTCCAGGTCCCCTCGCGCCAACTGGTCCCGGGGGGGCTGAGTGCACAGACTGCTTCTTTGTTCTGGCTCCTGGAGGCTGGACTTCAGAGTGGTGGCTCGCCTACCGCCATTGTAGCTCCTGGGCGGCTGGGGCCCCTGAAAGAGCCGCACGGACACCGGGCGTCCGCGCTCCTGGCTGGCTGGAACTCGAGAGGGAAGGCAAGGAACTAAATACTGGGAAATTAGCCTGTGAGTTCGTGTTTCGGGTGACGAGCCAGAGGGACCCGGTTTTCCTCACTCCAGACGGCTCGGGCTCAGCGCACCTGGCAGGCAAGCCCCCGCGCATGCTCGCCAGCCTCACACAGAGAAGGAAGCAGCGATTCTGACTCCACCCCCAGAGCTCGGCAGGGGGCCGGGAATTGCCCGAGAGGGTTGCCTGGGAAGCTGTGTCTAAGGCAATTTCAGCAGGGCGCAGGGACTGGGATTTGGAGATTGGAACTGGCCTGGGTTGAAGAGTGCAACCAACTTCGGCTGCGCCCCCAGCACGGGGAGTTTACACGCCCAAAAAAGCGAGGTGCAGCGCTTGGTTCAAGAAGGGACTGGAGCACCGTCACTCTCCTCCCCACAACCGCCAAGGCAGAGCTCCCGCCTGAGGCATTGGATCACGCCACGCCCATCCCTGCTTGAGAGCTGTCCTCCTCCGTTTTTTTTTTTCCATTTTTTTCTTTTTCTTTTTTTCCTCTTCTTTCTCTTTTCTCTCTTTTTTCCCCAGAACACTGACCTCATTAACTCTGGTCACCAGCTTGCTTACACAATCACAACGAGTCCATTCTGTAAATGTAAATTCTACACCTACCGGCATTTTCATCTCTTTCTCTCAGGAGTAATTAGACTATATAGTTTCTCTGGATAATTCCAGCACCCTTCTCTCACCTATCCAACCATATTCTACCCTTTACCTCTTTGAAAAAAGCTTCTTATCTCTTCTGCCTGTTCATCCTATTTCCAATTTTGCCTCATCCCACCCTGCCTTCTCTCTTTCTCTATGCTCTTCAACCAGCACTGCATACACACGGCTATTTAACTGTAGCTGGAAATCCAGGTATATGCTTTAAACCATTCTTTGTCCATTGGTTTTCTTTTTTCCTTTTCTTTTCGCCTTTTTGACCCTTTTATGTATTTTATACTCCCTATTATTCGCCCTCCCTCCTCCGTCTTTTCTCTTAACTTTTT
>NW_027531143.1:3995241-3996781 GCF_008692635.1 Crocuta crocuta
TATAGTTTCTCTGGATAATTCCAGCATCCTTCTCTCACCTATCCAACCATATTCTACCCTTTACCTCTTTGAAAAAAGCTTCTTATCTCTTCTGCCTGTTCATCCTATTTCCAATTTTGCCTCATCCCACCCTGCCTTCTCTCTTTCTCTATGCTCTTCAACCAGCACTGCATACACACGGCTATTTAACTGTAGCTGGAAATCCAGGTATATGCTTTAAACCATTCTTTGTCCATTGGTTTTCTTTTTTCCTTTTCTTTTCGCCTTTTTGACCCTTTTATGTATTTTATACTCCCTATTATTCGCCCTCCCTCCTCCGTCTTTTCTCTTACCTTTTTCGTTTTCCCTCTNAGCCTGTGCGTTTGTGTGCTCCTGCTCCCTGTGTGTTTGTCTGTCTGTTTTCTTTTCCAGGGCTACCTCAAGAAACAAGCTAGAGTACACAAGGTGGAGAGTCCCAATTATCACTACGAATAGGAAAATAAAATAACCAAGGTCCCAACAAGAGAGACCAAGAGATACCATTGAAAACACACTCTCTGAAAGGATAGGCCCTGGAAAGTCAAAGAGTCTTCTTGGATATAGGAGCGCTCATAGAAACAGAGAGCATAACAGGTCTTGAAAACCAACAAGAGCTGGAAAGGTAACTAAAATGACGAAAAGAAAGACCTCTCCTCCAAAGAAACTCCAAGAAGAAATGACAGCTAATGAACTGCTCAAAACAGATATCAGCAGCATCACTGAACAAGATTTTAGAATAATAATGGTAAAATTAATAGCTGGGCTTGAAAAAAACATAGGGGACATCAAAGAAACTATGGCTACAGACAGAATGGAAAATAAAAATAGGCATGAAGAATTAAAAAATGCGATAAATGAGATACATAATAAATTAGAGGCCTCCAATGCACGGATTTAAGAGGCATAAAGGAAAATAAGTGGTTCGAAGACACCATTATAGAAAAACAAGAAGCTGACAAAAAAGGAGACAAACTGATCCAGGAACAGGAAAGAAGAGCTCGAGAGCTGAGCGATACGGTCAAACGCAACAATATCCATATCACAGGAATCCCAGAAGAGGAAGAGAGAGGGAAAGGTGCAGAAGGAGTTCTGGGACAAATTATAGCAGAGAACTTCCCCGACGTAGGGAAGGAAGTAAATGTGGAAATACAAGAGGCTCAGGGGACTCCCCTCAGACGTAACTTGAATCGATTGTCTGCATGACATATCATAGTAAAAATGGCAAAATAAAAGGACAAAGAGAGAATTTTGAAAGCAGCTAGGGAGAAAAGGGCCCTAACATACAAAGGGAAACCTATCAGAGTGGTGACANAGAGAAGAAGAAAAAAAAAGAGTAGGATTTCTTGGTGACAGAGAAAATGCTTTGTTTTCTTCAAAAGGCTAAGAGCAGTGGTACAAAGAGGAGACACAAAAGTCTTCATGCTGGTGTAAGGGACTTAAAGAAAGGGACGGAAGCCTAAAAGAGGTTAACAATGGTGGTTGAGTCAGCAGCTGCTCTCATCTTTCTCTCTGGAGGAGTGCA
>NW_027531143.1:3996860-4007290 GCF_008692635.1 Crocuta crocuta
AACTCCACAGAATTCTAGAAAATTATCAAAATAATTTATCAAAATAAATTATCAAAATAAAGACTATTGCTGTCACACCTCCCGGAGTGTAAGACCTCTAGAAAGGCTCCATGTCCTGAATGCTGCTGGATTGGTACAATATTAATGAAGGAAGGAATGGTCGTGACCTGAGGTTGGCAAATTCTTTCTACGATGGGCCAGATAATAAATATTTTAGAATTAATGGGCCATATATTCTCTATCACAACTTTTTTTTTAACTGCTCCTTTGTGAGTGAACAATCCTAGAAGTTAAAAAAGAAAATTTTTTATGGGAACTGAAATTCAATTTGCGCATAATTTTCATACATCACAAAATTCAACCACTTAAAACCATGGAAATGATTCTTAGTTCACAGACAATACAAAAACATGACATGAGTCAGAGTGGCTGATGGGAGTAGTTTGTGGTTCACTGATTAGATGCAGAGAGGATCTAACATTCTTCTACTGGGTTTCCAAGAACAGCATAGAAGAGCATAAAAATGTTCTCTCTCCTCAGAAAAAGCAGATGAGAGTGAACAAAAACTTTAGTTAGAAAAGTGAAGATACAGAATATGTGGACTGAAAAAATGGGCTAAGTTGGGACTGTGAAGCTAAAAGGAACAGAAGGTGACAGAACACACTCAAATCTCTTTCTCACCCTTACTCCTGAGGACATGTTGTTGCCTAAGATTCTCTTGAAACCAGATCCTGATGAAAGGAAAAGATTTGGGGGTTAGCTACCATCTGACAGGACAAGGGGAAATTAAGAAGCCATGAGGAGTGTAATCAGTGCCAGGTAGCTTTACAGAACCTGAGTCAGAGCCCAAGTTTTCTTACTCTTTCTATTCTAGTAAGAGTCTTGAAAGTCAACTTAGTACCCACTGACTTCCCAATGCATAATAATACTTATCCATGGCCAGAGATTTCATCTAGCTGCATGATTTAACACTTTCCTATATGAATAACCCATCTAGGAGTCCTAATTCCACCAAATAAAGTAAAGCGTTGGAGACACGGCTGGCTGTAGCATGAAAGAAATTCTCATTCATGTCTATGATGTAACTATAAAGAAAGAGTTTGAATTCTTCTACTAAGTCACAACAGGGAAGGATATGCTCCTCTATCATAATCTTTACTTAATGAAGCACAAGAGACCTCAACTGGTCCAAAAAATCTTCCAAAGTCTTTTTGTCAAGAAGCTTCAGTCGGGGCGCCTGGGTGGCTCAGTTGGTTAAACGTTGACTTTGGCTCAGGTCAAGCTCTCGCAGTTTGTGGGTTCAAGCCCCACATTGGCCCCTGTGCTGACAGCTCAGAGCCTGGAGCCTGCTTTAGATTCTCTGTCTCCCTCTCTCTCTGCCCCTCCCCTGCTCATGCTCTGTCTCTCTCTTTCTCAAAATAAAGAAACATTAAAAAAATTAAAAAAAAGAAGTTTCAGTCAAGATTTAGGTTAAAAAGTCATCACAGAAACAATTTAAAAGTTGTACCACTACTCTTCCTTGGACCTCTAAGCCACTATTCCTCCTGATATTTCCAAATTAACTTGAAATGCATTCCAGATTTTTAAATTTCACTAATCTGCTACATTTAATTTAGCCACCTAATCCTATTAATTCTACTCTTTTAATATTTCCCAATATATTTCCATCTCCAGAATTTTAGTCCCATCTCCACAGCAACATTTTAGGTCTTTATTTTTCTCTTCTTTTTGCAATGGATTCTTAAGTGGTATCTCTGACTTCCATGTTATCAGTCCTATTCTTTTGCCCCCAATTATATTCTGTATACTCATATCGAGGATCTTTAACATGTAAATCTGATCATTTCAAACTCCTAACAATTCCTCACAGCCTCAGGGACTATGGATAATGTATACATTCCTTAGCAATGATATTAGAGACCTTTTTTGCTATTTACTTCTCTAGGCTCTTTTCCCACATTTCTTGGTCTAATCATGCTATTTTTGAGCCATCCTGATTTATGTACTTTGCCAATAATGGTCTCACTGTACCCTTAATTTTATAACTATTTTTTTCCAAATTATATTCTGGCCAAAAAATATATCCTGATGTAGTATTAGTTATTTCTTCAAAAAAGTTTTTCAATGTCAAAGAATGTGAAATATGCTACTATAATAAAATATAGTTAAATGTTTTATATTACTGTAAAATTGTCCAGGATCTGAAATAAATTGCATATTGTTATTCTCAAAGCAAATGAAATACTATTTAATATGGTGACTTCTTTAAAATAATAGAACCCATGTATTCACAATGTATATACTGATTTTATTCTACTTCATCCATTTCACTTATCATTTTTTATTTCAAATCCCTTTTTAATTTTTCTCAAAATACTGTGATCAAATATTTCCATCTCCAATACTTATGTCATACAGTCTCGACTCCATTATCTCTCTGCAGAAAATCTCATTTGTAAGAGTATAGCACAATTATCTTGGTTGAAGCTCAAGACGGTCTTTCGGAATGACCATTATTTATTTATACTGCCGCTTCTCATAGTGCATCAGTAATACAACTTCACCAGAACCAAAGTGGTTCAAAGTTCTGATTTCAATCTTTCTCAACCAATGGTTTCCTGACCGTTAATTATTCTATTGATTCTAGTGAGAAAAAGTAATCACATATACTTTGAGATAAAATATTCACCCAAGATCATAAATATTAGAATTCATTCCTCTCCTTTTCTTTTTCCTTTTCTGAAGAAATCCAGGTGACAAAGAGAAACACCTAGTTGGGGAAGGGTGGAATTGTTTGGTGTCACTCTGAATTATGTTGTAGAAGATTTAAGCAAGTCAGAGAGATAATTAACTGAAAAGAAAAACTTAAAGAATTTTTCCACTTCAATAGTCACATTAGTTTTAAGTAAGTATGGGCTCGATTTAGAAATATTGAATGTTCATGGGAAAATTCTAGGCAATCTGTGCTAAATATTGAATACAAATAATTCAGTTTCAGAGACCAGGTGGGTCATCAGATTACAATTATTTTCCCTTTGCCCATGTGGCTTACTTATTTTCGTTTGCAATCATCCATATTTTTACATGCCTTGGGCAAAGCTTTATTGAATTGACTAGAAGAATTTAAGGATTTTTCATTTAGTTTGCTGCATTGTTAATATTAGCTTGTCAATGACTTGAGATTACCTTTTATTCCTCTTTAAAAATGTTTAGCAAGGAAAATGAAATAAATGGTTGTTTTATTTAGGAATATCTCATGCTTTTTTAGCAGTTTTATTCTTCAAGATACATACTATGTTGCCAAGCTACAGCTCTAGACAAATGAGAAAATGATTTTCCTGACTTTTGTTCATTTAAATACTCAATCATGACATTGTGTTAATGTTATTTTCAAATAGAATGTCCCTGCTTTTCACATGAAAAATGAGGTAAAGGGAATGATGTGATTGTTCAAACCTTTGAATCAATGCATATTCATCAGAATGGATGATATGGAACTCAAACTGGCTGCATTTATTTAAATATTCTCATATTTCCATGAGTAATCATTAAAGTAAATGCAGAAACATGCTGTTATGTCAAGACTTTTTTGCATATATGTCCATTTCAGAGTCTTATACTACCTGTACCCTATAGCAATTGTTAGGTCAGAATGTTAAGTCAAAGCCTTGAAAAATCCAAGATATTGGGACATGAAAATTTTAAAAGAATTTATGTTCTTGAGTTTGCTTGATATATATGTACAACACGTTCCAAAAGAGTTATTCATGGATGCATAATTACTTTCTGAATAGTTCATCATATACTAATATTGACATGGAAAACAATGATTATAAATTGCAGAGACAGCAAAAGAACAGAACTTTAAAATAAGAAAAGGAAATCTTAAACACTATTGTGTAACAACAGTACCAAGTCACAACTGCTGCAAAGAAGTTCAGTCCCATTTGATCTGTAAGGTTTGTATTTTAGCAGTCTAAAGTCTGTCAAATTGAAGAGATGCTTAATCATTAGGAGTCCACTAACAGGGATGGGTGCCTGGGTGGCTCAGTCGGTTAAGCGTCTGACTCTTGGTTTCAGCTCAGGTCAAAATCTCACGGCTTCATTAGTTCACGTTTCGTGAGTTCGAGCCCCACACTGAGCTCTGTGCTGACAGTGCTGAGCCTGCTTGGGATTCTCTCTTTCCCTCTCTCTCTGTCTGTCTCTGACTCACACTCTGTCTCTCTCAAAAATAAATAAACTTAAAAACATTAGTAACACACAAACAAAAAAAGTCTTCTAATTGGACAGTCTACATAGAAAATAACACCTGAATCACAAAATTAACTGAATTGGAGTCACAATATATTTTTGCTTAATTATTTCTACAGTATTGTGTATATGTTTCCCATCTTGAAAACACTACACACAACTATCACTACACTAACATATCAGAAGTGGAAGAAAACTGATTATACTAAACAAGCTCTTCTGTGATAGAAATCTTTACTGACAAATCTATAACCAATTCTTTTTTTTTCAAAAAGTAGGAGATTATAATATTCTAAAATAGAAAATTTGTGTTATAGGCACAACAAATGTCATTGATTCATAAATTTGTATAAATATCTGCATATTAAGTTATTATATTTAAGAATCAAGTCCTTGATTCTCATAGAATTATCTTGGTTAAACCAAAATAACAAGTATTAGAAGACCCAAAGCTTTATTCAGAGATAACGTGAAAGTATCAAGAAAGCAATGAATGCAGTGAGGGTTTGGCTGGTTTGTTATAAATGAAACTGAGTGTAGATTTTCAGAGAAAGTGATTTTTAAATTTTGGCTTGTATAATTATTTTTGGAAATACACTGGGATAGTTAAATTTGTTACTTAGAGTCATTTTTGAAGGTATATCAGAAATCATTTAGACTTGCTACCTTAGCCAACTAATCATCCTTTTCTTATATGATTTCACAATAAACACATCAACATTTACCATATTTGTTTAAGAGGCTTCTAACAAATTAGATATGAAAATCAGTTTTAGTAGCTACCACACAATAATAATTAAGTAAAAATATAAGATGAGTGCTCTTAAAAAAGATTTTTATTAAAAGTAATTTTAACTGCAAAAACAAATGCATACAAAATCTTATTTTGCTTTTATAGTTGTTAAATTTTGATGTAATAAAATGTAGTATTTTTCTAATTTCAATGAGTAAAAGTTATCACAGACCTTAACAGAAGAATCTCTTATGAAAATAATAATATATAGGGGCGCCTGGGTGGCTTAGTCGGTTAAGCGTCCGACTTTCGCTTAGGTCATGATCTCGCGGTTCGTGGGTTCGAGCCCCGCGTCGGGCTCTGTGCTGACTGCAAGCTCAGAGCCTGGAGCCCGTTTCGGTCTGTGACTCCCTCTCTCTCTGACCCTCCCCTGCTCACGCTGTCTCTCTCTCTCTCTCTCTCCTAGAAATAAATAAAACATTAAAAAATTAAAAAAAAGAAAAGAAAATAATAATATATAATTATATATTAAACTAAACTCTGGATATAATATGTGCAAACTGAATTATTTTTTAAAAATAATTAGTAAAAGGGTTATTTTAAAAGTTTAATGCATTATGCTATATGCCATGAAATTCATTAAGATAGAAAATGGTATTCTAAAATGGTCTTTAAATAATCTTTCTCCTAACAATGTTACCAAATGCACTACCAAAAGAGGAAGATTATGAGAAAATTGTGGTAATGTGTAGGGATTTAAATTAGAACAAAACCAGTATTAATAATTATATATGTGTATATATCACACTATCTAAATATGCATATAATGGCTATGTATATCTTAACATAAATAAATGATAATACATAAAATAAGTATATTGGATATTAGAATACAAGGACTATTATAGGTGTCTGTTAGGATATGAAATAAGTGAACACAGCAATGTCAATTTCTAAGAGAAATGCATTCTGCTATATTTTAGTTGCTATTTTTCCTTCTGGAATTTGTTTTCCTTTACTGCAATTGAATAACACAGAGTATTTCTTCTATGATGAAACATTGAAACTCTGTGGGATTGGATAGTCTATAGGATAAAAAACACAGCATTTAGTAAGTAACCCCACACCAATCTTTTAAAGTGTAGTTTACCAGCTCTACTGTCTCTTTGAAACTAACATGGTTTGGGCTGAAGCACACAATCAAAAAGAAAACTGCTTTTTGTTCAATTTTCTTTTCTTCTGTTCAGAACTTAGTTCTGAATAGAATGGATACCAATAAATAATAAATAATTAAATAGATAAATAAATAAATAATAAAACTGTTTTCGAAATTCCTTTTCTCACTGAAGCCTGCTACTGTCTATGCCGTATCCGTTTCAAAGAGTCAGTTACAGCGCTGGAGCAGTTCTGGTTTAATGGGCTGTTATACAGCTGTCTATCATGTGCTTTTTTTGTTCATTTTATAAATATTGATAGAAACTGTAGGGAAGAGACTGAAAATAGTACCTAAGAGTTGCAATTATAATGCCATGTACATGTTTCAACTATACATGTAAAATATATTTTTCAAAATTTTTTTTTCAAAATTGATTTGACTTGATCTATATATGTAACCACTCTTCAACTTTTCTGTGGGTTATGTTATCCTTAAAGATTATTTGTAATATTAGATATAATGTTGGAATATATATTATATATATATTAGATATAAAGGGTCAACTGATTCTAAAAATTATAATAAATTATAGATAGATAGATAGATAGATAGATATAAAATATATAAAGGGTCAACTAAGTCTGAGTCTAAAAATTATTTGGCTCTTACACTTACTGGCAATTATGGAATAGTACATAAGAAAGCTCTTTATTCATATTATGCTTAAAAAGATCAGTCATGAAGTTTACCTTTTTAAATTTTTTTTATGTTTTATGTATTTTTGAGAGAGAGAGAGAGGGAGACAGAGACAGAGAGCACGCATGAGCAGGGGAGGGTCAGTGACAGAGGGAGACACACTATCTGAAACAGGCTCCAGGCTCTGAGCTAGCTGTCAGCACAGAGACCGACGCGGGGCTCGAACCCCCAAGCTGTGAGATCATGACCGGAGCCAAAGTCGGACGCTTAACCGAGTGAGCCACCCACGCGCCCCAAAGGAAGTTTAAAGAGAAGAATCTATTATTCCAATTATTTTATTGTGAATTTCTTTTTTCAGGATTTGTCTCATTAAAGTTTCCCAAACTGCTAAGAAAATCGCTGTTAACACTGAATAATCTTAAGTTTTTTAATTTTCCCTCAACTGTAAGATTAATTCTAAATCAATACAATGTTACATTTTTCCTGTACCTTAAGAAATGTACTTTTCATATTTTTGATAGACAATACAAAAATAATTTTAAAAAGCAGTTTTATTTGCCATACTAATAATAAGTAAATAATGTCTGATTTCATAGTCATAAAAAAAAGTCATCTGAGTAATACACAAATAACTACATGTTCGGGTCCAATATGGCAATATAGGAAAACCCTGAACTCACTTCCCACCATCACATGAAATCTATAGCTACATATGAAACAATTTCCACTCAAAATAAACTGACAACTAAGTGAAGAGCTCCCTCCATGAAAAGAAGTAAAAACACCACATAAAGATGGGTAGGAGAGGCAGAGATATAGTCTCACCAAAAACCCCCACACTTGGCAACACACAATGGGGAGAGATCTCACAGGTGTAGCGCTTCCCCCAAAGAGTGAGGGCTTTGTAACCCACACTGAGCACCCCAACACATGAGACCTGCACAGGGAGAGAAAGACACCAAAACTATCTGGCTCTGGAAACCAGTGGGGCTTACATCCAGGGGACTGTGAGAGCTGTGGGAATCTGAGATACTCCTTCTGAATGGGCTCATGCACAGATTCACTTATCCCAGGAGACAAGGCAAAGGTGGCAGTTTCATATGTGGCTAGATTACATGAGAAGATGATTCATTTGCTAATCTTAAAGCATCTTCTGAGGGCCAGAGACCAGTTGGGACTTTCTTCAGGGACAAAGGCACAAGGAAGCACCATTTTTGGACACTCCCTCTACCTTTCCACTACAACTGAGCCCAGGTGAACGCAACTTTGCTAAAGCCACACTTGTGTCCTATCTCCAAAACTCTTGCTACGTTACTAAAGCCACAGACATGCCCTGCTCCCAGCACTTTTCTCCTACACAGCAAAAGCTGAGGACATGACCCATCCTAAGCACTCTTTCATCCTTATTAAAGCTGATCTGCCGGCAGGCAAGCAGAGTTCACACAGGGGACACCTCTTGATCACCTAGCTCTGGTGGCCAGAGCATTCCTGGGGCCCCTGGGGCTTTAACTATAGAAAGACAGTATTGGGTAGGATACCACATCCAGGGCACGGCACAGAGAGTAGAATGTAACACACCTTCAGTCTGCACACATAAAAGGCCTATTTATTTGTCCTAGAGCTTCACTCTGAGGGAAAGGCTTCAAGTTTGCCACATAGCTATAGGCTACAAAGGTTCTCTCTGGGAACACAAGCAGAGAGACACCACCTTTCTTCCCTTTCTTGACCTCACTAGTAAGTCCCAGAAAGGAGCTTATACACTCATCTGAAGCCCCAATGTTTACAACTGTCACCCATGGGACATCTCCAGATCTCTCAGTCTGGAGGTGAGCATGGTCGAGCTTGAGATCCCATAGGACTATATATATTTATGTACGATGAAAGCTATAGCCTAAAGACCTAGATTCCAATCAACCTGAAATCAAGTGCTGACTGAGATCTCTTCCTCTGGAACATTGCAGGTCTTAGAGCTATCAAGAATAAATTGGCCTACTTAAACAATCACAAAGTTTTGAAAGGCCACTAAAAGCTAGCACAAGTTTGAACAATAAGGTCCATATCTTAAAAAACCACTTCTTCGGGGCACCTGGGTGGCTTAGTCGGTTAAGCGTCCGACTTTCGCTTAGGTCATGATCTCGCGGTTCGTGGGTTCGAGCCCCGCGTCGGGCTCTGTGCTGACTGCCAGCTCAGAGCCTGGAGCCTGTTTCAGAGTCTGTGTCTCCCTCTCTCTCTGACCCTCCCCTGCTCACGCTGTCTCTCTCTCTCTCTCTCTCCTAGAAATAAATAAAACATTAAAAAACATTAAAAAAAAAAAAAACCACTTCTTCAAGTCTGGGAGAAGCAGTTTGCATAATTCATAGAAACAAGTACCAAAATGAGGACACACAGAGGAATATGTTCCAAACAAGAGAACAAGACAAAACTTCAGAAAAAGACCTCAGTTAAACAGAGATAAGTAATCTGACTGATAGAGTTCAAAGTTATGGTCATAATGATGCTCACTGACCATGGAATAAGAATGGATGAACATGGTGAAAACTTCAGAGATAGAATATATAAGTATCAAACAGAAGTCACAGAGCTGAAAAATGCAATAAATAAATTGAAAAATACACTAGATGCATTCAACAGCAGACTGGATGAAGCAGAAGAATGAATTGATTACACGGAAGACAAGGCAGTGGAACTCACCCAAACAGAGCATCAGACAAAAAATAATTTTAGGGAGGAGGGGCAAGATGGCGGAGAAGTAGGGAGCTCCGTACCTGCACTCGCGCCCAGGCATCACACGGAAAAGATCTGAAGCCACAGGAAACCGTACCACACCCAAGAGATTGGGAGAGAAAGGACGCAGACTCCACTGAGAAAGCCTTCTAACGTGAGTGCGAACTGGGGAAGTAAAAATCAGGCCTGGATTAGAGACTGGAGAGACGGGCCACCCACTCTGTGGGGAGTGAGAGGGGAAAAAGAGAGTCCGAAACAGAAAAACCTCCCCTCGAGGGAAAAGCCTCCGCTCGGGGTGTAGAAAATCTTTGGGCACAAAATACCTGCGCGTCAGGCCCCTCCACGCTCCAAGTCGCCCAGGAGGGGCTGCGCTCGCGATTTGCTTCTCTGTGCTGGCTCCTGGCTGGGAGAGGTTGCGCGCCTGCAGCCATTACCCTCGAGGCGGGCCTGGACCGCTGAGGAGGCGCGCAGGCACCGGAGTCCGTGCTCCTAGCTGGCTGCAACTCTAGAGGGAAGGCAGAGCGCTAAAAACTGGCAGACGTGACCTCGAGTTTGTGTTTTGGGTGACGAGACACAGAGGGAACTTGATTTCCTCACTCCAGCGGGCTCAGCGCGCCAGCAGACAAAGCCCCTGCCCCGCCCAGGCCCCCCAGCCCCACCCGGAGGAGAAGGGAGCAGAGGCTTCTGGCTCCACCCCCAGAGCTAGGCTGGAAGACTGGAATCGCCCTGAGGGGGAAGCCAGGGGATCGCCTGAGGCAATTTCAGCGGGGTGCTTGGCCTGGGATTTGGAGGCTGGGACTGGCCTGGGTTGAAAAGCTCAACAAACTTTGGCTGAGCCCCTGGCCCAGGAAGTTTACACGCCTATAAAAG
>NW_027531143.1:4009675-4019221 GCF_008692635.1 Crocuta crocuta
GAGAAGTAGGGAGCTCCGTACCTGCACTCGCGCCCAGGCATCACACGGAAAAGATCTGAAGCCACAGGAAACCGTACCACACCCAAGAGATTGGGAGAGAAAGGACGCAGACTCCACTGAGAAAGCCTTCTAACGTGAGTGCGAACTGGGGAAGTAAAAATCAGGCCTGGATTAGAGACTGGAGAGACGGGCCACCCACTCTGTGGGGAGTGAGAGGGGAAAAAGAGAGTCCGAAACAGAAAAACCTCCCCTCGAGGGAAAAGCCTCCGCTCGGGGTGTAGAAAATCTTTGGGCACAAAATACCTGCGCGTCAGGCCCCTCCACGCTCCAAGTCGCCCAGGAGGGGCTGCGCTCGCGATTTGCTTCTCTGTGCTGGCTCCTGGCTGGGAGAGGTTGCGCGCCTGCAGCCATTACCCTCGAGGCGGGCCTGGACCGCTGAGGAGGCGCGCAGGCACCGGAGTCCGTGCTCCTAGCTGGCTGCAACTCTAGAGGGAAGGCAGAGCGCTAAAAACTGGCAGACGTGACCTCGAGTTTGTGTTTTGGGTGACGAGACACAGAGGGAACTTGATTTCCTCACTCCAGCGGGCTCAGCGCGCCAGCAGACAAAGCCCCTGCCCCGCCCAGGCCCCCCAGCCCCACCCGGAGGAGAAGGGAGCAGAGGCTTCTGGCTCCACCCCCAGAGCTAGGCTGGAAGACTGGAATCGCCCTGAGGGGGAAGCCAGGGGATCGCCTGAGGCAATTTCAGCGGGGTGCTTGGCCTGGGATTTGGAGGCTGGGACTGGCCTGGGTTGAAAAGCTCAACAAACTTTGGCTGAGCCCCTGGCCCAGGAAGTTTACACGCCTATAAAAGTGAGGTGGAGCACCGCCCCTCTCCTCCCTACAACAGCCAAGGCAGAACCCCCACCAGATGCACTGGATCACACCACGCCCATCCCTGCTTGAGAGCTGCCCTCCTCCCTTTTCCCTTTTTTTTTGGTTTTGGTTTTGGTTTTGATTTGTTTTTGTTTTTGTTTTCTTTTTTTCCACAGAACACTGACTTGTTTACCTATGGTCACCCGTGTGCTTAAACAATCAAATTTAGTCCATTCTGTAGATGTAAACTCTACACCTCCCGAACTTTTCATCTCTTTCTCTCAGGAGTAATTAGACTATATAGTTTCTCTGGATAATACCAGCTTCCTTCTCTCACCTAACCAACCATACTCCACCNAGTTATATGTTATAAACCGTTCTATGTCCATTGGTATTATTCTTTTTTCCTTTTCTTTTCTTCCTTTTGACCTTTTTATGTATTCTTTGATTTTCTATTATTCACCCTCCCTCCTCCGTCTTTTCCCTTAACTTTTTCGCTGTCCCTCTAGGTTAGCATTTTAGTCAGATTTGTCTATGCGTTTGTGGGCCCCTGCTCCCTGTGTGTTTGTCAGTCTGTTTTCCTCTCCAGGGCTACCTCAAGAAACAAGCCAAAGTACACATGGTGGAGAAGCCCATATATCACTACGAGTATGAAAACAAAATAACCAAGGTCTCAAAAAGAGAGACCAAGAGATACCATTCAAAAAACACTCTGAAAGGATAGGCCCTGGACAAAGAGTCTTCCTGGATACAGCAGCGCTCACAGGTGCAGAGAGCATAACAGGTCTGAAAAACTAACAAGAGCCAGAAAGGTAACTAAAATGACGAAACGAAAAAGCTCTCCCCCAAAGAAACTCCTAGAAGAACTGACAGCTAATGAACTGCTCAAAACAGATATAAGCAGCATAAATGAACAAGATTTTAGATTAATAATCATAAAATTAATAGCTGGGCCTGAAAAAAACATAAGGGACATCAAAAAAACTATGGCTATAGACAAAATGGAGACTATAAATAGGCATGAAGAATTTAAAAAAGCGATAAATGAGATACATAATAAATTAGAGGCCTCAAATGCACGGATTGAAGAGGCAGAAAGGAGAATAGGTGATTTAGAAGACACCATGATAGAAAAACAAGAAGCTGACAAAAAAAGAGACAAACTGATCCAGGAACAGGAAAGAAGAGTTCGAGAGCTCAGCGACATGGTCAAACGCAACAATATCTGTATCATAGGAATCCCAGAAGAGGACGAGAGGGGGAAAGGTGCGGAAGGAGTCCTGGGACAAATTATAGCAAAGAACTTCCCTGACTTGGGAAAAGAAGTAAACGTTGAAATACAAGAGGCTCAGAGGACCCCCCTCAGACGTAATCTGAATCGACCTTCTGCAAGGCATATCATAGTAAAAATGGCAAAATATAAGGATAAGAGAATATTTTAAAAGCCGCTAGGGAGAAAAGGGCCCTAACATACAAAGGGAAACCTATCAGAGTGGTGACAGACCTATCTACTGAAATGTGGCAGGCCAGAAAGGAATGACAGTAGATCTTCAGTGTGATGAACAGAAAAAATATGCAGCCTCGAATCCTCTACCCAGCAAGCCTGTCATTCAAAATAGAAGGAGAGATAAAAACCTTTCCAAATAAACAGAAATTGAAAGAATTTGTCACCACTAAGCCAGCCCTACAAGAAATCCTGAGGGGGACNGAAATTGACAAATTCCTAAACGCACAAGCAATACCAAAATTCACACGGGAAGAGATGGGAAATCAGAACAGACCTATAACTAGTAAAGAAATCAAATCAGTTATCAAAATCTCCCAACGAATAAGAGTCCAGGACCAGATGGCTTCCTCAGGGAATTCTACCAGATGTTTAAAACAGAAATAATACTAATTCTTCTCAAGCTATTCCAAAAAATAGAAAGCAAAGGAAAACTCCCAGACTCATTTATGGAAGCCAGCATCACTTGATTCCCAAGTCAGACAGAGATCCAGCAAAAAAAGAGAACTACAGGCCAATATCCTTGATGAATACAGATGCAAAAATCCTCAACAAGATACTTGCAAATCGAATTCTACAGCACATAAAAAGAATTATCCACCAAGATCAAGTGGGATTCATTCCTGGGTTACAGGGCTGGTTCGACATTCGCAAATCAATCAATGTGATACATCACATCAACAAAAGAAAAGATAAAAACCATATAATCCTGTCGATAGATGCAGAAAAAGCATTTGACAAAATACAGCATCCCTTCTTAATAAAGACTCTAGAGAAAGTCGGGATAGAAGGAACCTACGTAAACATCATCACAGCCATCTATGAGAGCCTGCAGCGAACATCATCCTCAATGGGGAGGAACTGAGAGCTTTCCCCCTGAGATCAGGAACACGACAGGGATGTCCACTCTCACCACTGCTGTNTAATACTAATTTAAAAAATGAAGATATTTTAAAAGACCAATGGGACAGCATCAAGTGCACTAACATTCTGTAGTACATGGGTCCCAGAAAGAGAAGAGAAAAAGGGGACAAAAATGTTATTTGAAGAAATAATAGCTAAAAATTTCCCTAACCTGACGAAGGAAACAGACATGTAGGTCTAGGAAGCAAAGAATTTTTAAAAAGATGAACTCAAAGAAATCCAAAATAAGACACATTATAATTAAAATGTCAACATTAAAAGATAAAGAGAGAGTCCTAAGAGTAGCAAGAGAAAACTTCCTACATATGAGGTCAGCCCCATTAGACTGTCAGCTGATTTTTTATTAGAAATTTTGCAAGCCAGAATGATATAAAGTGCAGAAAGGAAAAAACTTCCAACCATGAATACCCTGCCCAGAAAAGTTATTATTCAAAATAGAAGGAGAGGTCAAGAGTTTTCCCATCATGCAAAAGCTAAAGGAGTTCATCACCACTAAACTAGTCTTACAAAAAATGTTAAATGGGCTTCTATGAGTAGAAAAGAAAAGGCACTAACTGCAAACCATATAAAAGTAACAATTTCACTGGTAAGGGCAAATATATAGTAAAAGTTAATCACTTACAAAGATACTCTGATGATTAAAAGACAAAAGCCATAAAATTAACTATAATTACAATAACTATTAAAGAGATACACAAAATAAAAATGATGCAAAACATGACATTAAATATAAAATGCCAGATGATAGAGGGTAAAAATGCAGAGGTTTTAGAATAGCTCAAATTTAAACTGCTATCAACACATATATGCATATATGTGTTTATATATGTACATACACACACACATACACACTCACAGGGCTATATGGAAGCTTCACGGTAACCACAAAACAAAATCCTATAGTAGATACACAAAAGATAGTGAGAAAGTCATCTAAATATAACACATATAATCATTCTAGACTGAATCATGAAGAAATAGAAAAAATAAATAGACTGATTACTAGTAAGGAAATTGAACAAGTAATCAAAAACCTACCAATAAGCAAAAGTCTAGGACCAGATGGATTCAGTGGTGAATTCTGCCAAACATTCAAAGACGACTTAATAATGCCCATCCTTCTCCAACACTCCTAAAAAACTGAAGAGGAGGGAATATTTCCAAACTCATTTTTTAAAAGTAATCTCTACCCTTAATGCTGGCCATGAACTTCTAACTCCGAGATTAAGACTCCTGTGCTTTACTGACTAAGCTAGCCAGGTGTCTCTGGTTGGAATATTTATTTTATTTTATTTTTTAATTTTTAATGTTTTATTTATTTTTGAGAGAGAGAGACAGTGTGAGCAGGGGAGGGTCAGAGAGAGAGAGAGGGAGACACAGAATCTGAAGACAGGCTCCAGGCTCTGAGCTAGCCATAAGCACAGAGCCTGATGTGGGGCTCGAACCCACGAACCATGAGATCATGACCTGAGCTGAAGTTGGACGCTTAACCGACTTAGCCACCCAGGTGCTCCTTTATTTGTTTGTTTTTATCAAACTCATTTTACTAGGCTAGCATTACCCTGATACCAAAGCCAGAAAAGATTACAAAAAAAAAAAAAAAAAAAAGAAAGAAAAGGAAAGAAAATTACAGGCCAATATCTCTCCTCATGAACCCAGATGCAAAAAATCCTCAACAAAACATTAGCAAACCAAATTCAGTAATATATTAAAAGGATCACACCCCACATTATTTCAAGGAAGCAAGGATGATTTCAACCTTTGCAAACCAATCAATGTGATACACCATATTAATAAAGTAAAAAAAAAAATCATATGATCATTCTCAATAGATGCAGAAAAAAGTAAGGGACAAAATCCAACATTCATTTTGACAAAAACTCTCAACAAAGTAAAGGTAGAGAATTCACACCTCAACATAATAAAAATCATGTATGACAAACCCACAGCAAGTATCATACTCAACTGAAAGACTAAACATTTTTCCCCTAAGATCAGAAACTAGACGAAGGTGCCCATTCTCTCCACTTTTATTCAACACAGTAATGGAAATCATAACCATGGCATTTAGACAGGGAAAAAAAGCATCCACATTAGAAAGAAGTAAAGCTGTCATTATTCACAGATGACATATTATGTATAGAAAATCTACACCAAAAAACTGTTAAAATAAATGAATTCAGTAAAACTGCAGAATAAAAATATATTACATTCCTATATACTAATAACAATGTAATACAATGTCTATACAATCTTAACTATCAGAAAAACAAATCAAGAAAACAATCATATTTATAATTGCATCAAAAAATCAACCAATAAAACAGCTAGGAATAAACATAACCAATGAGATGAAAGAACTGTGCACTGAAAACTATGACACTGATGAAAAAAACTGAAGAAGGCTTAAATAAATGGAATGATAAATATTCCATCTTCATGAGTGAAGTATAACATTGTTAAAACGCTCATATGACCTGAAACCATCTACAGATTTAATGCAATCCCTCATTAAAATTCCAATGACTTTTTTTTTTTTACTTTTGTGCACCTCCCCACTCCAGAGACATTTTTCAATGAAATGGAAGAAATTCTAAAATTTCTTTAAAACCAGCCAAGACCTAAACAGCCAAAGCAATCTTGAGAAAAAGGAATAAAACTGGAGGTATCATGCTCCCTGATTTCAAACTATAGTAGAAAGCTACATAATCAAAATTGATGGTATTGACCGAAAAACAGATACATAGATCAAAACAGAATAGAAGCCCAAGAATAATACCACATATGTATGGTCAATTCATTTATGAAAAAGAAGCCAAGACTATACAATGAACAAAGGATAGTCTCTTCAATAAGTGGTATTGGGAAACTTGGAAAACCACAGGGAAAAGAATATAACTAGGCCACTATTTTACACCAAAATTAAAAATTAACTCAAAGTGGATTACAGACTTAAATGGAACCAGAAAAACACCTAGAAGAAAACCTAGGCAGTGAGCACCTTGATATCGACCTTGGCACTGAATTTTTGAATGTGACTCAAAAAGCAAAGGCAATAAGAAAAAAATAAAAACTAGAAAAGAGAAATCTTCCACACAGCAGAGGAAACTATTGACAAAATGAAAGGGCAGCCTGCTAAAAAGGAGAAAACAGTTGCAAATCATATACCTGATAGAGAGTTAATAGCCAAAATATATTTAAAAAAAACCACAACTCAATACAAACAATTAAAAACAAACAATCCAATTAAAACTCGACAATCTAAATAGTTGTTTTTTTCAAAAAAGACATATGGATGGCCAAAAGGCATATGAAAGGATGTTCATTATCATCCCAATTATCAAGGAAACGCAAATCAAAAACCAAAGTGAGTTATCATCTCACACCTATTATAATTTGCCATTTATCAAAAAGATAAAAAATAACAAGTGTTGGAGAGGATATGGAGATAAAGCAACCCTTTGTTGGATTGTTGGTGGGAAAGAAATTGGTGCAGACAAAATGGAAAACAATATAGAATTTCTCCCCATATTAAAAATGATCTACTATGTCATCCAACAATTTTGCTTCTGGGTATATATCTGACAAAAATGAAAACAGAATGTGAAAAGATAATATGCACCTCTACATTCACTGCAGCATTATTTACAATAGCCAACATATGGAAACAACCTTCTAAGTATCCCTCATTGGATAGATACATAGACATCACACGTGTAATGGCTTCTTTATCCACATGTGTGTGTATGTGTATATGTACACATATCGTGGGAAGGAGACTTACAGTGTGGGCAAAATATATGAAGAGGGACAACTTCATGGTAATAGATGGCAACTAGACAATGGTAATCTATTAGTAGTACAATGGCACCTGGGTGGCTCAGTGGGTTAAGTGGCCGACTCTTGGTTTCAGCTCATGTCATGATCTTACAGTTTATGAGTTTGAGTCCTGCGTCCAGGTCCATAGCTGGCACCGCTGAGCCTGCTTGGGATTCTCTCTCTTCTCCTCCCTCTCTCTCTGCCCCTGTCCCACTCATGCTGTCTCTCTCTGTCTCAAAATGAATAAGTAAACTTAAACAAAAAAAAAAATTTTAAGCCATTAGAAATAAAAGAAAGTTTATTTGTTGTTTAGGACTAAACACTCCTAATTGCTTGTTAATTTTAATGTATACATTAAATACACTAACTTTTGATGCTATCTTGCCACCTATGGACATGCAATAATCATTTTGCTAACTAATCAAACTACACGGAAAGGTCTTAACATAAGAATCACTATCACAAAAGCCTCTGGATGCAATATGCATGTAAATTATTGTTCAAAAGTATTTATTTGATATTGTTTGAAATTAAAAGATTACTTACGCATGGAGAAATAATGTGGGAAAAAGGAAATTTCTTGAAAGATAATTTTCACTGAAAGCAGAGACCTCATTGTGCTGAAAATTAAGATACAGATTTAGTCCCAGAATTCACAGCACCATTCACAGATTTTAATAGCCTGATTCTATCACAGAAAGGTTAAAAAAAAAAAAGTCTATGATATGAGAAAACAGAAGACGGGAGGGACCCACAATCTGCACTCACTACTACCACTTAGAGAACCAACATTACCTATATATTTATCACGTTAAAAATAACTGCGTTATATTTTCTCTCCTTTACTGTGATAGAACTGTGATATACATATACGCAATCTACACAGAAGTAACTGCCCTCCCCCACTTTTTCTTCCTGCTTAGGGAAGGCTGCATTTGTATCTAAAACCCAAAAGTGACAGCAATGCTTCTCCACAGCACTTCTCTATTAAAGCTTTTCATGTGTGAACAGAATGCTGTGCATGTTGAATTATCTGTTGCCCACGTTTCAGCCAAAATTCCTGTATTTGTGATTTGAATGCAGGAATACCCATAGCCACTCTCAAAAGGATTTATTTAAATCATGTCCTGATATCATTAGCACTGACAGGGTTTAGGGTAACACTCAGGGAGATAAACAGTTGTGATATATTTCTTCAAAGAATGTGTTCTGTCAGTGAACTTGTCCAAAAGCGTTGGGGCATATAAACATTCCTCAAGTGGGTTTACTTATCAAGTATAAAATGACCGGGTGAGGAGAATACAGGGTTTTGACAGTTTGTGGTTTGAAATTAAGCATGACCCTTTGTACTTTTAAACGTGATTTGTCTATTTTTTTTTTTATCTATCTTGATTCAAAAGGGAAGCAGTCAATGCTAAGTATGGCCAAGTGAGGGCAATTATGAATATATTTATAAAAATCAATTTAAAATAAAGATCCCAGCACTGCAAAAACACCTTGAAATAAGGCATGAATAAATAGGCTTTTCTCTCATGATTTTTAAAGCACCACGATAGGGAAAGTCTGAAGATAAATCAAGTGACAAGAAGTTTGAAACAGCTTCGTAATCTATTTTCTGAGCAATATTCCTAGGCTAAGTGAATATGCATTTCATTATTTCAACAAACAAGCTGGTCATAAAACTACCTATTTTCCTTTAACTAAAGGATCGAGGATAATCTAAATAATAAACATAAAAAATTTAAAAATTTAGATTTTGAAAATAAATGCTTAACGCTATTTAAAAACACATGGGGCAGAATCATCTTTTATGACATATTAAATCATGACTAATCATGAATTTTTTTAAATGTTTATTTATTTATTTATTTTTGAGAGTGGGCGGGGGAGAGAGCAAGCAAGCACAAGAGAGAGCACACAAGCTGGCAGCTGGAGGCAGAGAGAGGGAGAGAGAGGGAGAGAGAGGGAGAGAGAAGGAGAGAGAATATCCCAAGCTGGCTCCACACTATCAGCACAGAGCCCAACGCAAGGCTCAATATCACAAATCATGAGATCTAGACCTGAGCTAAACTCCAAAGTCAGACGCCTGACTGACTGAGCCACCCAGGCGCCCCTGAAATATGTACTTTTAAGAAAACTAAAGTTTTTCCAACTCATTTTTTTTTTTCATTTCGAGAGACAAAGACAGCACAAGAGGGGGAGGGTCACTGACAGAGGAAGAATCTCAGGCAGGCTCTGCGCTTCCAGTGCAGACCTGATATGGAGCTTATACTCAAGAACTGTGAGATCACGACCTGAACTAAAACTGAGAGTTGGACGCCTAAACTGCTGAGCCACCACAGCACCCTTTCAATCTCTCTTTTTGAATTGATGCAGTGTATTTTGTCAGGTGACAAATGAAGACAATTAATACATAAGAAACTTCTACAATAACATATGCTGTTTGA
>NW_027531143.1:4019237-4036432 GCF_008692635.1 Crocuta crocuta
AAAAAAAAAAAAAAAAAAGACTACCATGGAAAGACAATGAGTTACTGAAGTAATAATACTCATAAAATTAAGCAAATATCGTAAGTGATGATTGAAGTTCCCAAAAAGTCTTCCCGTGTTTGTAAATATAATATCCAATCATTGTTTTATTATTTCATTAATTGTATTCAGTCTATAGATTAGATCTGTAAATAAATACATAGCAGCTCTTCAATTAAGACAGACTAAATAAATGTAGATCAGCAGGAAAACAAAATACCAATCTTTACCCTACTGCTTATAAGCTTATAATTATGGAACCATAAGTAGGGAGTCTAATAATTTCCAATCTTCATCCATCAAATTTGGTAAGACAAGTCCAAGCCAGAGGTTCAGAGTCCTAGAGCATAATCAATTTTATACATGACTATTATTATACACATATACATGTATCTCACAAATAAAATCAAACCTGAATTTTTTAAAATTGTTTTAATAGTTTAATTTATTAATGATGTTTACTTTTTTTTTGTCTCACTCAATATGTCCTAATTGTCCCTGAAAGGAATGTTTTCTTGAACAATCTGTTTGCCTTTGCCTATCTAATTAAATAGTAACTTTTTTTTTTCTATTAAACCTCCATTTAATTTTGGAAAATATCTTATTTCATTCATTGAAAAGACAGAAAGGAAATGTGTAGCCAAATCTTGCATTTTTTTATTACAATTAGTAATTTTTCCTAAAGATTCTATTGCCCATTAAACACTGAAAACCAGTTCTCCCTCTGTTGAGTACAATTTCAAGATAAAAACAAATACATACAAGCATGTATATATAAACATTACCTGACTCTAAACATTTAAATGGGAATCAGGATCTAAATTCTATTTCTAATAATAATTTTGACCTTACAATATGCTATTATTGATCAACTTTAGGTCATTCTTTGAAAATTACTGAGGTCCCTGAATTTACCTTCTGAGCATGGATTTTTTAAAGAATCTGTTCATTTGGTATACTATTGAATCAGAAACTTGAGATATTAAACTTTAATATTTTTAAAATATTTTTAACTTTCCAAAATAGAGGAAAAAAGGAATAGCTAGGTTAACTGTTTCTTTTATCTTCAGTATCATTTGGATAGCATGGATTTCATAACAATAGTACTATTTCTAATCATACTCTCCAACTATGCATATGCTCACTTACAGAAGTAAAATGATCATGTAAATACTAGCAATAAAGAATACATTAGAAAAGGTAGTTGAAACTTCCCAATGTGAAGTCCACTTAATTGTGCAAAGCCTACCTTTATGACCTTCAAAAAAACATGTATGAACTCACAGAACACGTGTCAAATATGTTAAACTAAAATACAATGTAGATCATTTCCCTTGTTCCTTTTAAAGGACTATTTTAAGGAAAACCTACCAATCTTTTCTTTTTACTTTATTGTAGTATCATCAAGGAAGAGGGGTCAAGGCTTTAACTTCATTTTGAAAGGAAGAAGAACACCTTGTGAGGAGGAGAAGAAGAGAAAAGGCCATTTTTCCTAAGGCAAGGTAGCAAAAGTTTAAGGGCCATCAAATTATTTGGAGGGAGTAGGGGCTTCTTTGACAGCCAGACCCCTTGACATTTCGGTCTTTCCCTTTCTGCTGGCCCTGCCCACATAGGAGAAAAGGAAGATAAAAAGGCTCATAAGAAATGTAAGTGATCTTTATTGACCTGTGACTTTTGTATAACCATGGCCTCTGGCATGTGACTGCAGTGTGCACTGCTTGTCAAAACAGGTAAGGGAACTGAGCATTGGCCTGAAGGAATGTGCGCGCGCGTGCAGAATTGAAAGGTAAAGGATTTGAAGGAAGATTGGAGGAGAATTGGGGGAAGTTAGGGGAAGAAAGGTAACTATTGTAAATTTTCTCCTTTTGGAAAAAAAAAAAAACAAAAGGGTTCTGTAGTTTATTCATCTCCTTCTCAATCTCTGCCCACTCTTCCTTAATTTTCCTTCAGATACTCCATTAATATTCCCTGAAAATAATTTTCTTTCAAATAAATATGGTCATCAAAATAGGAATAAATTGAAAAATAGCTTGCAGTCTCTAGCAGACTTTCTCAGATGTGACAGGACACACTGGCTGGGAAAAGGCAGTTCTTTAAACTGTTAAGGAAATTAAAATTGTATCTCAGATCTTCTAAGAACACCCCACAAGAGCACAAGGTACACTAGAAAAAGGGGATGAGGATCCTTTTGGTTTACCTAAGTTATAATCTTTTTGAAAACTAGATCGATTAAAATACAGTCATTAAAACTTGCCAAAATGACAGCTGCTTTTTTTTTTTCTCAAAAAAGCAAACAGCACAGAGCAAGATGTATTTTAACCCAGATTCATTTCTCTATGGAACACTACTTAAATACTAAATACTATAAACTATTTCCTTTAACCTTGTAGGGCATCTGCTCAGTTTTGTTCCAAAAGAGTCGTTTTACAAACACCTAAGCAGACACTGTCAAATTTAAAATAAAAGATGAAAGGGAAAATCAACTCTAACATCATCAGTACTCCCTGCTGTAAAATCCTACTCAGTCTATGGTGGAATTTTTCCCCCCTTAGTTCACAGAAATCTTTCAAAATCTGAAAAAGACAACCTCGCCCTGTGCTTCCACCTGATGGTAACTCTTGCACATGCATCTCACCTCCTTGTTTCATCCAGGCAGCTACGGGATGAGCCGGATGAGCCTCGTACACACTGTTGCAGCGTCTGCCTCTCAGCCAGATCCTGCTAGGGGAACTGGCCAGGCTGCTCGTGGGCCTCTTGGGGGCTACCTAGCTCAGGTTCAAAACCAAATTCTGTGGAGCAGTTGACCCGCTCTCCGTAAAAAAGTCCCTGACGGGCAGCCATCCTGAGTGATGAGCAGTGCTCCTACGGAAGCAGCTTTTGGAGAAAAGGAGACAGAAATCCCGTGGAGAGGGGCGCCTGGGTGGCTTAGTCGGTTAAGCGTCCGACTTTCGCTTGGGTCATGATCTCGCGGTTCGTGGGTTTGAGCCCCGCGTGGGGCTCTGTGCTGACTACCAGCTCAGAGCCTGGAGCCCGTTTCAGAATCTGTGACTCCCTCTCTCTCTGACCCTTCCCTGCTCACGCTGTTTCTCTCTCTCTCCTAGAAATAAACAAAACATTAAAAAAAAAAAAAAAAGAAAGAAATCCCGTGGAGAAAAGGAGACAGAAATCCCGTGAAAAAGAGAACACGCAGAGGCTGGTTCACATGTGGTGTCTGATCTTTTGGCTACCCTTCTACCTTGCGTTCTGCAAAACTACTGCATGGTCTTTGGAATTTAGCACATTCTATCAAAGGGCACAAAGATCGTTTAAAGAGCATTAGGATCTAAATGATAGTACTTGGAAGGTTTTATACGCTAAGAACCGCTTCGAATTTTTGACCAAAGCAAGTCAGCCCTCATGCCCGAGGCCAATAAACCATGCCAGGTGAGAAGTTCTCAATGCCGGTTTTAATATTTGTCTTCCTCCTCTGACAAGGTTAGTGTAGGTAAAAATGGAGAGAGAAAGCATCCTGATAAATGCCACGTTTATTAGCAAGGTTAATATGGTCTTTGTGTCTTTTTAGTTGATAGGAAGAATGGGAGAAAAGGGGTTGAAGAGGTACAGATTCAGGTTTTTTTTTTGTTTTGTTTTTTGTTTTGTTTTTCGTTTTGTTTTTGTTTTTAATAACATTCCAAAATCACTTTCCTTGTGCTGCTGCCTCTGCATACAGGTACAGGCAACTGCCAATAAGTTTTTATTTTCATAGAGATCACCTCACCATTCTTTGCATGAAAGGACTTTACATACAATCAATGTTCAATAATTTCTTGATATATTTTAAATAGCATTTGGTTCAGAATGAAAACCTCAAATGAAAGGCTAAATATAATCATAAATGCACAGACAGGTTGAAAAAAATCTAATTTTAACTATATTCATTGGAATTATGTTTAGCTGGAATAAGAAATGCCACTACTCAAAAAAAAAATTGGCTTAAATGATATAGAAATATATTTTTCTCCAGGAAGTCTCATAGCTTGGTAGTCTAGAATTAGGTCAGTAGCTCTATTTTAACAAGTCCTTAGGAACTTTGGGTTCCTTCCAATTCATACATTCATCATCTCTAGGGTGTGTCCTTTCTCCCCGCAGAGCAAGCTGATATTCATTCAGGCCACATATGAAAAAGGGGGGGGGGCAAAGAAAAAGGGCCAACTGCATGGGCCAACTGACCCTTAAGGAAGATTTCTGGAGGCTTCTCTAGAATACTCCATCTTAAAACAACCTCACTTAAGAACTTAGCCACGTAAATATATCTAGCTGCAAACTGTCAAAGATTAAATATAGTGCATGCATGAGAGAGCTATTATGATGGAAGAAGAAGGGAAGAGAACAGGAATTGAAGGAAAAGAGGCTAATTGAAGTGTAATATATTCTTCTACTTGATACTTGATACAACCCCTCATTCTTTTTCTTCTCTCAACTCTGAGGACACACTGTAAGAAAACAACACAGGAGGCATGCTACTAGCAGGGATCATAAGTAGGAATTTAAAATGGGTAAACCTACTCCTAAAATTTGGAACTCTCTAAGAACAAGGTAGGTTGTAGAATTGGGGAAGGGAAGGAAAAATGATGGGAGTGCAATAAAGGGGCATCTCACCCAGTCACATGTTTTCCTGTACACTGTTCACTACATGTCCTGATGTCTCCTATGTTCACTGTGATGCATGTGAAAAGTCCCTATAAAGAGACTAAAATCTTTTTTTTTTTTTTTAAGTAACATCTTGACTTTGGAAATGTTTGGATTTCTTTTTAAATTATTTCTAATTGTCACAAGCAATATATATCCTTTTAAATGCCCTGTCCACTTCTATGTCCA
This sequence comes from Crocuta crocuta, assembly GCF_008692635.1. NCBI lineage: Eukaryota > Metazoa > Chordata > Mammalia > Carnivora > Hyaenidae > Crocuta > Crocuta crocuta. Next base: position 4,024,134 of record NW_027531143.1, read on the forward strand.
GAATTCATATTGATTTCAGAGTAACAATCTATTGTTTTTGTGGAGAAAACGACATTTATACCCAATTGTGAAGGAGATGCTTAACGAATCTACCCTGTTATTTCTTAACACCTCACCCTCCAAATATTTCTAAACTCTATTTGAAGTTTCCAGTTTATTCCAATATTCTTAATGTGTTCCAGTTTTATTTTTTCATTTCAGTTTAAGAGAAATGGAGTAGGGCCTTTAAGTCAATAAGTTAAACAGTATTTTCAGTAACATGCCACCATACATGCTTGGTCTACAAAGTACATGGTTAGTGTCATTGGGGAAAGAATTCAAAATCTGGCCTCACATTCCAGGAAAGCTGTAAACTAGTTCACTTTGATCTTCTTCATTTTCTTCACTTTGATTTTCACAGAGTATTTACATCCTCCAATGTTTATATGACCTCATGAACTCATGAGAGTTTCAATAGACAGCCAGTTAAAACACACAGTATGTTTTTAAAAACCAAACATACTTTAATAAGTCTGCTAAAAGCTGATAGCATTTCCCAGACTATACCAAGCATTAATTATCCTTCCTCTTTTTGAGTCAAAGATTATAAGAAAAGGAAAGGGCATAACCTTAGTCCATCTCCACAGCAAAGATTGCAACAATAAAAAATTTCAAAATGTGTTTTGTGAAAATGTTGTGGTTAACATTTGAAGACTTCCCCAGATGCCTCACTTGGCTATACATTTGTTTATACTGATCATAAATAAATCAATTTAGATATTGGTATTTGACTGGCTTGGTATATATTTAAAGAAATAAAGTTTGAGATAGAAGGAGACCAAAGTAAACATGGGAAAGTTCTTTTATGGAAACTTTCCATTGCAGAGTCATCAATTCTTTCAATTTTGCGGTGTTTAGTGTTTCAGTTCATTGAAGTGCTATTGCTTGGCAACTACCAAACAAAACAAAGAGAAAATCTTAGTTAAATTTTGGTACAAATTCCACATTTTGCAGGGGGAGGAAGGGACCTAAGGTTTAAACATAACCCAAGCATTAGGTAGCCATGTAGCAGCAGGCAATATTGGTAAAGTATAGGAACTGAAACGGTATTTCAGGGAAAATGATATAATGAAAATGCTACTAATTCTCTATATATCTATCTATCTAACCAGCACTACTCCAAATCAGAAAAAAAAAAAAATAAAAAGGATACAAATGTTTAGGGAGTCATTGAAGAGTTTCTTCAAAAACATGAGAAATGGGGGGAAAAAACATGAAAATTAGAGAAGAGTGAACTCTATCATGAATTAGAGCATTCACAGAAAGGACTAATAGATACACTTATCATTATATCTAAACAAGATTATAGTTTTGCTTTCAATGTATATGTAACACAAATGTGATTGATTATATATATATATTTTTTTACTGTTTATTTATTTTGAGAGAGAGAGAGAGAGAGAGAGTGAGCAGGGAAGGGGAAGAGAGACACAAAAAGAGAATCCCAAGTAGACTCTGCGCTATGAGTGCAAAGCTCATCACTGGGTTTGATCTCAAGAACCATAAACTGGGCTGAAATCAAGAGTCAGACACTTAACCAACTTAGCCACCCAGGCAACCCATGTGATTGATTATATTTTTAAAAATGATAATATTCTTTATGATGAAGACTGCTAAAAGGAAGAAACAAAAAGTCAAGGCAATATCAGATTCTTCCGACCTGAACTCTGCTATGCAGTACAAAGAGGATCTTGAATACTAGTAGATCCTTGAATTACTCCCAATTATTCCTGTGCCTGGTATCTATTGCTACATAATAAATAAACCCCAAATTTAGTGGTTTATAACTATTTATTATCTTTTACTGTTCTTATGGTAACTAGGCATAAGTTGGTGATTCTTCTATTTCACATCATGTTGCATGAGGCTGCAGACAAATGGGGGCTCAATTAGTCTGGCATGTCAAGATGGCTCACTCACATGACTGGCAACTCATGCTAGCTGTTGGCTGAGACTTCAGCTAGACGTTGCCAAATACCTACATGTAGCCTCACAGTGTGGGTTGAGCCATTTACACCATGAGTGTCGGGTTCCAAGAAGTGTCCCAATAGGGAGTATTTTAAGATACTCAGTCAGAAGAGGAAGATAGCAAAAAGACCTGGACTTCATCCCTTGATGAGGGGACAAGATCTTATTGCAGAAGTGCATGTGGCATAGAAGTTATCATTCAGAACATTTTTAGACAATATAATCCTGCCATAATTCTCAAAGAATGATTAAAAAAAATTGAAACATTCCATGTAACATATATATACCAGGAAACAATTACCACTAATCATGCCTCAGATAAATCTCATTGGCTACAATACTCCCACTCTGCCAAGCTGTATATACCAGGAAACAAAAACCCAGCAATGGTACAGGAGAAAAGCTATATTGCAAAGTTAGCAACCAATCTTCCTTAAATTTTTTCTCCCAAAGGCTTGATTTCTTTGCCTCAGTTTAAGATGATGAATTAATGCTGTTCACAGAAAGAAGCTTCTAAAATAGTTTCCTGTGATTCCTCCCTTACTTGATACTCTTCATGGTGAATGTGGGCTGGATCTACTGACTTACTTTTAATGAACAGAATATGGCAAAATTTTGATGTAATGCGTGAGATGAGGTTTCAGAAAGACTGTGTCTTCTGTCTTTCTCACCTCTTGCTCTCACCCTCAACAGTTGTGACTGGAGCCAGCTGCCATGTTGTTAGTTGCCTAAGGAGAGACAATGTGGTAAAGATCCGATGTCTTCAGTCAATAGCCAGTAAGGATCTAAGGCCTGTAAATAGTCATGTCACCATGTGAGTGAACTTGAAAGCTGTTCCTGTTCCAATAGAGCCTTGAAACTGGGAGATTAAAAACAATGTTGTTGATCTATGTTGTTAAATTTTAAGGTAATTTGTAACAGAGTAGTAAAAAACAAATATAATGAAATCTGATCTCATGGATTTAAACTAGTTAATGATTTCAGTCTATTATAATGCTTCACTTTATTAATCCTCATATTGCCCCCTTGGGAAAAATAGGAACTTTTATGCATAACTCTATCAGTATTTGATACTCTTGCTAATCATAATGACATGGTTGGTTCCAGGCTTCCTTGTACATTTCTTGTGCAAGTCCTGAGGTCATTTATTCTCTGAGATGTCCTGAGTCCTTTCGTATAACAGAAAAATATTGTAAAACCACAATCAGGATTTAAAGCACAGTCATTGTTACTAAATGGCTCATTGCTTCCAGTCTCTTTCGGCAGATAGACTAGGCACAGAAAATACCTCATAAATGCCTATTGACAGCCAATTATAATTCTGGACTACATAATTTTATTTAATGTATATTACATGTGTTTACTTTCTCCTAAATTGAGGATCTGGTTCTCAAGGACACAGAGAATGATATAATTTGGCTATCCCATAATTACTCAGTTGCTTTATCTTATATATGTCTGTATATGACAAATACACAACACACAAATACAAATTTTGGAATCTCTAAGATCAAATGCTTAGATGGAAACCTCTGGGAACTACGGAGTTGTCCTATCTTCAAGTCTTATACATGTTCAACACATTCTCAATCATGACTAATAAATTATTTTAAAAAGACATCCTAGGGTAAATACTTAAGTCTCAATTATAGAGATTTAACATTTTAATATTTTTCTCTATAAACTACAAATGCTCTTGTTTAAACCTCTTTGCCTGTGTTATTTATAAACCTAGTGAAAACAGAGACTACTACTAGACTCTATATAAGCACTAGCCCCCATATAATAATTAGAAATTATTTTTAAAAAGTAATCCACATCCTTTTTCTATAAGGTGATTCTAAATTCCTTTAATTATGATTCTTATCGTTATCCTTCCAGTCAAGGTCTCAGCTTTATATTACAGAGCAAACTATCTTAGCTGCTTGCTGGCCAGTCCACCTGTTGATCAAACAACATGCTCAGTAAACTTCAGTGATGATAATAATGACAATAGTAAGTACTTTACACATCTACTGAGCATGTAACACTACCATGCTGAGCATTATACATGCATTATCACATTTAATCCTTACAACCATGCTAAGAGACGGATTCTGTCATCCACATTTAAAGTGTGAAGAAACACATCTACAGGAAATAACCTCCTGGGCGCATAGTCAAGTTTGTTTTTCCTCTTGTATTATTCCAAGCATTTTCTATAAATATTTAGTGTCAGAAAGGAAGTTAGTAAGGAAAGGAGAAATAAATCTGTTATATAAAGGGCAAACTGGATCAAGTTATAATGAAATAACCAGGTTTTGGTCTAGATTCTCTAGAAAACAGAGCCTAAGGCAAAGTTTACATACTATGATTTTATTAGGAAGGGCAATGCCAGTAACATACAAGAATAAGGGGAAAAGAACCAAGAAAGAAAGAAAATGAATACAAAACAGTAAATACTGAGCTCACTACAAGTTCACAAGACAACATAACTATCTTCGGTCCTAGAGAAGATCTCTGAAAAAGGCTTTGTCCAAGTGCTAAATCTGGAATCTTTTATTTTTTGTTAGAGTCAGAGAGGAAGGGGAGCTTATTCTCTTTCCTCTTCCTTTCTCCCTAATGTTCACTGGACCATTTGCTTTGACTCCCTAGATCTTGCCTGTTGTGCCCGACAGGTGGCAACAGCCAGACCTTCTCCCATTGGCACTGGTCAAGGCTAAAATCAGTGAGGGCAGGGAAGAGCTCCTGAGGGTCAGGTTGGCCTTGCGCCATCAATGTAAGTGCAGAAGAGGCCGACCCACCTCTTGTGGAAGGCCGTGGTCCTGGCTGAATTGACAGCAGCATGGCCTGTGTCTCTTTTCTTAGCCAGAGGTAGGTTCTGTAAAGCAGACATATTAGAAAGAGGTGCATGAACTGAGTAGGTGTATTACTGCCCGTTGGCGCCCGAGGATAACCGGGTGAGGAATTGGTGGCAGCAACCCATAGGAGGTGAATTAACTGATCAACTGTGAGTGTGGAAACTGATTCTTTCTCACCTAGCACTGAATCCTCAGACAGGGACAGTGTCCGTATGTAGTAAATTCAAGAAACAGTCATTGAACAAATACAATTACAATGATCTGTTTTAGGGCCCGTTTGACAAATATCTCATTTACGATCATATGTACAATTGGTTCTTGTTATTCTCGATATTGTTCTACCCCGGAAATACTGAATTAGCAAACATATTTCTCCTAAGGGAAATGCAGCGTTAGGTTCCTGCCAGCCTTTGGTCACAGAACTTTTGTCAACCAAACAGTTAAAAAAACCTCATCTTATTTATGTGTACTTCTGTTTAAAGTCACCTTATTTAATGTATATTGCTGATTCATTAGCCATGAACTCAGGAGCAATAGCTCATGCCTATGACTAGTTCAACTCTATGACTAGTGAACTATATGAATAGTTCAACTCTATGACTCATGCCTGAAGGACAGATAGTTAACATATATATCTTCCTTTGTAAGGCACATCACAGCCTTCTTGTGCTTCAAATACTATACAACACTTCAGCTCTATGCTTGGGGGTCATTTTAAAATTAACAAAAACAAAAGCCACAAAATTGTGGGAAAAAAAAGCATGGCATTAAAGAAATTGCAAAAATTGTTTACGGTATGAGGGAACAAGAAGGCAGAATGTCCCCCTGTTTAGTTTAAGATGGGATTGGATCTAAACCGGAAATGTACATGTTGGACAGCTTAAATGTTTGCCCCTACTCTGCATGTCTGTGAATGTTGACAAAGTAGCATTGAGTTTGTGATTACAAATAAATTTTAGCAAGTAGAAAAGTTTGCAAGTATATAATCCATAAATAGTAAGAATCTACTGTATGTGTACGTGCACACAGATTTTCCAATATGAATATTTTCAAGGAGAAATTTATTTTTATGTACAATTTATGTTTGGGGGACCTTGGAAAGCAATCTTCTAATTATTTTGTTGGAGTTTTTCTTTTTCTTTTTAATTCCAAGCTCTATTACTCTTTACTCAACTTTATTGAATAACTCTTTTTATTCATGACCGCTCCTTCAATTAAGAAAATCAATGAGTTTTAACCTTATCTTTGTGAGGAACTATGGTCTAGACTACCGGTCAGTCAAATTACCAACTCTCAGCCTGGGTCTGAGCCTCACTATTTTCAAATAGTGATTAAGAAGGTCTCTAGATGATTCTAATGAGCAGCCAGGCTTAGGAGCTCAGTTTAAATACCAGCAAAGATACTGTGTTACATAAGGCAACTTCTATCACATCTTCTGGAGTCAGGGCTTTCATGTATAAAATGAACATTTCATCCCCCGCCTCATAAAATGTGAAGATTCAATGAATTATCACAGTAACTTCTGGATCCAGAGTAAAGCATTCAATAAATAATTGTGCTTCTTTTTCTTTCAATACAGAAAGGCCTGGCATATCTTTTTATTCCCCTGAAGATACATTTAATTTCAATAACTCTCTTTAATGGTAAAAAAAATACCAAGTTTACACCTCCATCTTTACAAAATAACATGCATTTTGCCTTAGAGTGATATTTAAGAATCACAGATGATTTTTGTAATCCTTACCTCCCACTCTGCTCTTTCATGTGCCCTCCCCACTACTTATATTGAACTTACATCTATTGAGAACTCCAATATTTGGAGTTCTCCAAGTATTTTGCCAAGATATTTCCACTGCCTGCAGTGACTACCATCTTAGAGCTATTCACATAAAATCAACCCATATTTTTAAGAAGGATTCAAAACTACCTCATTCGCAAACATATTTTGTCTATTTCCTTATCATTCTAGAGCCCTAAATAGTATCAACTTGTTCTCTTCTACCATTCAGTGTGTTCTGTATGTTTTCCTATTATGGCAATACCAGTTCTTCTCATCTATTAATTGCTTGTGTGCATTTATTAACTTTAAGGCCAGAATACACACCAAATAGGGTCAGGAACTTTAACTTTTGCTTTCTCCCCATGCCTATGAATGTGTTAAAAGGGGGAAAAAGACTGATTTTGTCTTTTCTGTTCTCATGTTCACTGGGAATATTTTGCCCTGTGCTTAAGTGGAAGTCAGTATGAGAGAACATCAGGCCAGGGTTAAAGTAATCCCCATCCCCTTCCCAGATGGATATTGTCTTTCCGAAATAATTTTCCACTCTAATCTTGGAGGACTCTCTTTTTGATAAGGAAGGTTCTTCCCTTACATAGGTATTTGATAAATATTTGTAAAAGGATTCAATGTGTGAATTATGTCCCTTTAGGTTAACTATGATATGTTAATAATTATAAGGGGCATGGAAACCAATTAAGGTGATCTCTCTTTTTTTTTTTAATTTTTTTTATGTTTTTTTATTTATTTCTAGGAGAGAGAGAGAGAGACACAGCGTGAGCAGGGGAGGGTCAGAGAGAGAGGGAGTCACAGACTGAAACAGGCTCCAGGCTCCGAACTGGCAGTCAGCACAGAGCCCGACGCGGGGCTCGAACCCACGAACCGTGATATCATGACCTAAGTGAAAGTCAGACGCTTAACCAACTAAGCCACCCAGGTGCCCCAAGGTGATCTCTCTTTAATATTTATGTTAGAAAACCTGTATTTCTGATTAGTGTTAAGCAAATTAAGTTATGCAAGACAAAAATCAAAGTCAAGGTGGATTATTATTTCTCTTTAATTTACTCAATTTATGATGATTCTTTTACTCTGTGGAAGATTGATTTCATCAGGGCTTAATCTTTATGAAGCCAAGTAATTTTTTCTAAGCTACTGTTATTTTTCAAGGTTATTGTGTGTTTTGTTTTGTTTTGGTTTTTGTTGTTGTTTTTTTTTTTTTTAAATTTATTTCTGAGAGCGTGAGACAGCATGAGCAGGGGAAGGTCAAAGAGGGAGGGAGACACAGAATCCAAAACAGGCTCCAGGCTCTGAGCTAACTGTCAGCACAGAGCCTGACATGGGGCTCAAACCCATGAACCATGAGATCATGACCTGAGCCGAAGTCAGGCGCTTAACCGACTGAGCCACCCAGGCCTCCTGGTTATCATGTGTTTAAAATAACTTGCATGCCATGCTATAATTTCTGAGGTGCTGTGTGTATAAAAATATAAACACTGATTATCATTATTTTGCACACATACAGTATGTTTTCCTAGAAATACTGACAAAGGCTTTTTGAGGCCTCTTCATTTAGGCTTGAATGCAAAGGATGTATTATTTTCTCAATACTTGATAACTCAGAAAAATCAATATATTAAAAGAAATATCTGAAAATATTTGAGGATAGACACTTGTCTTAGTCTGGTCAGGGCTGCTGTAACAAAATACCAGAGACTAAGCTGCTTATAAACAAAAGAAATTTATTTCTCACAGTTCTGAAGGCTGGGAAGCCCAAGATCAAGGTGCTGGCAGATTCAGTGTCTGTTGAGAACCCAGTTCCTAAACAGCTGTCTTTTTGCTCTAATCTGACGTGATATGATGGCTAAGTTGCCTCTCTGGGATCTCCTTATCAGGGAACAAATCCTATTCATGAAAGTTCCACTCTCATGACATAATCACCTCCCACAGGCTCCACCTACAAAACAATTTCTTTGGGAGTTAGGATTTCACAAGTGAGTTTTGGAGAGAACACACATGTTCAGTCCACAGCACGCCCCAAAATATCTTAGACTATCAAATTAAAAGATAATAAAACAGAAGAAAAATAGTTTCAGAAAAATATTCATAAACTACTTGTATAAACTTATTTTACATCTTGAGTACAAATACATAATTTTATAAAATGCCTGTGTTTATTTATTTATTTATTTATTTATTTATTTATTTATTTATTTCTAGGAGAGAGAGAGACAGCGTGAGCAGGGGAGGATCAGAGAGAGAGGGAGTCGCAGACTGAAACAGGCTCCAGGCTCTGAGCTGGCAGTCAGCACAGAGCCCGACGTGGGGCTCGNAAAATGCCTGTGTTGTTTTAAAACTGTTATAATTCAGATAATGTGTTGACACAATGAGTCTGTGAGTGATAATTTGAAATCAAAAATGATTTTCGTTTCACGGTACCTGGGTGGTTCAGTGGGTTAAGTGTCTGACTTCACCTCAGGTCATGATATCACACTTTCTGGGTTCCAGCCCCACGTTGGGCTCAGTCCTGACAGTTCAGAGCCTGGAGCCTACAGCCTGCTTTGGATTCTGTGTCTCCTTCTCTCTCTGTGCCTCCTGGCTCATGCTTTATCTCTCTCTCAAAAATAAACGTAAAAAAATTTTTTTAAATGATTTTCTTCTCATAGAAGAGAAGGACATTAGTTCTGCTTGCTATTTATTTAACATTTATAAAAGGTAAACATTTTCAATGTATTCTGATAACTTGTTTATAATTGCATGAATTTAATAGATTTGACTTTAAATCTAATTCACTGAATATTTAAAACTTAGAAGAGTACAGAGTATATAATCTGTTTAATTTATTGCTCTTCCTTCCCTTAGTTATTACACCTCTTCCTTTCAGTTCCTCCCCACCCTTAAACCAGAACCAATTCTAAACAAAACTTGATGATGTTTCCAGATTCTTAGTTTTTAACTGGACCCGCATCAAAATGAGTGTTCTACAAATCCTACCCAGTAAGTAGACAATTGTTTTGTCTCAAGGCCTATTAATATCAAGGGGTCTTAATATCTTATGCTATACTTTAGTAATTGAGCTTCTATCTTTTCCTTCAATTCATTCATTTCACGATAGAACTACTAGATATTATGTATCTATTAAGTCAAACCATATGAAATTGCTGTTTTCTATGTTAAAACACAGCTGAATATTTGCCATGTTAAATGGGCATGACAGTTTGGCAGTCTTGGGTCTCCAAAGAAGAATAAATCATAGTTCATGACTTGAAGGAATTGAAATTCTGATAAGTGAGATACATAATTATAATCTGAAAACCTGGTGGTAGAAATAGAGTGTGAGAAAAACAAGTTTCATGCAATACAATCTGTGGGCATTTGCAAAGTTTCCTTATAGATCCTGACATGTTGATCTGGTACTGTATATCCACCTTGCTATACCAGGACTCCCCTAATTCCCCATCACCCCTAAATAGGCTTTCTCTAATCTCTTAGACCCTAATAGTAATGGTAATATCTAAACTGTTTAGATATCTCTGTCATCAACTACCAGTTGCTTAGAAAATATAATAAAACTCTGAGAGTTAATTCACACTGTTAATACACTCAAGATGAAGTCATTCTACCTGGTGACTTTAAAAATCATCTATTATCTACTAGCTTTCACATATAAACCCTACTCTACTCCTCTCTCAGGAACTCTAGAGTTCTATAACTCAACATCACCACTTGGGTATCTATTAAATATCTCAAATTTTACACACATGAAACTGAATTCAGAATCCTTTCCTTGATCCACCTCTTCCCTCAGTCTGTCATCTTTTATTACATAGTAGCTTAAAACTTTCAGTTTCTTATGCCTAAACATTGCAATCATTCCCTATTTCAAATTATCTTATACCTAGCTGCAATTTATCAACATTTTTACTGCTTTGACCTTCAAAATACCCACAGCCTCTTACCATTTATTAACTTGTTCACTACAACTACTCTGGTCAGTGCTACGATTAATTCTTTTGCCTGAAATATTTCTTTTTTAAAAATGTTTATTTTTGAGAGATGGATAGCAAGTGGGGGAGGGTCAGAGAAAGTGGGAGACTATGCTGACAGCACAGAGCCTCATGCAGGTCTAGAATTCATGAACTGTGAGATCATGACCTGAACTAAAGTTGGATGCTTAACCACCTGAGGCACTGAGGAACCCCTGAAATATTGCTTTTTAATTGGTATCTATGTTTGCCCTGACCCTCCTATATTTTATTGTCAACAGAACAACAGGAGTGAACTTCTAGCTCGTTAGATTTTTTAAAAAAGTCTTTTCAATGGCCTATAAAAAAGGTGGCCCTGTGATTTATAATCCAAACTTGGGCAATTTTTTTTTTCAGTAAAGGGAGAACTGTTAATAATTATGTCAAGACACAGGACGGGAAATGGGATATCTTGGGCAAATTAGGATATGCATCACACTCTTTACAAGGGTCTATGTGATCTGGTCCCGTTCTATCTTTATGGACATATCTTCTAACACTCCTACTTCCTATATTCTTAAATACTGTTTTCCTTGATCTCTAAAACTTCCAAAGCAGGTCAAGCAAACCTCTTCCTCAAGCATTTGAATACTCTTCTCTGTCTAGAATGCTCTTCACTCATATATCCATATATCCTCTTCTTCACTTCCTTAGGTCTCTATTTGAATGACACGTTATCAGTCCCAATGAATAAAGTAGAACTTTGAAGAAAAATTATAGCTTAACTGCTCATATTAGGAAGAAAGTATGAATTCTGGAGCCAGACACTCTAAGTTCAAATCCAGTTTGGCAACTTATAGTTGAATGATCTCAGGCAAGTTACTTAACTGTTCTATATCTCAGTTTCCTTATATGTAAAATTGACAAAGCAATAGTTCCTACCTTGTAAATTTGCTAGGAATGTTTTACAGTGCATTAGCTATTCAAGGGTGATTGTATTAGTGACCAATTAGATACAGAACAATGAGGTGGTACATGATATGGACAGATGATATTGAGATAGAAAGGTGGACAATGAGATGATAGATAAATAGATAGGTAGATAGACAGACAGACAGAGATGGGTAAAAACATTTGTTACAGGGATTTGACCTCACTCATTTGTGAGAACTGGTCAAAAAGTCTCTGCGTGGTTGTTTTCACACCTGGTTCCAAAGCTTCCAAACCTCAGAACAGACAGTCGAGAAGGGAAGATGGAAACAAAATAAGCAGAGCAAGGACAAGCTTGAATCCACTATTGCAATCTGGCAGCTCTTGTTACCTCCTTTTCTGATTGTATTCATGCTCAGAGAAGAATCTGGCATCTTGTGTTATAGAGCTAAGCACAGACTGATCCAGTAGTAGAGAAACTAAAGGAGGATCTAGGGAAAGTGGAACAGTTACAGACCCTCTTGCTTCATACCTCAGGGATAAGTCATCAGATAAACAACATGTATGAGTTACTAAGTGGCTGCTGTGCCATTTCTTTTCTTCAAAACTTGCACAAGAATCACTCTTGTGGACTCCCACTGACAGGAAGCATACCTGGAAGGAAATTCTGGAATTCAGCCTCGTCAACACATTACAAAGCATGCTTTATTCTCTTTGCTTCATGGGAGTGTTTGAAAATTAAATGAGAAAATCCATGTAGACTACATAGGCCAGTATCCCATT
>NW_027531143.1:4036452-4039597 GCF_008692635.1 Crocuta crocuta
GCCAGTATCCCATTATATATTATTATTAAATTATACATAATCTATAATAATTATACTCTATAAATGCAATTATAAACTTATAATATTGTATATAATAAAATATTATAGATTATGTGTCATCTAGTAATATTTAATGATATAGAATAAGTATATATGTATATAATTTGACCGCATAGAATACTGTTCCTCTTAAAGCCATTTCATTGACCAAGAATCAAAATAGAATCCCCTAGTTTCACTTCCAGTTAATTCTTTATGTGCTCCGTTTACTGTGTTCCTTGTAAACAGCAGTTCTCATGATAGAGGAGGTGTTTCAGAGAATGAATCAAGTGAAATTGTTCCATCGCTCCATGGTGTCAATATAAACCATATTTATTTGATGTTTTATACTTCCCCTCAATATCCTGATTTGCAATGCTCAAGCAGAGTGTGTATGAATGCATGCTCTTCAATGTTGATTGGTGGTAAACTAATCAGTCCATGTGTTGCTTACATTTAATGAAGAAGATATTTTTAGAATACAAGAGAAAAATAATGAGATAGCAACAGGGAATTTGTGTTGCTACTAGTGACATGGTCAAGCAAAGTCTCTTTTAATAGACAACATCTGAGCTGAGATATGTAATTAAGAAGAAGAAAATCATGAATTTATTTAAACAGAAAAACTGTTTAAGAAGATGCAATGGCAAGTGCAAGTAGCCTGAAGGATGCAATAAGTTGATTTCTTTAACCCAATATACTATACTTCTTTTCTTATGGCATTTTATTACTTTTCATTTCTAACAGTTTTTTTTTTCTTTCTTCAACGTTCTCTATCTTCTTCCATTAAACCCTTTTTCTAATGCTTCATTTGAATTTCTTCACTGAATTTCTCTTAGTATATACACTTGATTCAGACAGTTTTCTACTTCCTGAACTTTTAAACTTTTAAAGAAATACATGCTTTAAATACCTTAAAATGTTGGCTTAGTAAATAAAAGTGCCAAGGAGGTTACAATTCTTTTTGCATGCATTTTATTAAGGTCAAAACAGATATCACTAGTTTAATAGTATATATAATAATTTAATAATCACATATATATAGTTTTATAAAAATTAAGAAAGCAAATTCTGAGACATAATTCTTAAAATTATTTCTTGCCTGCCCATGTGACACATGTAAATGTTAACTTTTTACCATTAATGGATATTTGTATGCAGCCACTGGATACTTCCACATGTGTTAAGATTACCATGTGAAAGTAAAGTCTAACAGTGCCTTGAGAAAATATACCTGAGAATTTCATATTTAATCACATTTTAGGTAGCTTTCCTTCCCTATCATTAAGTACTAACGACACTTCAAATGTTTAAATTTTACAGGCATATGTGACAAGAAATTTATATAAAATGCTAAACAGCAAAATCAATAACCACAAAAATAAAATCATCAAATTATATAAGGATTATACACACAGCACACAGAGTGGCCTAGGAATTGTTCAATATATGACTAATCATGATAGCTAACTAGGAAGACTGTATCAAGAGTGACTGTAGGAAAGGAAAATCTTTGCCTTCGGTTATCATCCTCCAACAACCCAATAGTCCTATCGAGTAATTCTGTTCTGAAAATTCTTTCATTTAGTTGTTCCTGGGAGATGTTCCAAAAATCAGAAACAAATGGTTAGTGGGAGTATCGTTTTTTTCCTAGCAATAAAATTGGCTAATATAATAATTAAATACTATAACAATAAATAATAGCTACTTCTATTGAGCCTTAATGTTTTGGGCTATGCATTGGATAAAGTTGAACATTGACCATATTCAATATTTATAAAATCTCTGTGACATAAAATGCTGCCATTCCAATTTTACAGATAAGGAAATTGAGAGAGAGAAAGATAAAAAGTTTCAGCTATGTATCAATAACAGAGCATATTTGCACCAATTTTACCTGACTTTAGACCTTGCCAGTTGCCCCCCTTATTCCAAAAACTATATATCCACTTTCACTCAGGAGCTAAGTAATTGATCCATGAAGTAACACATTGTGCATTTGTTTTATGTACCTGTTATACAGTCTAAATAATTTTCTTAGAAGGTAATAGAGACAGTAAAATTGAAGAACATCAATTTAATGATTTAAAAAAAGAGAGAGAGAGTCAGGGGGTTGAGGAGAGAGAAAAAAAGAAGTGAAAGGAAAGGGAACATAAAAAGAAAACAAATGTATTGCCTATAGAATTCAAAAATAGGGTATGGAACTATTACATTATCAAACAGTGTTCTACAGCAGAGTTTTTCCAAATGTAGTTTTTAAGTTTTTTAATGTTTATTTATTTTGGAGAGAGTGAGAGACAGAGCAAGAGTGGGGAAGGGACAGAGAGAGAGGGACACCGAATCTGAAGCAGGCTCCAGGCTACGAGCTGTCAGCACAGAGACCGATGTGGGATTCAAACTCACAAACGCTGAGATCATGACTGAGCTACCCAGGTGTCCCCAAATGTAGTTTTTCATTTAAAACTTGGATTATAGGGGCGTCTGGCTGGTTCAGTCAGTCAAGTGTCTGACTCTTGGTTTTGACTCATCTCATCATCTCATGGTTCATGAGTTCAAGCCGCATGCATGTTGGGCTCCTCACTGACAGAACGGAGCCTGCTTGGGATCACTCCCTCTCTCCCTTTCTCTCTGCCCCTTCTCCACTTATGTGCCCTTTCTCTCTCTCTCTCTCTCTCTCTCTCTCTCTCAAAATAAACAAACTTGGGGTGACTCAGTCATTCGAGTGTACAGCTCTTGGTTTTGGCTCAGGTCATGATCTCACAGTTCATGAGTTCCAGCCCCTCATCAGGCTTTGTGCTTACTATGGGGAGCCTGCTTGGGATTCTCTCTCCCCCTCTCTCTCTCTACCCTCCCCACTCATACTTGCTCACTCTCTCAAAACAAATAAACCTAAAAATTAAATAAATAAAATTTTAAAAATCAACTCAGGTTATAGAATTTCATTTGTATATACTGAATCAGAATCTTTGAGGAGTTAGGACCAGGATTATACATTCTTAATAAGCACCCCAGCTAAGTATGTGTATCTATATATATTATATATAGTATATTATATATGCATATTATATAATGTATAATATAAATGTATATTATGTACAAGTGTTTA
>NW_027531143.1:4043675-4182394 GCF_008692635.1 Crocuta crocuta
TTTTTTTTTCTTTCTTCAACGTTCTCTATCTTCTTCCATTAAACCCTTTTTCTAATGCTTCATTTGAATTTCTTCACTGAATTTCTCTTAGTATATACACTTGATTCAGACAGTTTTCTACTTCCTGAACTTTTAAACTTTTAAAGAAATACATGCTTTAAATACCTTAAAATGTTGGCTTAGTAAATAAAAGTGCCAAGGAGGTTACAATTCTTTTTGCATGCATTTTATTAAGGTCAAAACAGATATCACTAGTTTAATAGTATATATAATAATTTAATAATCACATATATATAGTTTTATAAAAATTAAGAAAGCAAATTCTGAGACATAATTCTTAAAATTATTTCTTGCCTGCCCATGTGACACATGTAAATGTTAACTTTTTACCATTAATGGATATTTGTATGCAGCCACTGGATACTTCCACATGTGTTAAGATTACCATGTGAAAGTAAAGTCTAACAGTGCCTTGAGAAAATATACCTGAGAATTTCATATTTAATCACATTTTAGGTAGCTTTCCTTCCCTATCATTAAGTACTAACGACACTTCAAATGTTTAAATTTTACAGGCATATGTGACAAGAAATTTATATAAAATGCTAAACAGCAAAATCAATAACCACAAAAATAAAATCATCAAATTATATAAGGATTATACACACAGCACACAGAGTGGCCTAGGAATTGTTCAATATATGACTAATCATGATAGCTAACTAGGAAGACTGTATCAAGAGTGACTGTAGGAAAGGAAAATCTTTGCCTTCGGTTATCATCCTCCAACAACCCAATAGTCCTATCGAGTAATTCTGTTCTGAAAATTCTTTCATTTAGTTGTTCCTGGGAGATGTTCCAAAAATCAGAAACAAATGGTTAGTGGGAGTATCGTTTTTTTCCTAGCAATAAAATTGGCTAATATAATAATTAAATACTATAACAATAAATAATAGCTACTTCTATTGAGCCTTAATGTTTTGGGCTATGCATTGGATAAAGTTGAACATTGACCATATTCAATATTTATAAAATCTCTGTGACATAAAATGCTGCCATTCCAATTTTACAGATAAGGAAATTGAGAGAGAGAAAGATAAAAAGTTTCAGCTATGTATCAATAACAGAGCATATTTGCACCAATTTTACCTGACTTTAGACCTTGCCAGTTGCCCCCCTTATTCCAAAAACTATATATCCACTTTCACTCAGGAGCTAAGTAATTGATCCATGAAGTAACACATTGTGCATTTGTTTTATGTACCTGTTATACAGTCTAAATAATTTTCTTAGAAGGTAATAGAGACAGTAAAATTGAAGAACATCAATTTAATGATTTAAAAAAAGAGAGAGAGAGTCAGGGGGTTGAGGAGAGAGAAAAAAAGAAGTGAAAGGAAAGGGAACATAAAAAGAAAACAAATGTATTGCCTATAGAATTCAAAAATAGGGTATGGAACTATTACATTATCAAACAGTGTTCTACAGCAGAGTTTTTCCAAATGTAGTTTTTAAGTTTTTTAATGTTTATTTATTTTGGAGAGAGTGAGAGACAGAGCAAGAGTGGGGAAGGGACAGAGAGAGAGGGACACCGAATCTGAAGCAGGCTCCAGGCTACGAGCTGTCAGCACAGAGACCGATGTGGGATTCAAACTCACAAACGCTGAGATCATGACTGAGCTACCCAGGTGTCCCCAAATGTAGTTTTTCATTTAAAACTTGGATTATAGGGGCGTCTGGCTGGTTCAGTCAGTCAAGTGTCTGACTCTTGGTTTTGACTCATCTCATCATCTCATGGTTCATGAGTTCAAGCCGCATGCATGTTGGGCTCCTCACTGACAGAACGGAGCCTGCTTGGGATCACTCCCTCTCTCCCTTTCTCTCTGCCCCTTCTCCACTTATGTGCCCTTTCTCTCTCTCTCTCTCTCTCTCTCTCTCTCTCAAAATAAACAAACTTGGGGTGACTCAGTCATTCGAGTGTACAGCTCTTGGTTTTGGCTCAGGTCATGATCTCACAGTTCATGAGTTCCAGCCCCTCATCAGGCTTTGTGCTTACTATGGGGAGCCTGCTTGGGATTCTCTCTCCCCCTCTCTCTCTCTACCCTCCCCACTCATACTTGCTCACTCTCTCAAAACAAATAAACCTAAAAATTAAATAAATAAAATTTTAAAAATCAACTCAGGTTATAGAATTTCATTTGTATATACTGAATCAGAATCTTTGAGGAGTTAGGACCAGGATTATACATTCTTAATAAGCACCCCAGCTAAGTATGTGTATCTATATATATTATATATAGTATATTATATATGCATATTATATAATGTATAATATAAATGTATATTATGTACNTAGATATAATTTGCATATATATTATATAAAATAATATATTCATATATAATATATAATTTATATATTTTTTGAATATGATATACATAATTATATATTATATAGTAATTATCTAAAATATGAATATTAAATATATAAATACATAGGCATATATTCTATATTTACATTTACATTTATTCATTTCTATTTAAATATGTGTATATATGTAAGATTCATCTTCTTGATTACTTGCCCCTAGAAAAATACTGGCAACCACCAAAATTTTAATTTTTGTCTAACTTCATAGTTTACAAGATCTACTATGAAATTAAAAAATCAATTGAGTTTCATGTGATATAGAAGGAATCCAAGACTGAAATGAGAAATCCTGTGTTTAAGAAATAAACACCTCTGTTTCTATAGGTGCATGAAACTAAGTTAATGTTATCTCTGAAATTCACTCTTTTATCTTTAAAGTCATTCTTCACACATTATGATGATGATGATAGGAACCAATGTACATAAATATGTTTTGCTAACTTTAAAGTGATTTTAAATAAAAGTTACTGTTAAATGGGTTGGCTTTGGAAGTAAGATTGTCTTGACTCTTACATGACTTTCTTTTTATAGCAGTGATGGTATGGCAACACAAAGTTTAATTTCTTTACTCTTTTGTCCAACAAGACTAAGGTTTCATTCTTTTGCACCCAAATGATTTATTTCTAAATAAAACTCCTCTTCAAATGAACAGAATATATCCAAGGAGGAAAAGAAGAAGAAAAAAACTGGTACATTAAAACAAAACCAAAAACTTACACCAGTATTTGACTTCAAAGGAATACCTTGGAGTTGAGGATAAAAAGAAATGAAAATTGCCTCTAGTTTTTATGCCACATGAAAGAAAAAAAAAAAAAGAGGCAGAAAGGGGAGTTCCATTTCTCTTTAGCTCCCAAGAGCATATCTTACACTAGTGGTCCAGAATTTTTAGTGTCCTCGGAAGTCACTAGGAGTTCTGCCTAAGGAAGGAGTCCTGAGAGGGGAAAGCAGAAACAAGTATCTGACTTTATGTCTCTTCTCATCTCTGAATTTTGTATAAAGTATAATGAAAGTCCATTATAACATGGGAACAAGAGACATGATTTACATCCAAATTATACTTGCCTGCATTGTTATAAAAAAAGATGTGGCTATTCATCTATATTCTGTTGCAATGACTAACGATATTTTTTTATCACAATCTTTTTGATGCTCATTAGAAACAGTAATAGATGGTCACAATAACTTTTCTTTCCATTGTTTCATCATTTTGATAAGGATGTCTGAGTCCCTGCATATTTTGTTATAACATGCTTTTTTCTTCTTCTGATCCATCTTTGTCCCTTCTTTTAGAATGCATGCGTATAATTTCCTCATCATTCATTTTGCTGAATATGATTTCAATTATCATGTCAATAGTAATATATGAATCCCATCATCCTTAAAAAAAATGCTTGTTTCAGCAACACATTTTTCCCTCGGAAGTTTAATATTAATGAGAGAACTTGAGATTTTTTCCACACCAAGCTGACAGTTTGTGTCACAGATTTCTACATCAAATTTCCAAGAAATATAGCACTTAGAAGACAGCAGTACATAGCTCAGGGCAATAATAAGTCATAAATGGGCAGCTACAATGTTGGTCTAAAGAGTAGATCCGTGCTGTGCTTTGGAAAAACATGACCTTCAATTTTATGTATCTTGATATCAGTCTCTGAAATAAAGAAGGCAAATGCTGACTAGTGTTCAGTGTTAAGCACTATGTACAGATAACAGAAAAGAATGATTTTTCTACCATCTTTTTAAATACTGAAGAAGATACTTTTTTATTTATATTTCTTTTGATGATATTTTATTTTGCATTTTGTTTGTGTTCTATTTTATTTTTATCAAACACACCACTACATAAAAAGCACATTGTTAGGAGCTCATAGTGAGCTCAGCACTTTCTAGATTAGATCAATGTTGAATCCAAATATAGCAAAAATCAACTAAACCTAGGCATTGATTTGACATCAACCTTGGCTTTTGATATTTCTTTCTGTGATCTGTCTGCTTCTAAAAATTCTACTCTTTAATCACCATCAGAAAACATGGGTTGGAAAGACTCATTCTGATTTAAGGAACTTTGGCTCTTAGCTATCATATTGGCAAAATAAGTACTAAGATTGCCTGTTAATGATTTTCTCTATATGTGACTATTATCATCATTTTATTCACTTGAAAAATAATTCCAATTGAAGAAGTGAAGGTTTTTAAAAATAGAGTACTTTATTTCAAAGCTCAAATGAGACAAAGATAAATAAAAGAGACCATTATTAAAATACTTTGATCATAATAATAGAGAAACGTGCTTTTTCATGTTGAAAAAATAATTTAGTATTAAGTCCATTGTGACTCGACATGTATCTCTTACATTAATTTAGTGAATGACATTTTAATAGTAAGTCCTAATACCTAAGAGATTCATAATAATTCAAAGCTCTTTCTACATAATAAATAATTAATTTACTTGTTGTCACTATGTGCCTAGTATTTTTGTTTAATGCCCACTAGGTCAACAAAGAAACTAAAATATTAAGAGATTAAAAAAATTAAGAATAGCACGATGATGATTAGAGCTCCAATGTTTTTATCTTTTATTTTACTAGTAAAACATTGGTTACTGCACTTCAAGATAGTGTGAAGATATTGCTCTTGCATTTTTTTAATCTTCAGTCAATAATGTCTGAACAATATTTATCTGAGAAAGTAGAAACTTGTAGGATAGGCTTCTGACCATGGATTATCATTTCCTTTTCAATACAAACACAATATCATCATTTCAAATAATCCTTATAATCATTAAAGAAAATGCTTATTTTTCTCATGAATTTACATATTATTTAGTATATTGAGTTTGAGCACTACTAAGCTTATCCACTGCTTTAAAGAACTTTGATGAGCAAAAATGGATACAGATATTTTAGAAAGTCAAATACTTTAACAACTTCTTCATTTCTTAAAATTTGAAAAGGCTAAATGAGAAGGGCTTTTGGATGAACAGAATCATAATTTTATTATATAAATCCTGATGTTTGATGTAGGTCACATCAAATGAATACATTCAAGAAGTTCAAACTATTCCAGTAGTTTTCAGTTAATTATTGGTCTTTCTTCACTCATTTTTTATAACACAAATGGTAGATTGGTGATGTAATTACGTGAGGAATCTGTCAGTAAACTAGTGTCCTTATCACCAGTGCAATTGTTTTGACCAATGGGAAAAACTGGAGGACATTTCCATTTTCCATGTTCTTAGTCTTAAGGTTTCTTGTCAGTTTTGCCCTGAAGAGATACTATAGATTTTGTGTATATGTGGTATAGATTAATGCAGGGCAGAGTCCAGGCTTTACTGGAGCTCTGATCACCATTACCATGTTTCATGTCAATTCTAGGGCTGGGCAAATTATTTTTTTTAACATGGTACTCCTTAGCAAGAGCAATGCCATGGCATGCCTATGAATCCTCATGGTTATATTACAAGGATGATTTCCAAAATGTAACAACTAATTGAGCACTGACACCAACCAATTAGAAAACACTAGAGTTTTCACACTAATAGAAGAATATCATACTTATGCAGGTTTTGAACCTTATTTGTGCTAGAAATTGAGAATTATAGGTGGGAAAATATAGCTTATAAAGGAATTATGAGTCCCTTGATTGTCCAATAAAAAGTCCAAGAGAAAGTTTCATTATGGGGGAAAATGCAGAAAGCAACATAGAATGATTTCTTTTCCAGAAAGAAATACCCCAAGTTATTGCCTTATCTCCTGATTGACTTTACAATCACATAACCCATAAAGGTAATATAGAGCATAAATTCTCACAGCATCACAAGTGTAAAGCATAATACAATTTTTTCCCCTTTGCAAGGAAGCAGATTTGCTGCCCCAGCCAGATTCTCTGACCTGGTCACTACAGCCGTATGTGGAGTCTCTATCTCTGAGTACATTTCTAAGCTGGCAACGCTCTTGGTTTCCGTTTTCTAAATATAAACTAAAACTACTCAATATAGCAATATACAGCAATATAAAGTTACAACTTAAAGTAAAAATGGCAGCATTTGGTGTGGGGGTGTCAATTCACAATTAATATTTCTTAAGCACTCTCCAAAGTACTCAGCACTACTCTGTGAAAATTTTAAGTTGAAAACAAATAAATAAATACCAACACTCAAAGTTAATAAAATCTCAGAAAGAACAGAACCCCAACGAACTATAGAACATGCGGCTGACAACATAGGATCAAGCATGGTGTGCTTTTGTGAACTTTAAATGGTTTTTACTGACACATTATTTAACATTCTAAGAATAACATTAAAAATAATAACCATGTCCTAAACTATTTTTTATTTAAAGAGTAATATTTCATTGCATTATAAATAAAATTTCATTACATGAATCATATTCGTTGGGGCATAAAAAATTTTTGATTCCAGCATTACTGGAAGTTTCAGAATCACAGTAGTCAAAATATGCTACCCTGTGTGTCTCAGGGGATTGGTAACTTCATACAAATTTGTGATCTCCCCACATTGCTAGATAAATGTAATCAAGGTTCACCTCCCCCCCATTTCTCTCCTAATAAACACTGACGTTGTTGAGGCTTATTTTATATTGTTCAAAAGTCTGTACTTGAAATGGCTCCCATTCAATGACCCTCTGGAAATGTGAAGGATTAATACCGAATGCAGGTATTAATGTGTGTGGCTCATGCCTAGATCTGAATCTCCACAATACGTACCATATTTATTATCAGTAATTTTTTGAGTACTTATATGAATGTGCAACAACACTATCCCCAGATGAACACCCTCCTCATCCCTTCACTTTTAAAAGACCTAAGACATAGTATAAAGAGAGAGGAAATTTAGCTCTCTGCTCTGAATATGTTATCTGTTCTTTGAAAAGAATACTTCAGATGCCTGGACTGTCAATCTTGCACTTCCCACAATGATTACATTAACTTAATAAAAAAGAATAATTTCATTACTGTTATTTTTTCATCATTTCCAGATATTATTTTGAATATTGATGCTACAGCAGTCAAAATAACTGTGAGGTATTTCCCTTGATACCTTGCATCTCATTTGAAACTAATTTAACCCTGCCTTTTCAGGCAGACCTGAGTCATACAGCCTGCATTTCTGGTCATGCTTGAAACAGTTACAACTCTATACCTGAAAGAATCATCTGCAGAAGCAGAGAATTGTTAATATGCTGTAATTGACTTAGAAGGTGAAGAGACCCCTTAGAAGAATGAGAACTTGTGAACTGAGGAGTTCTTCTATCTCACAGAACAGTTTATTCACACAAAAAGTAACTGCTAATGAGCTCCCTAGCTAGCAAAAGCTAGATGTGAAGTAATGTAAAACATAGAATCCCTAATACTTCATGCAACAACAAGAAATGCATGTAAGTTCATTAACGAGACCTTAGATTAAATTAGAAAAAGCAAAACTTGTGTCAAACCTGAATGGGCAACAAAATTATTTTTGATTTTCATATTGATGAAAATTTTTGTGAATAGCTAAATATTTTTTAAATAATAAGTTATTTAAATTTTCACATGAAATGTGGAGAACATGAACCCAAAAGAGAATTTATTTCTTTTCCACCAAGTCTTGGCTAAAAATTTGAGGGTTGCTCAATTTTTTGAAAACATTTTGGGGGGATAAAGCTTTTTTTTAAAGTGCCATGTCAAAAAAAAAACTGTTGGCGGTGGGGCTGGTTGCCTGGATGGCTCAGTCAGTTGAGCGTCTGACTCTTACTTTTGGCTCAGGCCTTGAACCCTGGGTCGTGGGATTGAGCACTGCATCTGGCTCTACCCTGACAGCACAGCATCTGCTTGGGATTCTCTTTCTCTCTCCCTCTAACCTTCCCCCAACCCCAACCATGTGCTGGGATGCATATACTCCCTCTCTCCCTCTCTGTCTCTCTTTCTCTGTCTCTGTCTCCCTCTCTCTCTCTCTTTCCCTGTCTCTCTCTCTCTCTAAAAAAAAGGGGGGGGGTTGGAATACAAGTGTATTGACTTTTAAGGAAGGAGTTTGGTTTGATTCAGGAAACAGATTTAGCACCTATACAATGTGCTCAATTCTGTGCTATGCACTAGAAATATAATGATAAACAATTAATAGTTTTTCTCCATCAAAGTACTTCCTGTCCAGTGGGGGAGCGAATAAATTAGTACTAATAGTAAGAAATAAATACTATAATGCTGTTATGCTAAGACCCAGGTTCTCCTTTTTCTTCCTATGCAGACTGAATCAAGATGGAGAGACATCAATCTTGTTTGCTTTTATTTTCATTTGACTCTTTGGACTATGAGTTATGGTCTAGGGATGAACCAAATTAGAACTTTCACAATTCAGATACAAGTGGCCATGGATTGAACTGTCATTTCTACCAGAAGTTCCTGATGATATCATTTACAAAGGCAAAATAAAAGAATGCCTACAAATCGAAGAGGGAGTCATGGTTGGCAGAGTTCTTGCTTAAGCAAGAGCTACCGTCATGAATAGGAAACTCTATAAAAAATTAATTAGCCATTTGCTAAGATAATAAAACATATTTGTTTCATGTTTACCATGCATTAACAAAACTACCATGAGATAGGTACTATTATTCTCCCTATCTTATTCATGAGGAAAAAGAGAGATCAATATCAGCGTCAGTCTGTTGCTTCAAGCATGCCTTTAACTACCACTGGGGATGATCAGCTTAAGAAGGAAACCGCTATTACTGGTACAGGAGAAAATCATGGTTGTATAATTGAGCCAAATTCTAAGAAGGCTAATATAGTATTCAAATCTGGAATCAGGAAAAAGGAGAGAAGAGAGATGCTCTTTTTTTCTTCATTGTTCCACATTTCCTTTCAGGAGAGTCATATTAAGAGTATAACACTGCCTGACAGGCATCCAGCGGTAGTTTGATCTACTGAGGCTGAGGTGCCATGTGACAGAATCAGAAGCATCACTATGACTCCTCTCTTGCTATCTGATTTCTCACCTTGTCACTCTAACACACGCTGGCTCAGTGCTACTTAAAGTGTGGCCTTGCAGAATCACCAGGGAACATGTTAGAAACGCAAATTCTCAACTCCCACCCCAGAATGAACCAGAATCTTTGGTATATGGGCCCAAGAATTTGTGTTTTAACAAGATACTCACCCTTGAATTTGAGAATCATGGCTGTCAAAGAAAGACTATAACGTTCTAAGAATTTACTTGGCCATTTGGGAAAATTCTTGCTTTCTACAATTTTCGATTATTCCTCTATTTCCTGAATTTTGTTGACTTTTTTGGATAAATTATTCTGATTTTATTGCTCATCTGGCTACCCCTGTATGTGCGTGTGTGCTTGTAGTTTTCCATATTTGCCATAGAATACCACTACTTTCTAATAGTCTAATGATTTTCTATAATAGTATCGCCAGCTGAATTAGGTCATAGTAACATTCAAGTGCTCCAAAATCATTCTTCATGACTATTGTTTCCTTCCCAGCAAACACACGTGCATGTATGTGCACCAGCACATGAAGGCTACCAAAAGATATGATCACTTAAGTTCCTTTTTGAAAGCAATACAGGATATAAAAATATGTATAAACACACAAACCTAGAGGATAATGAACACTAGCAAGAAGATGGAGTACCAGTAATTACTCAAACTTCTGTATGCTTCCTTTAGGAATCAGAAACACAGAGGGCCTAAGTCACACTAAGCAAGAAAACAAAAGCCGTATGACAATCTGATTAGACAAAACACATCTATCCTCACTCATTCATTCATTCAAAACAGACCTATCGATCCCTTGCTATGTACCAAGCACATGATAATTTAGAGGGAAAAGAATGAAGTAAAAAGAAACAATTCTTACCTTCAGAGATTTTAGAGTCTAGTCATTGAGGCAGATGTTTTATAAAAATCAATAAAACAACATCCTTCCACTACTGCCCCCCCCCAAAAAAAAACAACACACCACATGGAGGCAATATAATGTCAGATACATACTGTAAGCAGGGGAACCTGGTTTTGAATCCTTGCTCTATTATTTACTAGCTTTTGACTTTGGACATATAAGCTTTGGTGTCTGTATTAAAAATAAATAAATAAAAACAACAGGCCTCAGAATAAAGATTGTTGTGAAGATTAAGAGCGATGAATTATGTTAAATTTTTGGCCTGATGCCTAGCATATATTAAGTGCTTAATGAATGTCTGTTCCTCTATTGTCATTGTATAGAAAAGTATACGGAGTTTAATTCAAAAAAAAATGCAAGATGTTAAGAGAATACATAATAAGGAAATCTAATTTAATTTAGATGTAAAGAGGTATTCCTAGATAAATAGTGCAACCTGGTATTAGACCAAAACTATCCAGTTTTCTGTATGTTTATGCTTTCAATAAAGAGTAAGGATTTTAGGCTTCAAGGAGCTCTCTATGAAACTGCCAATGTTGATTTTTCTGACACTAGCTGTACAACACTGATCAAGTCATTTTAGTTTTGATGCAGAATATAAGGCAAAGGGATTGCCCAACTTACATTTCAGGATCTGTCCTAGTCTTGGTGGCCAGAAAGGTTATTTTCACACAACCATTTCTATGTTTACTTGAGTAGCACTGAAACTATCCAGATTCCTTGCTGTTTGGCAAATGCTTTAATTGGTTATGTTTTGCTACCCTGGGCACACTATTAGACAAAATTGCAACAAAAGACATCAATAAAAAGCAGAAAGCTTCAGATTGTTAAAATCACAATTGTTATTAATACTATTAAAATGCAAATTGCTGTTTAGTGGAGATTCAGTTGCAGTTCTAAAGGAGGAAATGCTTAGGCAGCAGGATCTGAGCCATGGATTGTTTCTTCCCTAAAGGGGAGAAAATTCACTTTTGTTTAATTTATATGAACAAGAAGGCATTCCAAGGAGGTACACTGAAGTGACTGCAGACCTCCTAGGGTTGGAGGCACCTTCAGCTTCACCCCCACCCTAGGTGGTCCTTAATTGCCACTACAGACTGCCTGGCTGTAACTTATTGTTTGCACTGCACATGACCTTGGATGCAAACTAGAGCACTATGAATTAATCCCTGTAATATTTCGTGTTTAACATCTGTGTTGTCACCAGCCATTATTCAGAGGAGGGAAAAAAAAACAAACAGCCATATCTATCTCTTACTACATTTTGTTTTGTAAGCCCATTCTGTTGTTTCCCACAGACTCCTTAAATGGATCACCTAAACAAAAGTGAAAGCATGGACTTCCATTTTTTTCTAGAACAAAAATCTACACAAGTAGAAGATGATTCTGAAATAAAGTATACACTATTTTCTAAACAATAAGAATCCCCCAAATGCCTTGATTTCCTCTACCTATGTTTCTATGTCTCCCCACCTCCCCCCACCCAGGATCTGTTTTAAAAGGGATGATTCCAAAACACATTTATTAAAATAAAATGATTTCATTTATCCATGAATGCTGTATTCATTGATGAAATGTAGTTACCGCAGGGAGAAATGTAGCAACAGCTTAACAGCTAGAAATAATACAGAACAGTGTACTGCATTAAATGGAGAATACCTTCAAGAGGAAGTGAGTTAATAAAAATTCAATTACTCAAATGGGAACTTTTCCAAGACCCTAGGGTTAACACCTAGATTAAACTCTTACTCTTGCCCCCCCTCCATACACACACCTGGCTTTACTAATGGTCACAAGTGTTTAAAATACTCCATTTACATAAATCCAAGAGATAAAAGTTATAGCTAAAATAGTTGCCCTGTCATCAAGCTGAGAATTAGTTTCACACACGCACAGAAAACTAATAGTAATAACAGTTATCACAAATATTATTTTTAAAAGTGTCAAAATGTGCTAGACACTATGCAGGATATTCAAAGTCAGAGTCCAACACTAGACAGTAAAATTAAGTAATAAACAGACACTGTCTCAGGCAAAATGACTCACATAAGAGTTTGGTAATTGCTCTTTGATTTCACAGTTCTCTTCCTTAGATCTTGTCTTAGAGGTTATAACAAGTTCAGTGTGAGCCTGGTTAGGGGTTTTGAACTTAAAAGGAACCAGAATTACAGATGGGTATTAAGAGACCATTTTACTCTACTTCAGTACCTTGAAACACAGGATTATTAGAATCGAGACAAAAATAAGTAAATATGAGCCTATTATATATCATGTACAGAGCATAAAATATTTGTATAGTTCTAAAGCACACTGAACTTAGAAGATGAGATCATATTTAGTTGAGAAGCGATATAGGCTGGACTCTCTTAGACGTTAAGTAATTCAACATGGGAAGTAAGAGGTGAACCCTTAAGCTTGGTATAAAAGAAATGGCAAGAATTTAGTTGGAGGAGGAAGACATCTGGAGGTTTGGCCCCGCTTAAAAATCCACAGGCAAATCCTTCTGGAAAAAGAGAGTTGACAGTTTAATGAATAAGTTGTCTAAACACCAGGAGGTGAAAGGTTAATGGGAAGGACTTTAGCAATAATGTCGTTTGTGTGCATATACTTGACACGTTATATTTAGCTTTCTGCCAGTTATTTTTTTTTATTTTTTATTGTTTTCTGCCAGTTATTTTTAAGACTGAGCTTTAAATAAACTACAGCTCAGCTATAGATTTTTTGAATATTGAAATTTATCTCTCAGATGATTTTGAGGCTTACTAGGATAATGCTCTCCGTTCTCCTCATGGAATAGGGTGGAAGAATAGGAATGGAAAATGTGGTTTTTCCTGATGGTACTGGTCAACATAAAGGGTTTCCTCTAAAATGGAATCTGTATGCTTTTCAATTTCTACTGTGCTTATGTCCAAGACCTTTCTTCTGTGGATTTCATGAGTTGATTTTTGTAGAGGCCACTTTTAGGCAAACAAGCTTGAGCAATGGAATACAGAAAGGGCCACAGAGACCACCTGGCTGAATACACAGAGGCCCTCCAGGCAACCCTCCCCTAAATACCCATAGACCCTAACAGACTAGTGGGCTACTAACGACTAGGCACAGTTACTAAAAAGGGAGAATTCCATATGTTGCCATACTTCTTCATCTTTCCTCTTTAAAAATAGCCCCTACCCACTGCCTCATGGCAAACAGCCTCGCCTCTGCTGTCCTGCCCACCACTCCCTTGTGGTTTAGTGAATAAACTTCTCCTTTGTTCTGCTTCAGGTGGATTCTTTCACCACCAGCACTGGCTTCCACCAGATCAGTCACCCCTCAATTGAGCCCTCCTCTGATCAGGAGAGACACCCTGCGTAGCCACCAGAGATTTCATCTTCTTTTCTTGGTCATTTCTTCAGATTCTGACCATGTACTTCCTTTTACAGAAGGGTGGGAATGGGAGTGAGGAGAAGCAAATGCATTTATAGGAATGGCAAACGGTAATCCTAAAAATGGAGTTTATGGGAAAATTTGAGATAGACATTATCGTGGTATTGTGGATACTAAAATTACAATTTTCCCTTCATCATTTTTCCTAAAAATGTTTCCTTGTTTGTGTCAAATGCAGCCTGAATAAGAGTTATCCCATCCTGGTGTTTATCTACTCACATCCTCCCATCTTGTTCGCCCGTCTTCCCACCTCCTTATTGTTGGCTTTTCAGAGACATGTTTTGGGATTCTTATGACAAGTCTTCACAACATTTAGTTAAAACCCTTTCTTTCTTCCCAGAATATTTTTTTTGCCACCTTTTAGGTTTTTCCACAGCACCTTATTTTTCCTATCATAGTTTATTACTATCCAACCACTTTTTCAAATTATGCTTTCTTAGGCTTAATTGGATTAAAGAATGGGCAGTAACTGAGACTTCTATCTCTTAATGAAAGCTTGATTTTACAAATACCAGGCCAAATCACTAAAAGTACTGCTTGATAGGATCTAGTTCTTAAAGCACTTTTATACACGCTTGACTATCTTGGAACATGTGTTCTTTTTCCCACTTCAACTCACTGCATCGCATATGTCCCCAAGCAGACTGTCCTGAAGACAGTAAGACAGCATCTATCCTGTTCACTGAGCTTATCCCAACACTTAGCACAGGGTCAAAACAATGGAGGTGGACAAAAAGGTTATAAATCCAATTCTGACTATATAAAACATACAATGCAGAAGCAATCTCTGGTGTGTTACTCTATGCTTAGTTATAAAGTAATAATTTATAATACTGATGACTATGATATTTAACATTTATCAAATCTTCCCTAAGTACCACAGACTATTCTAAGCACCTGCATACACTAGCTCATATCACAAGGCCAAGAAGTAAATGCTATTTCAACCATCACTTTATTAATAAGAAAACAGTACTTACAAGTTGAGTACATTGCTTCAAGTCCAATACCTAGTAAGAAATGGAAGTGATCTACTTGATACTGTGTTAATGACCAATTTAAGTCCCTGAAAATTTATTTTGATGTTTTTTTTTTTTTTTTCCTAGGGGAGAGAGAGAGACAGCGTGAACAGGGGAGGGTCAGAGAGAGAGGGAGACATAGACTGAAACAGGCTCCAGGCTCTGAGCTGGCAGTCAGCACAGAGCCCGACGCGGGGCCGAACCCACGAACCGCGAGATCATGACCTAAGCGAAAGTCGGACGCTTAACCAACTAAGCCACCCAGATGCCCCCCTGAAAATTTATTTTGAAAGGATTTCAAATTTATTTATTCAATCTAAGTTACTAAATATTACTTATATTCCTTACACTGCCTTTTATGCAATAGTTATTTCTTTTTAAAAAATTTTTAATGTTTTTATTCATTTTTGAGAGACAGAGAGATACAGAGCACTAATGGGAGAGTGGCACAGAGAGAGGGGGGGAGATACAGAATCTAAAGCAGGCTCCAGGCTCTGAGCTATTGCTGTCAGCACAGAGCCCGACGCAGGGCTCGAACACACCAACCACAAGATAATGACCTGAGCTGAAGTTGGACACTTAACCGATTGAGCCACCCAGTTGCCCCAGTGCAATAGTTATTTCTATAAGATATTCATTGTGCCTGATTATACCATATTTTTTCTTGATTTTCTTTTAGGAAACGAAACGATATAAATGCACTATCTTAATCATTTTCCATTTAATACAAATTGTATACATTTATGTGTTCATTTCAAGAACTATCTTATTTTTTCTTAATTTACATTGAGAATATTTATAATTTAAAATGCATATTTTACATACAAATATTCCTTGATTTACAGTGGGGTTATGTCCTGAGAAACCTGGAAGTTGAAAATACCATAAGTCAAAAATTCATTTAATACTCCTAACTGTACATCAAAGCTTAGCTGAGCCAGTTTAAAAGTCTTTTTTTGTTTTTAAAAACTTTTTTTAATTGTTTATTTATTGTTGAGAGACACACACACACACACACACACACACACACAGAGTGTGAGCAGGGCAGGGACAGAGAGGTGGGGGTGGGGGAGACACAGGACCTGAAGCTCCAGGCTCTGAGCTGATAGCACAGCTAACACAAACCATGATCATGAGCTGATCTGAAGTCAGACACTCAACCGACTTGAGCCACCCAGGTGCCCCTTAAAAGTCTTTTTTTTTTTTAAGTTTATTTATTTTGAGAGCGAGAGAGAGTAGGGGAGGTACAGAGAGAGGGAGAGAGAGAATCCCAAGCAGCCTCCTTTGCTCTCAGGCACAGAGCTTGATGCAGGGCTTGAACTTATGAACCATGAGATTATGACCTGAGCCAAAAGCAAGAGTCATATGCTTAAAAAACTGCGCCACCCAGGTGCCTATCTTAAATGTGCTCAAAACACTTATATTAGCCTGTAGTTGGGCAACATCATCTAACTCAAAGCCCACTTTATAATAAAGTGTTTGAGTATCTCATGTAATTTATTGAATACTGTACTGAAACTGACAAACATAACAGTTGTGTAGGTACAGAATGGTTGTAAATGTATCAGTTGTTTACCTTCAAGATCATGGGGATGACTGGGAGCTGAGGCTCACTGTCACTGGCCTTCATCAGGACAGAGGATCCTATTACACATGGCTAGCCTAGGAAAAGTTCGAAATTCGAAATTTGCAGTGCAGTTTCTACTGGAAGTGCATCACTTTCATACCACCATAAAGTCAAAAAATTGTAAGTTGAGCCACTGTAAATTAGGGACTGCCGGTCTGTACTATTTTCTCGAATTTTGTTTGCTATGATGATTTTAGAAGCCTTTAGACTAGTCCTTGCAAACTTTAGCTGCCTGTTTTTAATTGGTTTCTCCTACAGTTCTTTTCTTTCTACACTGACTCTATTACCTCTAGTTATTGAGCAGTATCTCATAAAGTTATTTCATCTTCAAATCCCTCTTTTTTTAAAAGGGTATGTAATCTCTTATGCTTTAATTAGTAGGATTATCCTAGGCTATACCTGTCTTCTTTAGTAATAGGATTTCTATCTGACATTATTTCTGATTCATAATAACCTGCTTTCTTGACATCTAACACAGTTGTAATCCTGTGTACTTTGATCCAATTTCTTAGAGTGCCAAATTTAAGTAAAATGTGGTTCATGTAGTAAGGATATTTATTTTTTCTATTTTTAAACTAGTTTTATTCTTTCAGTAACTTAAATCAAATTACATTTGACTTCATATAGAACTTCCTGTTTCTGGATGGCAGAAGACTTCAGTGATACTGGTATTAATGGATGCGTGTATTTTCTCCACATATTTTTTCTAAGTATCACAGAGCTTTTGTAAGTCACTCTCAACATTTCATGTAAGTGATTTGCCAAGTATAATTTACATTGGTAACAACAATGCTGGTTTTTCCCCATTCTAAATAAAAACAAAACGAAAGCTAATTATCTCATGTGTCACTTTCCTCTCCCAAAATTGCCATACTAATTTTATTAATTTTATAGTAGAACTTCTTAAAATAGTTATCTATATTCATCCTAAGTTCTTCCAGTCCCATTCTTTACTCAACTTCTTCCAAACAGGTTTTTATTCCCAAATGCTTCACTGAAATTATCATTCTCAAGGTCATTAATGTACTTCATGATGTACATAATTCAATGGTTATTTCTAATTCTCATTTGTTTTACCTGTCAATATCATACAGCAGACATCCTCCTTGAAACATTTTTCCTAAGGCTTCCCTAGATGTTCAATCCAAAATTGAGTTAATCATCAAAAATTGTTATTTTTCTTACCTTGGTGTGAAGGAATTAATGTTTATGACTCCTCAAAATTCATATGTTAAAACCTTAAACCTAAAGTGATACTGAGAGGTGGAGGCCTTTGGGAGGCAATTGAGTCATGATGCTGAAGCCCTTACGAACAAGATTAGTGTCTATAAGAAGAGGAAAAAGAAATAGCCATGTGGCGGTACAAGAAGTTGACTGTCTAAAACCCATAAGACAGTTGTCACCAGAAACAGTCTATGCTAACACCCTGGTACCTGACTTTCAACTTCCGGAGCTGTGAGAAATACATTTGTTGTTTATAAGTAACACAGTCTATGGTACTTTGTTCCAGTAGCCCAAATGGATGGAGCACTTGTCAATTTCAGTAAACAACAACACCATTCTTCCAGTTGCTCACGAATACTGGAGTCTCCTCTTTCACACTAGTTCATCAGCAAATCCTGTTGTCTCTAACTTCACAATATATCAAGAATCCAGTTACACTTAACACCTGTATTGATATATCCCAGGATCACTGTTAACCAGTTGCCTTGCCTTACTCTGCTCTGATTCATTCCTTGTCGTCTGTTCTCAACATGGAAGTCAGGTGAAGATTAAAGAAAAGTTAAAGATAAGGCAGACTGTGCCCTTTCTTTGCTCAAAACCCCAAAGGCTTCCTATTTTAGAGTCAAAGATAAATTTATTCAATGACAAGGATCCATGACACTTCTCTGCCATCACTTATTTTCTAAGTTTCTAATTGTTCACGCTTATCCAGTGTCTTGACTTATCAGTGCCATTGAATGCTGCAGGCCTCCCCTCCAGGACTCACTTTTTCTCTCAATATAGGAAAGAAAAATAGGAATGGAACTTTTCAAATACATAAGTTTGGGAGTTGTAAACACTTAATAAACTAGATTTAAATAATTATAGACTTTTATTAACATAGAGTATTATTTTCAATAACAGTCAACAAGGAAATTTGAAGGTAAATGTCAATGTGATTGATTTATATGAGAGATCTGCCTGCTTAACATCCACTCCAGTTCCCTTCTAGTGTGTTTTCCTGTGGAGAGGCTAAAAAGCTTAAGAAAGAATCTATTGCTCATTTTCCTTTATAAGTAGGGTCCTGAGGATAAGACTTGAATTTGGAGTTTCATGGGATGAATGGTAGAAGACAAGGTGTCCATTTAGCTGGTAGGACATGATATTCATGTCTACCATAAGGAAGAGGTGTGCAATTCTGGAGTAGCAGATACAGAGTGGCAGTATCTAAATTCTGTGCTTAGCTTTCAAAGTATACAACTTGCTAATCATGGCTCAGGCAACAGTTTTCTTGGGGTCAAGTTCTGATGTGTGGTTTAGGAACAGACTGGAATAAATCCCTTTCTCTTTAAAGTAGAATAAACTTTCTTCTCTGTACCCAACTGGTAACTGAAACAGTTGGTGTAATTTTTATATTTATTTTACTTAAAGTACATAAGATTGCATTGGTTATCTGTCAAAATATGGCTTGATCCTTTTGTAAAGTATATTTATTTTTGAGAGAGAGAAATGGAGCATGAGCAAGGGGTGGGGAGGGGCAGAGAGCAGGGGAGGGAGAGAATCCTAAGTGAGCTTGGTACTGTTAGCATGGACCTGATGCAGGGCTCGAACTCACAAACTATGAGGTCAAGACCTGAGCCCAAATCAAGAACTGGATGCTTAACTTACTAAGCCACCCAGAAGCCCCAAAATATGGCTTAATGTTCTGAACATGAGTCACAACTTAGGGAATATGCCAACACAGAAAACATCATTGAGTACTTATATTATTTAAATTAGCCCTCTACCAAGACAGAAGAAAGTCAGCTTTCTTACAGAAGAAATGCATCAGATTGGTTCAACTCTATTTAGCATAAAGGAGCATTACATGCTTTAACCTGTCATTTTGTTTGCTGTTTTGAAAAAGAGAAAGGTAAAAAACTAAGGGCTGACAGGAACATATGACAAAGTAGGTCTCAGTGCTATTTACATTGAGAAAAGCAAACATGAGATAAGAAAGAAGGAAATGTAGCAAATGTATGTTAACTATACTACATTCAGGTTATATGTAATATGCCATTATGCTGGAAATTTAAAAGTTAAAGGATTTCACAATATGATTGACTCTTTCAGCTCAGTTTCTGTTAGTAACTCAAATAGCCATGTGCCCCTTGCCATTTAGAAAATGAGAGAGTAAAGATATCATGTTTACATAACTTTAATGGAGTAATGGGACATGTCTTACTATTTCTCAATACTATAGCTGTATTTCAAGTGTGGCTTTCCATGTATGTAAATCAGATGTTCTTCAGCAGGTTATCATTTAGTCTAAAGTTCTATTCATTTTGACAATGAATATGCAACTATATTCATGCATATATACATGTACATATAATAAAAGGTATACATAAAAATTATATTTTTCTTATGATTTATCATATCACAGAAGTTTGATGAGCACCTCATTAAATAAAGAAGTTTAATGAGCATCTCATTATATAAACTTTATTATGTCATGGAGTTAAGATGAAAAAGCAGATAGGCTTTCCATATGCTGTTTGGAGTGTATTTAAGAAGAAGAAATATATATTTTTTCTATTTTTTTTTTTTGCTGGCTTACTACCTAGTATCTACTACCAGAATTAACAATGTATTTTAGCTTCTGCAAATAATATTTTTAAAACTATATAAAAATATAAAATATATATTTTTCAGTAATTTGATGGAGAAGATATGGGTATATGGTTTAGCAGAATCACATGTGAATAAGACATGACTTAATATAAAGTAAGCTCAACTTGATATAACTATCAAATGTATATGGGGTTTTAGGCTGCACTATCAAAATGATATATTTAAAATAAAACAGTTGCCTTAAAAGAGTTGAATAATACATTTAGTTCTGTATGCTCCATTTTAAGATAAATATATGTATAAATACAATATATATACACATATATACACATATACTATATATATACACATGAACTATATACACATATACATACACTATATATGTGTATACAGATACCCCCCACACACACACACACATTAGAATATCTTCAGAAAAGAATGATGACTACAACTAAGGTAACTAAAATCTTGCTTTGCCAGGGAAAAGGAAGAAGTTGGTAGAGAGTTATCAGGAAATAGTTACTAGTATGAAAGCAAGTTGACATATTTATTCTAAATTTATGGAATAACTTTCTCTTAGAGATGTCAAGAAGTAAAATATACTTCATCAAAGATACCAAGCTATCTGTCAGTGGAGCTGTTCAAGCAAAATTTATTTGACAAGTAGGTTGAAGTGATTCAGAGAAGATCCCAACCTCTGAAATCTGGTGAACCAAATGAACTTTAATTTCCCTTTCAACATCAAAATACTATGCTTTAGAAATGAACGTTAAAATAACTATACAAGTCAATAAATGCCAGTCAAGGAATAAGTCATAAATGCTAAGGGAGATTAGACATTGGAGAAACAAATAGCTTCTACAGTGGGAAAAACCCTCAAAGATGTAATGGAAAAAGAATTAGGCCTTTAGGGAGGAGGAAAAAAAAAAAAAGCACACATTGAAAACATTCCTGCAAAGGGAACACATTTGATCAAAGATAAGAAAAATCCAAATATGCATGGAGTGCTCATAAAAAAATAATAAAACATTGGCCCTGTATAATTTATGCTGGTTTTCAAAATGCATAACAAATATCAAATTTGACTCTCACAGTGTCACTACCATAGTATTCCATACTATACAAAAGGAAAGCCGTTCAGGCTAGTCACAGGAAGACTGAAACTAGATCCTGAGTTTTCTAACTTGCTGTCAAGTGTTCATTCTACTCTACCATAAATGACATCCCATAGAGCAGGGAGTAAGGTTTTGTTTTCTGTTTTGTTTTATTTTGTTTTTAATAGATGTATTTATGAGTCATACAGCTTGGAACTTGCAATGAAGTTCTGAATTTTGAACACTGAGAAATACATATTTATTGTCCCACAACTGACTATGTATATGTATGGGAAATACGTTACTTTGCAGGCACTTTATGAATTCAGTTATTTAAAAGATGAATAAATTGGTGCACCTGGGTGGCTCAGTCTGTTAAGCGTCTGACTTCAGCTCAGGTCATGATCTCACAGTTCATGGGTTCAAGCCCCACATTGGGCTCTGTGCTGATAGCTAGTTCAGAGCCTGGAGCTTGTCTTTGGATTCTGTGTCTCCCTCTCTCCCTGACCCTCTCCTGCTCATGCTGTCTCTACCTCACTATCAAAAATATATAAAATATTTTTAAATTTTTTAAATAAAAATAAAGGATGAATAAATTATATGCCATTACAGTGTACATATACAGTTGTTTTAAAATCTACTTGTATATTATAAAATATTCTTGTATAAGTTAAACTAATTACAAAGTGATACTTGTTTATTTTTAATATACTATGCCTCTTCCTGATATGTGTTGGGAGAGGGTTCTGATCAGCCTTTCACTTACTGTTTCACCTTGCTAGAACACTCCTTTCCTTATTCTTCTTGCCTGTATGACAGTTATTCATCAAATTTAAGTTTAAATGTAGCTTCTTCAGGGAAGTTTCTTTCTGAACCCTCTCCTCAGATCTGGCAACTCTCCTTTTTATATGTTTTTATAACAACTTCTATATCAAGTTCTTAACAGATATGACCCTTGTAATTAAATATTTTGGAAGGTTATAATTTGTTTCACGTGCAATGCCCCTGCCAGACTGGGCATTCTAAGAGAAGAGGGACCTCTTTTCTCTATATCCTCAGCAATAAGCAAAGAAACTAGCACTTATAAACACTCCAGGAATATCTTTTAAATACATGGACAATGGTGAATAGTAAAATTCAGCATGCCATTAAAAACTAAATATGTTGATCATCTTTTGGTTAGTATGTACTACTAGGCAAGAAGTTTCATTAAGGATAGCTTCTATTGTTTTTTTCTCAGAAGCTCTGTATGTTGACATTCAGTAACATTCTCGTAAGAAAAAAGTAACTAAAATATGTGGGTCCCTTTAGTACACCTGTTATGCGATGACCCAGGAAACTGGGGTATCTTGAAGACCACCACATATTATAGAGTTGGAATTATAGAGCAATCACAGGCTGTAATTCCTGAAATATTTTTAGGTGAATATAAAGAAAAGAAACTGAGAACACACTCTTGACCTAAGGAATAGATATTTAATAAAATGAATACAATTCATAAACTGCATGGGCCTTGCAGGGCCTGAAAATCGAGACATTGGTGAATATAAAAGTGGAAATGATTTAGTTTACTAGCATTATTTTAGTCCCTACTTCTCCAAAGGATTTTGGCATAAGCGATCTCTCCATAGGAAACTCAGTGAAATCATCTTCACATAAAATCATAGCTACTTATTTGCTAACATGTAATAAATTAAAATGCACACACATGAACAGTCATATGTCTAACAACCTTTACATAAAATATCACTTTTTAAAATATTTCAGTGATGAATATTTTGGTTTTCTTCTGTGTCTCTGCATGAAATTCCGTCAGAAAAATTTACCAAAAATCATCCACAAATAATGATGTAGGATACAAATTGTGCTCACAAATTAGTCAGTTAGCCTACCTGGAAGGATAATAAATTCCAATCCTAAAATTTTACTTAAGGTATCTGATTTAGAGTCTTCCAGTAAGTTTAGCACATATGAAAGTAGAAAATTTAAGTGAAAAGAAAACAAAACAAAAAACACACAACAAAACCTGATTTTTCCACACATCCAAGTGGCTTTAGATGCTATTTGTATCAATAATTATCTCATCAGAGATGATAGTCCACATCCAAAGATTCTGCGTTATAAGTTCAAAATGTCAGTATGTTCCATAGCATTTAAAGCATGTTCAAGGACAATGGCTTTTAAAAGTTCCAATGAGATATATCTCACTCAGAAGTACATTTATAAGCTGAAAAGCACTCTTTGAATGACATTTTAAATTAGTTTCATGCATTCTATCTAGAACTATCATTTTCTCTAAATACACAGTTGTCCACAGAGATATATAACTAGGTCATAATACAATTTCCACACTTATTACTAATTAATTATGTGCAAATGGAGAGAGCATCGGTGGCAAAAATCTGGCAATTCAATAATACTTGAACCACAGAGGGTTACATCAGCAAGTGTTGGGTTAGTCAGTTCTCAAATTGTAAAGGATTAAGTCACAGACACTATCCATATTATGGCATCATATTTATGAAAACTTGAAAGCTCGCCTTGGTATTTAAATTGTGATTTATTAATGTGATGGTCATTGGTCATCATTAACCCTATAGGAAGTCAACAGTGTCACTCAATTAATCCCTATTAGAGGACTAACCATGGAAAGAACATTGGATGTCTCAATCACTAACATAATAAGTTTTTATGGCCACATTTACTTACAGTAAAATACATTTTACTAATATGTAACTAGAATATTATTGAAATATAACGGTGCCATATGAGATACGGATGGCAGACTAATTCGTTAAGACATCAAAGTTATTATAGTGGCACAGCTTTTTATGTGTTGTATGATTATTGTGATGTAGCAATTTAACTTGATTATTAAATCAGTAACAGTCTAGGGAAATGGTGACATTTTCCTAATAAAACTTCTCTGTTACCCACAGATAGTGATAAACAGTGTGCAAACGAATTTATTCTGTAATGTCATAATTAAGCTTGTGTTGAGAAGATGATATGAAACAAAAATACTTCGGAGCTCAATACTGCACTCCTTTTAATGAAACCAAATATTAATTCTTTCAGTTCAGGCACTTGCTATCTTGGTAATACCCATCCTAATTCATTACAATGGTAATCTAAAACTAATTGTTAACTATTATAAATATAGGCTTTAATAGTCACCAAAACAAAGGACTGCTCACAAAGCACATCTCACATCACCTATGAATAATCATTGTCATGCCGGGAAACAATTGAAAATTTATTTATTTATTTCCATGAAAGGGAACTGTAAATATATTAATATATTTCTAATAGAATTTAAATGAAATTGCACACTATGTAAGAAGCTCATATTTACCCAGTTTATCCTATGGAATAACTAATAGGAACCCTATGAATAAACATTTTTTAAAAAAAATATCAAAATCTAAAGTAAGTTCTGTGAATTTTTTTTTAAAATGCCAAAATAGATTACATTTTTTGGAAAAACAAATAAATATGTTCTAGCATTTGAAAAATAAATAACAAACATATTACATTGCTTCTAGCTGTAATGTGTACAATGTGATTTCAATGTACTATGGAACCTGCACAGGTGATTGCCTATTGTGGTTTCTAAATTATAATATGCTCTGTTTCCTGTAAGTAAATGCTAGAAGTTCTGAAGTTAACATCTGCCAAGGATAGTGCAATGTAACATAATTAATTGCAATATTCTGTGACTAGCACAATAAAATATAACTCCAAGACTGACAGAATCCAGGGACTTAACATAAACGTATATTCAATTTTTTTTTTGTATTTTCATTGCCCATGTTATGGTCTGAACTATCAGAATACAGACACATTATTAACTTTTAAATTGGTGCACAAAACCATGGCATGGTTTTGGAACTACATTCTTGACGTGTGTTTGAAGCAGCTGTAAAGGTAAGAGATGATGTGGAAAGTGGTGAAGGGATAGATGGCATCAGTCCACGTTCTCCTGGACTCTGCTCTAGAACTATAAACCCTTATAATCAGTACTGAATTTTTCTCTTTACCTAAAAACTACCTTTGAAAATTTACTCATTTTACTTATCAAAAGCAGTTAAATTATCCTATCATTGTAGATATAACTCTATTTGTATGCCTAGAAGTGGGTGTTGGCATGTGACAGTACTGACAAAATCATTAACTCAAAAAGTGGTTATGATCTTAGGTGCAGCACAGAAAAACAAGGCATGTTGAATCAAACGTATTTTAGGTCCAAATTTCCACTCTATCAATATGCAAAGTGACCTTGAAAGTTCAATAATATGCAATATGTTTTCATTAGCATGCCTATTTTGTTCAGGGCTTGATGTCTAGAACATAGCTTGTGTCTGACACAGTAGGTCTTCACTGAAAGCTTTTTTCTCTGGCACACATTAACATAAAATTATGCATCTGCATCCTAAATCCATTAATGTTTAATATTCAACAAAAATTATAGAAATCTTTGGTAAAATAGCATTTGTAATTTAGCGTGGCTCAAGATTTGGCTCCTAAATAGGCTCAAGGGAATACTTAACACTTTGTATAGTCCATATAAATTTTCTGGAAAAGTATTTGTTGAGATACCTTGGAATATACATTTCAAGCTTTCATAATGTTTCTTCATTTCTTTGTGGCTCAGTTTTATCAACTTGAAAATAAAATTGATAAAAAATTAACTGAATATATGTAAAGTGTTAGACAATGATGAGCACATAGTAAATGCATGATAAATGCTTATCAGCATCAGCATCATAAGCCACTGATTTATTTACAGGTATGAGGAAACATAATACTTGGCATATTAGGAGAAATACCTATTAGATTTCCCCAAATGCTGGTGATTCAGCAAAGGTTAGGAACCATTGTTAAGAGTGATATGAGAGGGAATTGTAGAAAGAAGATCTCCAAAACCCCTTCTTCTATAAAAACAATGAGAGCACTGAAAAAATTGTCAAAATCAACTTTATAGGACTCTAGAAATTAACCTCAGACATGCAACAATCCAAGGGTCATTTGAGAAAACCAGCTTAATTGTGTATAAAAGAGTGAGCTTTGTGGCAATTTAACTTGGTCTGCTATCATCCCCCTCTTTCTAGCTCTACAGAACTATTAAAAACTAACCTAGCTGCCACTATGAACACAAAACAGACATGTAACCCCCTAAGCATCATTTTCAGAAAATTGTCATTTTTGACCTCTCTGGAAATTCTCTGGAAAGCCTAATTTGCAAGGCCTGTCTTTATGTGACCTGACTCAGAGTCTTCCCAGGGAAATCAGCCTTTTCCTTGGGGACAATTGTCAAAGACCATCAACAGCAATTGCTAAACATCACACACACCTGAGGCAGTGCTTGGGGTTGAGGCCAACAAGAAGGTGACCAAAAACTTAAAAGGGAAAACTGGGGAATAAGATATCCATAGGGGGATTTGAAAAGCTATGATATATTTCTGGGAATCTTAAAGACCACATTTATTCATATAGCTCTGCACATTCCCAGGAAAGAACTGAAAAGGTCCTATGTTCTCACCTCTGGCTGACCTTAGGGCTCTGTGCAAGCAGAAAATGAAGATTAAGACAGAGTTGTAAACTGCCTGAGTGTTGAAGGGATGCCCCAACACACACACACACACACACACACACACACACACACACACACACACACCCCTAAACAAAAGCTAAGGGACTATATTTGTTTCAATCATTTAAGTAAATCCCTCTAATAATTAGCAGATTACTACTGTAATCTAACAGACTCTNACACACCCACACACCCACACACACACACACACACACACACACACACCCCTTGACAAAAGCTAAGGGACTATATTTGTTTCAATCATTTAAGTAAATCCCTCTAATAATTAGCAGATTACTACTGTAATCTAACAGACTCTTCAATGGCCACACATTATTGTGGATACAGACTTTACAGAATTATTTCAGTAAAGTCACTAAATAAACAAAAGAAACAACATCAACACCACCAAACCCTGGGAAAAGAGGAGAATCTAATTCCCGGTGTTGCCACACTATATTATTTAAAATTTCCAAATTTAAATATATATGTGTATGTATGTATATTTCATACTAAGTAGGGCACAGACATTAAGGGAGAACTGTCAATAGACCATGTCCCTGAAAAATCCCAGGCAATGGCCATGGTAAACCAAAGTTATAAATAAATACATTTAAATAATATATTTTAAATAGAACCAAAGACCTAAAATAAACCATGTAGAAAGAATCAAGGAAAAATATGAAATGATGGCTCACCACATAAAGAATACCAATAAAGGTGTACTTGGTTGTTGTTTTTTTTTTTTTAAATAACCAAGTAAAAATTCTGGAGTTGAAAAGTCCAGTAACTGAAATGAAAATTTACTAGAGGGGCTCAAAAGATTTGAGCTGGCAGAAGAAAGAAGTACAAACTTAAAGAGAGGTCAATTATGATTACTAGTCATTGGAAAAGAAACAAAAAGAATGAAGAAAAATGAACAGGGCCTCAGAGACCCGTGAAACATCAAACATACCAAGATACATGTAATGAGAGTCTAAGAAGGAAAGGAAAGAGAGAAGGGGATGTAAAATGTATTTGAGGAAACACTGGCTTAAAACTTCCAAATTTGATGAAAAGCATTAATCTACAAATCCAAGAACCTCAATAAACTGAATAAATTTTTAAAAATACACATCTAGGCCCTTTCGAATCCACTGTCAGAAGCAAAAGACAAATTCTATATATTGGCAGCAGCAAGAAAAAAACACTCATTGATGTACAAGGGATCATCAATAAGTGAACAGCTGATTTTTAATCAGAAACAAAGAAGGCCAGAAGGCAGTGACAGCATATTAAAAAGGGTG
Source organism: Crocuta crocuta (assembly GCF_008692635.1). Taxonomy (NCBI): domain Eukaryota; kingdom Metazoa; phylum Chordata; class Mammalia; order Carnivora; family Hyaenidae; genus Crocuta; species Crocuta crocuta. The sequence goes on from NW_027531143.1 coordinate 4,071,864, forward strand.
ACAGTCTTGGGGCGCCTGGGTGGCTTAGTCGGTTAAGCGTCCGACTTTCGCTTAGGTCATGATCTCGCGGTTCCTGGATTCGAGCCCCGCGTCGGACTCTGTGCTGACTGCCAGCTCAGAGCCTGGAGCCTGTTTCAGAGTCTGTGTCTCCCTCTGTCTCTGACCCTCCCCTGCTCACGCTGTCTCTCTCTTTCTTCTAGAAATAAATAAAACATTAAAAAATTTTTTTTAAAAAAAAGGGTGACAGTCTTGCTAAAAAGAAAAGACTGTCAACCAAAAATATTATATCCAAGAAAACCATTCATCGAAAATGAAGGATGAATTAAAATGTTTTTAGATACAGTATTTTTTTACTAGTAGATTGACACTGAAAAAAATAACTGAAGGAAATCCATCAGCATGAAATAAAAGACCACTAGACAGTGATTCTAATTCACATAAAAAATTAACGAGTACCAGTAAATGTAACTACATAGGGACATGTAAACAAAAAAGCCCCCCAGTATAAATGCATTTTATGTGTTTTAAACTCTTTTTAAAATACATGATTTAAAAGACAACTGCATAAAATAATAATTACAAATATGGACTAAACATACAATGCATATAGACGTAATTTATGAAAATAGTAGCATAATGGAGGGTAGAAGTAGGGACACCTGGGTGGTTTAGTGGTTAAGCATCTAACTTTGGCTCAGGTCATGATCTCATGGTTCATGAGTTCGAGCCCCACAGTGGGCTCTGTGCTGACAGCTCAGAGCCTGGAGCCTGCTTCAGATACTGTGTCTCCCTCTCTCTCTGCCCCTTCCCTACTCACACTCTGCCTCTCTCTCCAAAATAAATAAACATTTAAAAAAAATATTTAAAGGAGGGTAGAAGCAATGCAAGTATGTATAGAAACACTCAACAAGTAGGAATAGAAAGGAACCTCTTTAACCTGATAGGGGCATGTGCGAAAACCACAGAATTAATGTCATACTTAATGGTGAAAAACTGAACCTTTTCCCCTAAGGAACAAAGCAAAGATATACACTTTTGCCACTTATATTCAGTGTTTTTCTGGAGATCCTAACAGGTGGTCCAGGCAAAAAATAAATAAATAAAAGGCATGAGATTGGAAAGGAAGAAGTATCTCTTTTTATAGATGCCATGATGTTATGAATTAAAAATATTCATAAATCCACCAAAAATTATGAGCTAATAAACTAGTTCAGCAAGGTTATAGGGTACAAGATAAATATAAAAGAAAACAAAAACAGTTGTATGTCTAATACACTAACAATAAAACAATCAAAACAATAAAAAAATCAATTGTTTTAAGAAAAACAATTTTATTTATAACTGCACTAAACAGAATAATTAGGAATAAATTTAATAAAAGAAGTGTACTATAGGAGCACCTGGGTGGCTCAATCAGTTGAATGTCTGACTTCTGGCTCAGGTCATGACCTCATGGTTTGTGGGTTTGAGCCCCACATTAGGCTCTGTGCTGACAGCTCAGGACCTGGAGTCTGCTTCAGGTTGTATGTTTCCCTCTCTCTTGACTCCTCCCCTGCTTGCACTCTGTCTCTGTCTCTGTTTATCTAAAAAATCCCATAAACATAAAAAATTTTTTTGAAAAAATAAGCGTATTATATGCTGAAAGCTTTAAAACATTGTTAAAAATACTTAAAGAAAACCTACAAAAAATGGAAAGATATTCTGTGTTCATGGATTGGAAGAGTTACTATCATTAAAATAATAATAATCCTCAAATTGATGACTAGACTCAACACCTTTATCAAATGTCAACTTCTGTTTTATAGGAATTAGCAAACTAATTCTGACACTATTATGGAAATACAAGGGACTGAGGCTAAGCAAAACAAACTTGAAGAAAAATAAAGTTCAAGGATTCACACATTCTAATCTCTATACTTATTACAAGTTGTGGGAGCCCGACAGTGACCACAAGAAAGCGTGGTTAGGGACGCGGGGATGTGCCTGCACACGGGGCTCCCTGCCTGGGCAAAGCATGCCTGCAAACAGGATGCTCTGCCAGGAGGCCTGCACACAATATCCAAGTTTAATGGTCCGCTCGCAAACGAGGGAACATGCCCTCCTTAGAAGTAAGGAGGAGCCTGGAGTTGTGGGCAGGCCTCTTAGTAAACATGTTGTGGTCGCTTCCTCCCTTTGCTCCCCCGTGTCCTTGAAATGTGTTTGGCTACTTGCCCTTAATTGGTAAAGGAATGCATCTTGTAGATTTCAGTTTGTATCCAGTTACCGGGGTATAAAATAAACCACAAGAGGGGCTTGCATAGAATTGTTCCTCCGGCCGGAGTTGTGTCTGTGTCTGTCTTTTGTGTGTGTCTTGTCCTTTGTGTCATTTTGTCCGCAACACAAGTATATAGTAATCAAGATATTGTAATTACTGGAATAAAAGTAGATATATATACCAGTGGAATAAAATTGAAATTCCAGAAATAAGCTCTTACCTATGGCCAAAAGATTTTTAACAAGAGTTTCAAGATGATTGGGAAAATAGTCTTCCCAACAAATAGTCCAGGGACAACTGGATATCCACTTGCAAAAGAATGAACTGGGAAACTTATTTCACACACGCAAAGAATAATACAAACAGATTAAAAATTCAAATGAGCTAAAAATTCAAATTCAAAGAGCTGAAACTTACAAAACTTTTAGAAGAAAATACAAACACAAATCTCTGTGATTTTAGAATAAGCAATGAACCAAAAGCACACAGAACAAAAGAAAAAAATAAATTGTACTTGATCAAAATTAAAACCTTCTGTGTTTCAGGGGATACTATTATGGAAAACAATGAGAAAATGATCATAGAATAGAAAAAAAAACATGTCTTATAAGGGACTAGTATTGAGATTACATAAAGAACTGTTTCAATTCAATAATAAAAAAACTAGTAACTCAATTAAAAATTGACAAAGGATTTGAACAGATATTTTTCCGAAGAAGATAGACATATGACCAATAAGCATCTGGGAAGAGCTCAATATAATTAATCTTTCGGGAAATGCAAATCAAAATCACAGGGAAGTACAAATTAACACNAGGGATGTGGCCAAGAATGTGGAGAAACAGAATCCTCACTCATTGCTTATGAGAATATAAATGGTGCAGGTGCTTTGGAAAACAGTTTGGCAATTACTCCAAAAGTTAAAAATTCAGTCATCATATAACCCAGAAATGACACTCCTACATATGTATCCAAAAGAAATGAAAAACTCAGTCCACACCAATGTGCAGGTTTGTTAGCACAGGATTATTCATACCTGCGGAAGACCAGAAACAGACCAGACAAAAGAAACTGTTGTCCACCAGTTGGCAAAAGAACAAAATGGGGCATAGTTGTACAATGAATGTTTTCCTATTAACAGGAATGAAGTATTGATACATGTTGCAATATGGATGGACACTGGAAACATGATACTAAGTGAAAGACACCAAATAGAAAAGCCACATATTATTCTTGTCTATGAAATGTCTAAAATGGACATATACATAGAGTTAGAAAGGAAATTTTTATTTTCAAGGAACTAAAGGCAGGGTACAGTGGGAATGAGTCTTGTTATTTTTGGGGGGGAGGGAGGGGGAATGATTCTTCTTGGGGAGAGTGGTAATAATGTCCTGAAATTGGATAGTGATGACAATGGCAGAACCTTGCAAATATACTAAAAATCAATGAATTGTACATTTTAAAGGGGTAAAATTTATGGTTTGTGAATTATATGCCAGTAGAAAAAGAAACCGCTATAAAAAGGTGTGTGTGTGTGTGTATGCATGTGAGTGTCTTCAGTGAGTAACAATAAACATAGCATGCCTAGTAAGTGCTATGAATGGAGTATATGCTTAGAATATCATTGAGTAAAAATATGTATTTGTTTTACCCTGAGGCAGCTTATTGTCTAATGTGAAAAGTAGATATTTGATAAATATACTAAAAATGTATCAATATAAATTTGGGTAAATATTAGAAGTAAAGGTACAGGTATGAAGGGAGCTCAATAACAGGAATGGCTGTAAATGGCATGAGGTCTTCAAGAAACTTAAGAAGAAAGGCCTGGAGCACAGAGAAGGAGGCAGTGAGTAAAGGGAGAAAAGTCTGGAGAATTAGGAAGGCTGTAAAGGGCCTTTATAAGATTTTTGCATTTATAAGACAAAGAGAAAACCATTCTAGAATTTTAAGTGGAGACAAGAGAGAGAGTAACATGATTGTGTTTTTCTTTCAAATACACTGACAGGTAAGAAATAGCCGAGAGAAAAACAACAGGCAAAGAAGGGAAAACCAGTAGAAAGACAGTACATTAGTCTAGAAGTGAAAGGACACAGACAGGCCTGAACCATGATAGTCACCTTGGCATTGGAGAAAGGCAGATGAATCTAAGAACACAGTGTTTGGGTAATGTACAAGGTTCCTGAACATGTTTCTCTATTTCACAATTGTATGTGTAGGACCCCCCTTGTGGGGGAAGATCATGAGTTCATTTTGAGGGCGTGTTGAGTGCTATGGGGACATGAATGGCAAATAGTAGATGCTCAAAGCTATTATTAAAGTTACTGAATTAATGTCAGATAGTCCATTGGATGGAACAACCTCCATCAAGGCCTTGATAACAAAATTTTGACTGCAGAGATCTACTAGTTGTTAATAGTAAGAAATACATTGAGAGATTAGAAAGCCTAATTAATACAGAATACTGTATTTAAAATACAAAAACGGGGTCGCCTCTGTGATTTAGTTGGTTAAGTGTCCAACTTTGGCTCAGGTCATGATTTCACAGTTCATGAGTTTGAACCCCACATTGGGCTCTGAGATGACAGTTCAGAGCCTGGAGCCTGCTTCAGATTCTGTGTCTCCCTCTCTCTCTGCCCCTTCTCTGCTTGCACTGTCTCTTTCTCAAAAAAACAAGCATTAGAGGGGCGCTTGGCTGCTTAGTCGGTTAAGCGTCCGACTTTCGCTCAGGTCATGATCTCGCGGTTCGTGGGTTCGAGCCCCGCGTCGGGCTCTGTGCTGACTGCCAGCTCAGAGCCTGGAGCCTGTTTCAGAGTCTGTGACTCCCTCTCTCTCTGACCCTCCCCTGCTCACGCTGTCTCTCTCTCTCTCTCCTAGAAATAAATAAAACATTAAAAAAAATTAAAAAAAAACAAGCATTAGAAAATAAAATATGAAAAATGTTTTTCAGCTACTTAAGAATAACTACAAAAACAAAAAAAGCCATAATGCTACTGTAATATTAATAGAATAGTTTCCACATCCTGCTCACCAGCTATACAAGTAAAACTGTAATAAGTCTTTCTCCTGCTCTCAAATAGTATTACTTATCGACCTCATCTATGTCTCATGATTTATTACGATCACAATAAAATATTCTTTATATATAGTTGCTTAGTACTAATTGCAGACAATATTTAATATTTCTATCTAGCAATTTTCAAAGGTCACCTATTATAACTATTTTCAAATAAGCAGTTTTCTTTTATTGTGCAATGCAAAATGCTGACTTCTCTGGCTTTTATTCAATGAATAGTATTTAGGCTCAGGAAGTATTGGGTTTTATATCCTTAATCTAACATTCTGACTTACTCCAGACTTCATCTGTTTAGTGGGTTATATCCACATCATCTTTTGCTTTCCTCTGTTCCACAATAAAAAGCAATTTCTATCTTTCCTTCCTTTACTTATTCAAATACACCACCAAGGTAAAAGATAAAAAGTAAATGATCCCACGAAAAAGTGATGTTTATGATTCTGGTATACATGTTTCCAGACAATATAGTAAACATATTTTATATCCTTAAGTGTAGCATGTAATACTTGGTATGCAAAAAATATATACATTTCCATTTTCTGCAGTTATAAATTGAAACCTAAATTGAATTGACTGCATATAAAATTATACAATGTTTCATATTGCTGATGCATTATTGTTAGACATTTATTAAATTTTTCATGTTTTGCTATTATATACCAAGCCCTAATAAGCATACGTGTACATAAATTTTGGCACATTTGTCTCATTATTCATTAGTATACATTCCTGAAAGACTAACAATTCAAAGGATACATGCAATTTGTTTATACATATTATAAAATTAGTCCACAGAATAGTGTTAAATTTTCCATCTCCTTAGCAATGTATTGAAGTATCCTTTCAACCATTTTCTTTAATAAGTAGATGCTGTGCTGAATATTTCCTTCATGCTTATTTTGAGAGACAGAACGCATATACACGAATGTGTGGGGAGGGAAGGGTCAGAGGGAGAGGAAGAGAGAGATCCCAAGCAGGCTCTTTGCTGTTAGCCAGGAGCCCAATGCAGGGCTCCAACACATAAACCATGATAACTGAAGTGAAGAGTTGGACACTCAACCAACTGAGCCACCCAGTGCTCCTCAAGTGATTTGTTTTTACTTTTGCTCTTTTAATTACTAGTGTTGTTTTCTCAGTTGTTATTGACTTGGAGTTCTAATTCATACAGTATTGGCTACATCTGCTTTTTAGTTGAAAAGAATTACTGAATGAAGGAAAACTTTTTCTCAAACTCTTTTATTAGATAATTAGAAATTTGTTAACGTGCACATCCTTCTTCTGAATTGTTATTACAGATATTTAAAGTTGTAATATTCCATGAAAGAAAAAGGAGACATCTTCCAGAATGCTTTACGTGATACTGAGATGGCAAAATTTCAGTTGTTGTCAAATACTTAAAGCATCAATGGAAAAAGTCATTTTTACACTTTTAAAAAACTCAGTTCAGTAATAATAGCTTCAAGTCAGCTTGTAATGTAGATGAAGTATACATGAGAAATTAAGAAGTCTAAAATATTAAAGAATAATTTTATGCATACTACAGAAAGATTTTAAAATCTGTTTATACGTGCCAGGAAATCTCTGTTCCCCAAAAGGTAGCCACTTGGAATTTTATGTTACTTTTAGCTTATCGATGTTTTGTAGGGTTTTTTTAATCTACTGAAAGAAAAATGATATAACTATTTTCATGAAAGTTGTTGTCATTCATTCTGTCCACACAGCAAATACACTTAAGGAATAAATTGTCTATTTTTAATCTGTCAATTTTCTAAATCACCTTAAAAGCTTTAAAGTTTGCCATACATATGGGGCGTCTGGGTGGCTCAGTCGGTTGGGTGTCTGACTTCGGCTCAGGTCATGATCTCACGGTTTGTGGGTTCAAGCCCCACATCAGGCTCTGTGTTAATAGCTAGCCTGGAGCCTGTTTCAGATTGTGTGTCTCCCTCTCTCTCTGACCCTCCCCTGCTCACACTGTCTCTCTCTCTCAGAAATAAATAAAAACATTTTAAAAAATTTTAAAAAAGTTTGCCATAGCTATACTGGCACTTTCTGAGCTTCTATTAAAGAAATACATCCTTTATATAATACTTTAGAAGAACAATGAAACCTTTAAGAGTTTTAATTTTAGGAGTATTTTTGAGAAAATGCATGCATCTTCCTGCTGTGGCTTTAAGTTATCAATAGTAAAATGGATTCTGATTGATGTATATTAAAGATAATTAATTATTGGGGTGCTGGGGTAGCTCAGGTGGTTGAGTGTACAACTTTTGATTTTAGCTCAGCTTGTGATCCCCGCATTGTGGGATCAACTGCCGTGGCGGGCTCTCTGCTGAGCATGGAGCCTGCTTAGGATTCTCCCTCTCTCTTCAGCTCTCACACCTTCTCTCTCTCTCTTTCTCTCTGTCCAAGAAAAAAATAAAAGATAATTAAGTATTTAAGTTCTCTGCTATTGTGACCACTTTAAAGAGGCAGTGACAAATAAGAATTATGTACAACAAAACTAGATCTGAGGGAAACTGAGGATTGACTTTAGCAGGTATGTTGACACACAGGACCATATCCCAGTTTCACCTATTTGCAGCAGTCTTACAGTCGACAATTCCAGTGCATTGTTGCCTGTGTCCTACATCAAACAATCAAGCACACACCTCTGAATACCTTAGTTTGCTTTCCTCAAAAGAGAAGCAAGCCACTTAACCATATATAGGTGCAATGAAAGTGTGAGTGAGTTACTGTCCCTCAGGACAACCCTCACTTTATGGGGCATAGTAATTGTGGATAAGTGCTACAACTGTCCCATGGATTGATGGTAAAATTCTGATGCACACTCTGCACTTTTCCTTAGAAGGTTCCAGTAGGATTGAACCCCAAATGCCCTCAGCAGTAACTGGCTCATTAATGCATGCTTTCCTGGTTTTACTCCTTTTCCAGTCTCACTTCCTTCAATGCCTCACTTCTATTTCATAAGATCAGTCATCTCCCCCAAAGAACTAACCACTAAGTTTGTGTCTCATATTCTGTTAAGGGGAAATTCAAACTTAGATACTATTTTCATTTCAGTGAAATATTTTCTTATCTTTGCATTTTAACTGGTAATTTCAGAAAGGCCAGAATAAAAATACTCTTTTTTATATTAGAAAAAGATTTAAATTTGTAGATTCTAACAACTGTAAAAGATGATAAACAATTCTCGCTAAATACAGAGCCAACTGCAAATGAGTGTTTCTGGATAAATGCAATACTTCTAAATCCTATATCCCAAACAATAGGGTATATATATAATGTTCAATTAGCTTAACTATGTCAATTTTATTGATCTTTTCCAAGAACCAACTCTTGGTTTCATTGATTTTCTTTATTTTTCTATTCACCATTTCATTTATCTCTGCTCTAATCTTTATTATGTCCTTCCTTCTGCTAGCTTTGGGTTTAGTTTGTTCCATTTCTAATTCCTTAAGGTGTGAAGTGAGGTTGTTGATATGAAATCTTGTTTTTTAATGTGAGCAGTCACAGCTATAAATTTCCCTTTAGGCACTCTTTTTACTGTTTCCCATTAGTTTTGGTGTGTTATGTTATTCTTGTTTCATGATGTTTCTTATTTCCTTTGTGATTTCCTCTTTGACACTTTCATTGCATAAGAGTACAATGCTTAATTTTCACACATTTATGGATTTTCCAGTTCTTCTTTAGCTATTGATTTCTGCTTTCTTATGATTGGGAAAGATACTGTGTATGAGTTTAATCTTATTAAATTTATTCTTATTTCTTTTGTGGTTTAACATGCGGCCTGTTTTGTAGAATGCTCCATGTACATTTGAGAAGAATGTGTATGCTGCTGCTGTTGTGTGTACTATTTTATATATGTTTGTTATGTTCAATTGATCTATAGTGTTAAGTCCTCTATTTCCTTATTGATCTTCTGTCCGGTTGTTCTGTTCTTTAAAGTCAGGTATTGAAATACCTCTTACTGTTATTATAGTTCTGCCTATTTCTTTCTTTCTTCAATTCTGTCAATATTTGTTTTATATACTGAGAAGCTCTGATGTTTCGTGCATATATATGCATATCTAATTTATACCGTTTTGATGAATTTTATAATGTTTTTCTTTCTCCTGTATGACATTATATAATGTCTACTTTGTGTCATATTAGTATAACCACTCCTGCTCTGCTCTGTTTGCTACTCTCATGGAATATCTTTGCCCTTCATTTCACTTTCAACCTTGCATGTCCTTAGATCTAAAATTGGGTCTCCCATAGACAGAATATAGCCAGATCTAAATAATGCTCAATATCACTGCTTTCAATGGTTTGTACAGACTGGTCAATTCTTTGAAGAAATACATGTAAAGTAATCCCAGCTCCAACCCCTATCTTTACTCAAAGTTGAGAATTTGACCTGGAGTCATCAACAGTGTTGTTTATATAGTTTTAGGGGTCCTTGCTACACAACTGCTACAGAAATCTAGGCAGCTTTGTAAAATAGCTTATTTTCCTTCCATAGGTACCTTCTCTACATGCAATTTCCCAGGAAACTGTCTCAAAGAATATATTCTGTCTACTTAAATAATTCTATATATCTCTGGGCTTTTGCTTTAGGTTTTATGTTGGGTTTTGAGTTCTATCTCAGTTCTGAAATTTACTTGAATTATAAAATAGCTTTAACTTGTCTACATTGAATTTTCATGAAATGGGGCATTTTATAAAAGCCATATTAGCATAATCCAAAAATACGTTTTCTCCCCTACAACTTAATGTTTTGACTGCACCACGCCCCTTGTTTAACATTATAAATTATCCCACTGTTTATAAGTCCTGATGGTTTGATCTCCTAGAGTTTGGTTATTTATTAAAAATTGCTACAGATTATACAATTATGTGTAAATCAGTAAAATTATTTTAGAAAATAAGCTATTATGGCTCCTCAGCAAAAATAAGTGAGACCACATCATTCTACAGTATATATAAATAATAAATACATGTATATGTGCTTTAATTTAACAAACATTGAATGCTAGCTCCTTTAAATAATACCAACACAAATGGTTGATAACACAGGCAGACTTTATTCTTTCTAGTCTTTACTGTAGAAAGAGAACACTACCTTTTTAGAACTATGGCAGTCTCCTAGAAGACAAAAGTTAAGGTCAGAATTAATTAAGAATTGGAAGTTTGATTTCAGGTGAATTTTTCATGCAGACAATAGACTGGGGATTGGTAAGAAGCACTTGTAAATAGTGCAGGACTGGTAAACAAAAATATGAGGATTATGAAGTGAGGGCACAACTGTCACTTAATGCTTTCTACTGAACAATTGATATATCTTTTAAAAAGTTTCTATAATAAAAAAAACAAACCATGTGCTAAGCAAGAAACTCCTGGAAAAATAAAGAAATGTTAGTGCATATAGTGGACTGTCAAAGTCATGTTAATGTAGACAGGAGATATGGTTTCTGTTCTTAGTGTCCAGACTGAGTACAAGGAATGCTATATATCCACCAAACTTATTTTTCTCCTATACACTGAAACACACTAAACTATAATTCTCAGCTTCATCTTTAGTTAGATAGGGGCAAGTAGTTGAGTTCTGGCCAATGGAATTGGACAAAAATATACACTGGCCTATAGAATTTCATGCAAAAATCTCCAGGCACTCAGTTGTCCTTCATTTGGTGACCAGACAGTGATGCCTGTGGCAACATTTGGAGTTACAAGTGCAATGAAGCAGAGCTAAGGAACAGAAGGAGACTGAGTTCTTTAATAACTTTATAATGCAGACCTGCCTCCGCCCCTTCCTCCTCACTCTCAACACAGTGCTCCAATACCTATCAATCACATATAAGATAATGATATCAGATAAAAATAGTATTTGTGTTAAGTCATTGAAATATTGGAATTTGGGTGTCTGGGTGGCTCAGTCAATTAAACATCCAACTTTGGCTCAGGTTATGATTTCACAGTTCACGAGTTTGTGCCCCTCATTGGGTTCTACACTAATAGCTCAGAGCCTGCTTCAGATCCTCTGTCTCCATCTCCCCCACTCACACTCTTTCAAAAATAAGCAAATACATATATATATATATATATATCTGAATTTATCTTCTCTCACTTACCCTAACTTACCATGATCTTTGTATCAAATTAAAATCATTAAAATGGCCTAAATCGCTCTTAGCGACCTGAACCCTCCCTCATTTCTCAATATCCTCTTGGCTATTATTCCTAGTCATTCTGATTTTTTATATATTTATTGTTTTTTTTTATATCAATAGCTTTATCTGAATTCTTTAGCTGAAAATCTTTTCCTCCTTCTTTTGAGTATCTGAATTCTGATTATCTGATAGATCACAGAATAAACCTCATTTCCTCAGAAAATAATTTCCTGATTGGATCCTTCCCAAACCTAAGAGTTCATTTTCCTATCAGGTCTACTATCATTTGTAGTTCTCTGTAAAAGTACTTTTTTAAAATAAATTAATTTTTTTAAGGTTTTATTTCTTTCTGAGAGAGAGAGTGAGAGAGAGAGAGAGAGAGCGCGCGAGCATGAGCAGGGGAGGATCAGAGAGAGAGGGAGATATAGAATCTGAAACAGCCTCCAGGCTCTGAGCTAGCTGTCAGCACAGAGCTCGATGCGAAGCTTAAACCCACGAACCCTGAGATCATGACCTGAGCCGAAGTCAGACGCTTAACCGACTGAGCCACCCAGGTGCCCCTGGTAAAAGTACTTTTAAAAGTAAGTAAATTCCAATTATGTAATTTTCATTTGGCAAACACCTACCCAACAACATGTGAATTCCTTGAGGGCAGAAAGTAATTGTACATTGATTATTATTATACCCCTCATAGCCTGCTTAGTAAATAATTTTTGAAAAGCGAAGTGAGGAAGAAAACTAGAAGGAAGCTATAGCTGTTAGCCAACTAGCCACTTATTCTTCAGCAGTGAATATTCCTCTCCTCCTCTTATCTCATTCTGTGTCCACAGTCTAGTCTTCAAGTCTACCAGTACATTCCATGAGGATGGCTCAATGTGCCCAGTGGCAGTCTCTCCTTGACCAAACTTTAGACTAGCTACTCTGAGCCTTTGTCTCAGTTAGGCCTCAATCTTAGTGCCCACTTCTTACTAGCTTACACAGCCCAGTTTCAGCAAGAATCCTGTATAAGTCAGTTTATACATAACCTATATAAGTCAGCATGGGGAGCTTGATATCTGATCCCTCTCAGTATCTGATAAAATTTCTCATCTCCTACCCTTGGTATCTGATCACTCTGGCCTGCCTTCAGCAAGAATAATATTAGGGGAAATTAGCAAGAATTCCTCTACCCTTCCTTGATGTCTCCTTTCAGTAATTTTTCATCTACTGATCCTTCATCCTGCTCCTTGGCTATAAATCCCACCTGTCCTTGCTGTAGTCAGAATGGAGCCCAACTCTATACTGAGATCTCTTTTCCCCTATTGCAGTAGTTCTTGAATGGAATCTGTTCTTCCTGCTTTAACTACTATCTGGCTCTGGCTTCCTTTAATAGCATGAGGTCTTAGGATCTCTCTTAAAATAATCACACCTCGACATACATACATCACTGCACACTCGAATTTGTTCTGGGAATCTTATTTTAAAGGGTTGCTGATATACATGGTGGCCATGTCTCATTTTGCCTAGAAATTCATATATATTCAGCTACAGGTATTAATAGCACTCCTTTCACTCTTAATAGTGTCCTTTTTTGGACAATTATATGGTCACCCTACTGTTAAAAGATGAACTGAGACATATTATAGACTTTGAGTTTATATGAGCAAAAATCAATTCCAATTGGGCAACATTAAACCAGAAGTGGTTAGGAGTATTCTACTGATGAGCTAGGAGCAAGATTTTTATAGAAAATATGCAGAAGCAAACCAAGGAAATTATTTCATTGGCTGTAGCTTAAGTAGTTGCTTTACTTGAGATGGCTTAGTTGGCTGTTTGTGACTGGTGGTTCTTCCTACCCATAGGCAATTACAGGAATGACCGTGGCTTAGGTTTTATTTACTTATGAAGGGAACTGAGATATTAGAGCCACCTGTTTAATGGCCTCCTTATTTAGTTACTTTAACACTACTGGTGTCTGATTTTTCATGATACAGACACATTTTGAGAAAAAGATGGCCTTTCCTGGATTATCTAACACAAACTATACATTCAGAACCTGGAATGAGTTATAAAATACTACTAGATACATTATTAGCTGGCATGGTGAAGCTTTTGGGAAACATCATAAAAACCTTAACCCACACTGGTATGAATTGGTTCCTGAAAACAATAATTGCATGAAGTATGTATTTTAAGGAGTTGGTGAACTTCCTAAAGGGTTAATCTACTCCTCAGGGGTGACTTATATAGACCAGGAACAATAATTATGATAACAATCAATCACAGGGAGAATTGAGCATTTGTTTTCATGTTACTTCTTTGCTATCATAATAATTCTCTCAGGACTACAAATTCTACAAACTCAAATATAACATGAAATATACCACTGCCTCTAGTATAAATATTTCATTGTATTTCATAGACTTAAGAGACAGTACTGTAGAAAGAAGTGAGCATAACCGTATTTAGAAACTTTTAGAATGCCGCATATGTGGCAATTGGTGTCTAACAGTCAATAATGTAAGATTTGAATAAAGTCATTTTTTTTTATTTTTAAGTAATCTCTACAGTCCCCATGGGGCTTGAACTCACAATCCTGAGATCAAGAATTGCATGCTTGCTCTACCAATGGAGCCAGTCAGGCAGCCCAAGCACAGTCATAAGGGTTTGGAAAGGCGACCTGAATTCATAGAAATACTAAAGAAATAATTATAACTAAAAATATTTGAAGCTGATCTTTTAGATTTGATTATTTTGTGACTTATTTTCTTTTATTCATTTATCTATTTACCTAATTAAGAACAAGTGCATTTTGTGTCCACTATTTGGATCAAATACTGTGGAAGATATAAAGAAGAACACATCACTATCCCATGTTCAGACGAGTGTCATTAAATACAGTAGAAAAGATGAGAGCAAAAAACAAACAAACACCTCTGAAGTATCTGAAATATTTGTAGGGAATACTGAGGAGAAGCAAGATTTAGGAGAGATGAAATCCAGTTATAAGATCAGTGTCATAGTTCAGGTGAGTGTTAACAAGATTTCACATTAGGGTGGTAATATTGGAATCAGGTCAGAAAGGAACCACAAAGCCATATAGTTTTGTACTCAGAAGGATCTGATAACCAACTAGATGCTGACTGTAATTTGTTGACAAAAGGTATAGTAGGGTTCTATCTATACAAATATCTAAGTTCTTTGAAATTTGGCACCACAACTGCTTCCATCCAGATCTGGTGTCTATATTTAGAGACTAACTCTGGAATTAGCCATATGACTTTCTTTGCCCACCAAGATAGTAGCAAACCTGATACAAGTGCAGACTTGAGAAGTGCTTTCTCATTTCCACTTTCTATTCTGAAACACAACTACCCAACATAGAACAAGCCTAAGCTAGCTTACAGGAGGATGACAAATATGTAAAGCAGAACTTAATAGTATCAGCCAAGGTCATCTTAAAAGAGGCTCCTAACTCAACTGCCACCTTCTTGTGGCCTCATGTATAATCCTAGAAGGTTAATCAAACCTGGCACAGAGCACAGACTTGTTCAGACAACTGGATTTTAGAGAATAAATGGATGTTGTGTGCTTCTGAAATTTTATGGGTCTTTTCGACATTATTTTATCAATAGATAACTGTTACACTGAAATGAGGGAAGGAAGAGTCAAAGATTAATAGGAAGTTTGCATATTTGCTCTTTATAATTTTAAAAATATTATTAAGTTAGTATACTCATAAGTATTTTTAACATGCATAGAAGTTGACTGTTCATTATCTCTAGAATGTAAAATTCAAGAATGTATTAGAAAAGGTGGATTTCAAAGTATCTGAAACCTGAATTTTGCTCACTCAATTTAACTTAACTGCATGATTTATCATATAAACATCTTTTTTTTTTTCAATTAACCTCTTGATTGATAACTTACTGTCTACTTGTGGGGAAAAAAAGAGTACAGTAAAGGGAATACAATTTGTTTCCATTTCTGAAAATAATCTATTATTTACTAATTGAAATTTCATATACTATGAATTATGTAGACAAATAGAATAATTCACCAACCCATGCAATGTCAATTCAAATTCAAAAAATATCTAAGCAATGCAGTAGCATTGCTCTCTTGGGCAATTATTTTTAAAGTCTTCAATGAAGAGCAACATATTTTTATGGAATATGCTTTTAATTACCATATTACCAGTAAGTGGAATTCTCAAAATACTGGTAGAAGAATGTAGAGCCTTTAAAGGACTATTTATAAAACAGAAGTATTTGGCAGCTTTATTTTTCACTCTTCTATTTACCAGTGGGATACTGTATAGTAAACAAAACAAAAACTATCTTCTCTAAAATATTTATGACTACATATAGCACACATATCTCTGTCATTTGGATGATCATCATAGGTCTCAATTTGGCCAATGTTTTCTACATAATTTTACCAACTGAATTTATAAAGCATTAAAGTATCATTCTCTGCATGTTATAATAGTGAAGTATTTACTGGATATTTAACATATTAAGAGGAAGTATCATATAGTTCCTTTATGGTCACCTGAGGTTGTTTCACTGGTAGACTTCTAATCCTAAGGATTATCTTCTTTTATAATGTAAAGTAGCTATACTCTTACTTTATTAAAAATTATTCCTAGACCTACAACCTGGTAGAAAGCAATTAAGGAAATTTTAGAATAAAAAATTGATAATCATAAGCCTCCTCAAAATCATATTTACCTATAGTAAAAAACAAGAATACTGAAACTTCAAATTATAATTACCTCTCCAAAGATGGGACACTAAATTTTATGTGATAGTTTATGATAGTCTATATTGTGATCACTTGTTTGTTTTTTTAATGCTTGAGCTCTGAAATTTAAACAGATTAAAATGGGGGTTCTGTTCCATTTTAGCAATGTATCTTTGCTTCTCCCCCCTCCCCCCAGGTTTTTTTTTTTTTTTTTAAGCCTGACTTAATTGTTTATGTTGTTTTGAATTTAGGCTTTCAGGCTTACCAAGTTTTTAAATCATTGGCTTAAAAAAAGTAGTAAATAGTGTTTTTTTTAAATTTTTAATGTTTGTTTATTTTTGAGACAAAGAAAGAGAGAGACAGAGTGAGACAAAGAATTTGAAGCAGGCTTCAGCCTCTGAGCCATCAGCATACAGCCTGATACAAGGGGCAAACTCATGGACCGGGAGATCATGACCTGAGTTGAAGTCGAATATTTAACCAACTAAGCCACCCAGGTGCCCCCAAAAAATTTCCACAAAAGTGTTTACACCTGTGAAAATGCTTAAGACATGAATCACTTCAAAATTAATAATCTACCATATCACTAATGAATATATAATGTTATGAGACATTAGAATAGACCTACCAGTAAAATGCCTTTGAAAGTTTGAGGAAATGCTATAATGTCTTATTCTTCTTTTAAGATATGGTATGGTTAGGATTCAAAGTAGAATCAGCAGGTTACTAGCATAAACTGATAAAAGAATTTATGGAGAAATAACTATATTCTCCCCCAAAGATTACTGGTCTAAGGGCCATGAAGCAAGATCACAAATGTAACAATTACACCGTGAATCTGAAAAGTTTGTATTTATGTCTCTGAAACTTGGGAGAGAGAACTGTCATGAAAGATAAATATAGATTGAGAAAAAGGCTGTTTGGGTATTGTTATTATTAGAAATTATACTAAACAAAATGAAGGGAATTCATTTGATATATTGAGCAAGCAAACAGAAGACATAAAAGTCAAAATACCTTCCAGGCTAAGTGACAGATTTGTTAATGTTCTCACCACATTCAACACATTCCAGCTCCTTGTAAAAAACCAATTCTGTTCCTCAGTGTAATTTGTGGTTCATTAACTTTCAGCTGCTTAGAAGTAAAAAATTACTAGAGGGTCAGGTAGGTTTATACCAGTGTAAAAGAAACAATTATTAGGAAAAAGTGGTCTTTACGGACTTAAGTTTTTATTGTTCAGTAAACTGTCTTGAATTAACTTTCAGTGTATCTTTAGAATGCACTGAAAGTCGGTTGGATGTGGAAAAAACAGAGAAATAAATCAATAAAAATGTTTTATGAGAAATCATAAGAATAACTGAATGTTGTACCTGAATTATTGCTATATTTTGACCTCATTAATGAGTTTCTATATTTTGCCTATAAATGTACCTCAATCTCAAAATCCCAAGGCAGATAAAGTATTTATAACAAGAGATAACTGTGTACATTTGTTCTGTTGTTAAATCAATAAAATCAAATTGTATTTTTTGCTTCAAAGTTAATAGAATGGCATTAGATAGATATATAGGATTACAGACCTGATAAAGCACACCACTTGATTTTCACACCTATGGTTTAGTATGTTAATGTTGACTGCTGATAGTTAAAAGATAAATCAAAGTCAAATTATGGAAAAAGGGCAATGGACATACTGAGTTCCATGAAGTTATACCTGTGGGAGATAGAATCAAATGCAGCCAAGCTAAGATTTAAAGGTCAAATCTGTGTTGCTTCAGTTGAGATCCAGCTGTGAAAAGTGTGATGAATTAGTGGTGAACAAAGGAATAGGGTCTTATAGTTGCATTTATCTCCTGGATTACCTTGATTGGCAGAAATACATAGAACCAAAGGTCTCCAAAGCTTTCTTTTTTCTGCTATTGACAAAAATGTGATCAGGAAGTTTAAGACCTCTCCACTTCCAAGTGAACTGATAATGAGATCATAGAAAAAAACAAAATTACTTAAGTATTTGATAAGACAAATCTTTCCAATGGTAGGTACCTATTTTGACTTTAACCATTACAGAACTCTTGAAAGACTTCAAAGGGCCATTGGTAAATTCTACAGGAATTTACCTGTAGATGATGAATTAATAAAATCTATTTTTGTTTTAATTAGGAAGTTAGAACACAATTTAGAATCATTTATTAAATAATAAAATGATGATGAATTAATAAAATCTATTTCTTTTGTTTTAATTAGTAAATGAGAATACAATTTAGAACCATTTATTAAACAATAAAATTGTAAAGAAAATTTTGCACAAAATATTAACTTTTGAAATTTGAAAATTAATATGATGGAATTGGGAAATAATGATTCAGAAACTAAATTAATAATTGTCCTTCATTATCCAATAGAAGCATACAATGAAGAAATATATTTAATGAACTAATAGAATTTCTAGATCCTTGAAACAAGTTATGTATGTTAATGCCTTGGGTTGCTTTAGTTAGAATTCATCCCGGTCAGATAGTTTTCTTTTCTTTTTCTTTTTTTTTGAGAGACAGAAAGTGACCAGAGGAGAGGCAGAGAGAAACAGGAAGACACAGAATCCAAAGCAGGCTCCAGGCTCTGAACTGTCGGCATAGAGTCCGATGAAGGGTTTGAACTCTGTGAGATCATGACCTGAGCCGAAGTCAGATCAACTGAGCCACTCAGGTGCTCCTCATCAGATAGCTTTGATAAGTCTGCTGATACATTAAACAAATCATTTGAAGAAATAAAAATTTTGGGTTTTTTTTCCTTTCTAAGTTTCCTTTGGTATGCTAGATATCTTTGCATAACTATGTTCTGTCCAGATAAACAGAAATCTGAACAGAAATCTGTAAAAATATGTTATAATAAACATGCCTAAACACCAGTTGCAATACTGTGGTTTTCTATTAGTAGCATTAGCAGTTTCATGCAATTATTCATACATATTATTATTACTAAAATTGAAGTTATAAATGGGACAGTCTACATTTAGTAATTCAGCACTGCCCAATATGGAGAAATTAAACAAAACTATGCAAATCACTCTCTTAGAAATAACAAAACAAGGATTTCTTTTAGTTATAAAAAAGGTTAAAAGCATGTGACTGAATACGTAAATTATCTTTAGTTTCTCAAACAAGGTTTTATAAAGTAATTGAGTATAGTTGAAAGCTACAGTTTTAACACTAATAACAATTCTTTTAAATGATTATTATATGCTAAGCACTGAGTTAAGGGCTTTATTTTCTAACAACATATTAGTCTCACAACAAATCTAAGAGTTAGATACTATTATTATTGCCATTTGCAGATGGGATTAAGTGATTTATTGAAGAGTCCACAATTAATACATGTTTGAGATCTATTTTGAACTGAGGTTATTTGACTTCTTGACTCCATTACACAACAGAGAACTGCCTCATAGCTAAGCCACTGGCATTTGTTTGGCCTTTTAAATATTAAAGACGTTAAGAGTACAATTTTTTTTGTAGTTGTTCTCTGTTTTAACTGCGTTGTAATATCACGCTTTGTCTTAGACCAGTAGCTGAGAAGTACTCTTATAAAATTTCTGTCGCAATTGAACAATGAATTTAAGATTTATTTTAACTGACATTCATTTCTTTTATTGTCACATATTCATTAATTCAGGATAGATTTATTAAGCTCTCACTGAATACAATTTTAGTGCACTATTGCTATGGTTTGAACGTTGTGTCTCTCCAAAATTCAAAGAAACCCCCACGGTGGTGGTGTTAGGAGGAGGTCCTCTGGGAAGCGATTAGTTCATGAGGGCAGAGTCTCATGATTAGGAGTAGTGCTCTTAGAATATAGACCTGCAGAGCTCCCTAGCTATTCCAGCACAGGAGGACACAGAGAGAAGTAGATTGTCCGTAGCATGGAAGAGGGTATTCGCCGGAATGCAACCATGCCAGTGCCTTGATTTTAGACTTCCCAGCACTAGAACTGTGGGAAATAAAATTCTATTGTATTAGAAGCCACTCAGTGTGTGGTACTGTGTTATATAGCAGCCTGAATGGACTAAGGCAAATACTCTTAATCCATTTCTAGGTACAGCATATAATGGGTAAAATGTCAAGTTCCTCACTCTAGAGGCACGTGTGTTCTAGTTGTGGAAACCAAATTATAAGAAATAAAGAAACCTGCCTAGAAATCTGGTAGAAGAAAAGTTGATTTTATGCCAACAGAGACAGAGATACTAGGTGGTTTCCTGTTCAATACACTAAGCCAAGGTCAAGTCTGGTTTAGTTACTCATCTATGTAGCAAGAGAAGCAGTACAGTAGTAAAGTGTGCACTTTGGAGCCTCAGTATATATTCCAGGCCCATCAGCAGCTACTTGCTAACTTTACAGAAATGGGAAAATCCCATAATCTGTTTAGACCTCAGTTTCCTTATACAGTAGAAACACATGTGAGTTTCACAGGGTTAATGATGGAGATAAGACTGATTGTGAAAATGACCTTGCAATATTTAAAGAAAATCATGAAAACCCTTACATTTTACTTCCTCATATTAAATTTTTCTACAACTTCCAAGCAATTTTTCTCTGATGTGTGGTTGCAAAGCCAAAAAAAGTAAGTAATATGGTTATCAGGAAACTTATAGTCCAGGAAGAAAGATATCAAACAAGTAGTTTTTAGTATAATGTGGAAATTATTTACTTTTATTTTTGAAGAAAATAATTATTGGGGCGCCTGGGTGGCTTAGTCAGTTGAGCGTCCGACTTTCGCTTAGGTCATGATCTCGCGGTTCGTGGGTTCGAGCCCCGCGTCGGGCTCTGTGCTGACTGCCAGCTCAGAGCCTGGAGCCTGTTTCAGTCTGTGACTCCCTCTCTCTCTGACCCTCCCCAGCTCACGCTGTCTCTCTCTCTCTCCTAGAAGTAAATAAAAATATTAAAAAAAAAAAGAATTATTTATTCTCTCTCATCCTGTCCTAGGCTCCACCATATAAATGAGCTAGTGACTAGAACTAATTGACTCTTCTAATGAACTACAGTAAGCTAGGTATCAGTAAGATAACTATACTACAATTATATTAAGATTGTTATACTATGTTATAGTTTTAGATAACTCAAGCTAAGATTACTTAAAATAATTGTATAATGATTATATAAGTACAATAAATGAAAGGCAGGGCTACATTGAGCTATACTCAGAATATAAAAATGTCCAATTTAAAAAATCATTTTATTCAGGGAAAAAGTTTTTAAAAGCCTGTAACTAAGTAGAATAGGTGCAAAAGTCCATTTTCTTACCAAAAGATTTACATCAGGGACACATAAGCCTTTTCACTATTGAAGTATTTGGAAGATCCCAAAAGAAGATATTGTCCAATAATGGAATGATCCCCTGAGGTTCAGTTATTCATGAGAAGTAAAGGCTATTGACACTAAAAGCTTCCTTGCCTTTATATACACAGATATTTTTAAATAGCAAAAAATAAATAAAAATAAAAATAAATGAATGCTTCAAAATCTGGGCTTACCGCTTAAACCCTTTCTCATCTCTCACTTTGGGATTTGCAAGATATGAAAGAGATGAGAATGCTTTCCTTAGATCAAATTTCCTCCTTGTTTAATAAGTTTTCCAGCTATCACAGTTTACAGCACTGGAACCTCAAATCTATAGTAAATATAACTTTGAGCAATAGAAAAGAAGTCGCATTATGCTTTCATCATATTAATCAACATGCCTTACCTAGATAATTATTTTGATCTTACCATTTCTAATCCCAACATTTACCGTGGAAACATATTAGTTAATATAATAAAATAATAATTATTTTATTTTATTGTTATATCAAAATAAATACATTTCATGAACCTAATAGCTTATATTTATTTTCTTTAAGCATAAAGAGCCACCTTGTGATTTAAAACTGTGAATGAAAAAAGTTATTAGGATAAATGTTTTATTTTGGTCATTATATGTAGCTAAGGATATGCTTCATAGCTATACTAGAAAATAAAGAATGCTCCCAATTTTTCCATAATGACAGTAAAAAAACAGCAAGGCAATATAGGTTATATATTTTGAGTGTACTGATTAAATTTATATTGACATAATGCATAAACATGAACACTGCAACACATGGGGTCTTCATGAAATATAGTATAACTTTCAGGTTTCTGATACAGACTTTTATTCCTTACTTTTGACTGAATTCACTCATCAAGTCAAAATAGTATTAGATTTGATCTGATTTCCATTGAAAGATGCATTTTCATCTGAAGTCTATGTTGGCCAGATTTACTGATGGTAGGTACTAATTAAATACTTCGGACATTATAATTAAATACAACACTGGAATTTTCATTGGGAAGTTGGATGGGAATGACATCACCACCACCATGCAATTTCTTGGATCTGAAAGGTGATAGTTCATTTTTAAATCCAAATTACCCCTACTCTTGGAGGATTATCTTCAGTTTACAAAGAAGTTTGAGGTTGGAGGGAATGAAACTTGGAGCAAGGAACACTCATGCCCTCTTCAATCTAAATTTCAAGTAAGAGTCAGGATGCAGACCAAACCAGAATGAGGGTGGCAGATTAAATTTGGGGCTAAGGAATTAACACAGTCAAAGCTGGTGAACCAAGATGAAGATAGGTTGGGATCAAGTGGGGATATGTTTGGGAGTTGATGTTCCTAAATTTTGTTATTATTTTCAAATACATTTGAATATATTTATGCAGATTTC
The DNA here is from genome assembly GCF_008692635.1 of Crocuta crocuta. NCBI lineage: Eukaryota > Metazoa > Chordata > Mammalia > Carnivora > Hyaenidae > Crocuta > Crocuta crocuta. The sequence continues at coordinate 4,094,805 of NW_027531143.1, forward strand.
CTAGAATGTTTTAGGCTGAGTGAGGGTAGGAAGAAATTATATTTTTTATACTTCCGAGTATAATATCCTTAGTGTCCTGTTCTCTTTTAATGACACAATTGCCTTGATCTGCATTCTTACTCTTTAAGTAATTTATTCATTTTAATAAAAATATATGGTTTCCCATATTCCAGGAACTTTTCTAGGCTAGAGTTACTGTGGTAAACAAGATAGACAAAATCAGTGTCTTCTTAGGGTTGGATTCTAGTATAAAAGACAGGTTAAGAAAATTAAATACATAAGTAGATAGCAGTAAGTACTAGGAAGAATAAAGGAAAACAAGACCATGAGTGAAGAAGTGTCTCAGAAAGAGAGATAGGTAGTCAGGAACAGCCTCCTTCAAGAGGTGACAATTCAGCAGAAACTGGAATCCAATTAGGGAGTCAGTCTTGCGAAGATCTGGTGAATGAGTGTTCCCAGCAGAAGGAACAACAATTGACATATGTAATGTGTGTCACTCTCATCACATAAGTATTTTGATGTCTTTGTAATCTTTCAAACATACATCATTTAATCCATTCTACATATATAGGCCAAATGAATCATACCAAAACACATACTTAATCATGTCACCTAGGGACTCCAAAGCTCTCAATGGCTCCTCATTGCCTAGAGAAGAAAGCTAAGCATGCAGTCTAAGTATACAGAGACTAATGACTAGTGAATCTTTGTAATAAAAGCACATGCATGAATAAGGAAAAAGTAAATCTGTATAACAGAAATAAAGGAATTTATATTATAGTATGAAGGGGAAAAAAAACTCCCCAAAGAACCATTAGATTCTAATTACAAAACTATTCAAGAGTCAGATAATATAGAATATGTTAGCCTAGTGGGATATGTAATACATAATAAAAAATCCAATAATTTTTGCCATGTTATATTGTCATATTAATCAGAGAGAAACAATGGTTTAGGCAGTTCATGTAAAACTCTCTAATTTTTCCTTTAATGTATTTGAGGATATTTCAAAATGATTGACCAAAAGGAATTTGGTCGAAGTCTTTGCTGAGTTTTTCTTCTAGGAAAAAAGACACTGGAATCAGAATGTTCTACAACAAACCTATATTTATAGATAAAGTGCCCCATACACTGATTAAAGCTATATGTTAATGGATTCTAGCACATAGGAAAAAACATGAGGGATGGACTGCAAACAATGCAGTGGCTTCATGTAGTCGTTTGTGCTGTATGTATCCACTCCCTCCTCTTCTCAGCTGCCTGCCCCCCATGAGGAGTGTTTGGGTTTTGTTTGTTTGTTTGTTGTTATTTTGGTCCTTCTCTCCTCCTCAATAGCTCCACGAACTCCTCAATATGTCCTCCAACTCCTCATTCTCCACCCCCCACCCCCATGTATGTCTTATTTCTTATTCTGTTAAAAAGCTTTGTTTTGGGATCTGACTAAATTATCCATCTGTATCTGCATTCGATTTGAACTTATGTGTAGTGATAATGAGATGGAACTGATCAGGAAGACTCACCAATGCTCTATAACAGAAAGAATTGTCTGAGTGGCCAGACAATTCTAGGGACTGTTGAAGAAATATCTAAAACATTAAGTAAGGCACCACATTATTTAGTCAATGTCTTCAGGGCAGAATATCATTGAATTCAAACTGCCCTTGACTTCATCCACTGGGCAACCCAATGAAGACCTTGATTACCTTATATTTATCCATACTTTTGGAAGGTATTTAGATATTTTCTAATGGTATAAACAGTAATCATAAAGTGTTTTTTTTTTTATTGGATCATATATGTAGACACTTAAGACTTGTAACAACCATTTTTTCTCTACTGTATAAAGCTACGTTTATTGTCTTCACTATTTTTGTAACTTTACTAAAATATTCTATGTAGCTTTAAAATTAAATTTTTTAGGGGCACCTGGGTAGCTCAGTTGGTTAAGCATCCGACTTTGGCTCAGGTCATGATCTCACAGTTCATGGGTTCGAGCCCCGCATCAGGCTCTGTGCTCACAGCCAGCTCAGAGGCTGGAGCCTGTTTCCAGTTCTGTGTCTCCCTCTCTCTCTGACCCTCCTCTGCTCATGCTGTCTCTCTCTTTCTCAGAAATAAATAAAACGTTAAAAATATTTTTTTAAAAGTTATAAAATTAAACTTTTTAAAATTTAATGCAATTATATCCAGAATTTTCTGTAAAATTGACACTTAATGCAAATGTAGAAGACCGATTTCTTTACTATTTTAGCAAGATATTCTTCTAATTCTCAGTGCAGCATCTTTCATACTCAAAATGGATTTACTCCTTAGGGATTAATTTGTATTCCTAGAGAAATTTTACTTCAATAATTTAGGGAGCTACTTATATTTATTTTCATTTTTTAGTTACATTTTGGATCACAATATATGTAGTGAATCATATATTTTCGAGGGGGGGGGTGGAGTGGGTGGTCCTGTGAAATGATTCAATTTAAAAATATTCTAGATAATAGCCTGTGGCTGTCTAACTCAGGGGTACCTTAGGCATGTATAACTGGCCGATAAAATACAGTCCTTTGTGACTTAGTGCTATAATTCCCAATTCATGTGGAAAAGTCCTTTTCCAGAATTTGCGATGGACATGTTAGTATTTTATCTGTTGTCTATCACTAACTTAATCTCAGTTATGCTTCTGTTCTTTCTCTAGAAGAATGACTACCAGATTTGCTTGTAAATTTTGTTTTGTTTCAATTATCCATAGGACTAGATTGCAACTCTGTCTATGAGTGAATGCTCCTGATTCTTATTCCTTTTTATTTAGTTTTCTGTAAAACTCAGGCTGAAATGTTTATTATTCCTGATCTGATGGGAATTTTTGCTATATTGGTTGCCACTACTGCAGATGATGATAGGTGATTCTTTTCCCTCAAGTTTCCTCTGTTTTTCTCTTTTGGTGGTTAGATTTGTTTATATCTAAATGCTCTTAAGACAAAAAAAATACTAATATTGGAAACGAGCATTTTTTCTCAAAATATATTTTGATCAGGTTTGCTTTATAAATTTGTTTAATTAATAGTTTTAACCAGGGGCGCCTGGGTGGCTTAGTCGGTTAAGCGTCTGACTTTCGCTTAGGTCATGATCTCGCGGTTCGTGGGTTCGAGCCCGCGTCGGGCTCTGTGCTGACAGCCAGCTCAGAGCCTGGAGCCTGTTTCAGATTCTGTATCTCCCTCTCTCTCTGACCCTCCCCTGCTCACGCTGTCTATCTCTCTCTCTCCTAGAAATAAATAAAAATATTTTAAAAAATAGTTTTAACCAAACCTGCTTCGTTTTAATCAAATATGCTTGTATGTTTGCACTGCACTTGAACACACCATATACTTTATAAGTTGTTTAACCAATACATATTTGCTGACAGTATCCCATTTTTCAGACACAAATCCAGTCTTGAGAGCTTACTGTCCATGTAGAGATAAATTAGCATTATTTTTTACTTAGGTAGTACATTTAGGTAGCTTGGGATCTGGATTCAACTGACTATATGTTTAGATTCCTGACTGATTCTAGATACATTAGCTAAGAAGAAATTTAAAGAGTGTCTCTTTCTATAAAAACGTAATAATTATATTACTATAGTATATGCCATTAATAGGAGCCAAAGTCATAATGATAGTATTTACTAATTGTTCATCATCTATGAAGTAGTGTCTTAACAATCTTACTCAACGTAAAATGAGAAATTAAGTAGTTGGTCCAACTTACTCAAATAATTCAAATGGCAGAGCAGGAATTTGTACTCCAAACTGTCTACTTCCAAAAGAGAACTGAACAGTTCTCTTATATATAACTAAGTGACTTCTTTAAAGGGAGTTGTTTCCATTTTGGCTGGTGAGGACAACACTGATGGAGCCGTTGCTGATAGATGGATAAAAATGATGTGCTTGCCTCTAACTTTCTACCTTTTCTAGTACATATTTGTAGTCACGTAGCAAAAGCAATTATTTTCATTTGATTTCTTAAAAATCTTTTTCCTTTCAGTTTCTGGAGCCCTCACTACAAGTGAGAATGCAGACCATAAAACAGCTACTTCTTATTTTTCAAATTCAGACTTTAATTTGAGCCTTGATGCTAATTGTCACGAAACATTTATTCTGCTAGCAATATTATGTTTTATAAGTGTAATAAGAATATGATGTCAATATAAAAATATTTGTCTTAGTAAAATGGTAATTTATCTGCTCATTTATATTTTCTGTTGCATCAGGGAAAATGCAAATGGCTTGCTGTATTAGAAAGTTTTATGTGACTATCTTTGAAAAGGAACTTGCAAAGCTTTATGATAATTTTTTAAAAAATAAGAATTGAAGCAGTTTTTAAGCAATCCATATTTTTAGATTGTGAATTGAGTAAATTGGTTATACAGATTGAAAAAAAAAAGAGTGTATCCACATTTAACAAAGACCAGAGGGGTTAGTTTCTATAGCGTTTCTTTTTTATTATTCCATCCTCAGAAGGCAGAAGAAAAGGACAAGTGAACATTTCCTGCAAAAGCACAGTCATTTGTTCTCTGAATTCAATGCTACCAAAGTATGAAACCCATTGCAATAGACTCTGCCAAAGACATTTAGAAAGTCTAAAACCTCCTTTTGCAATGAAAGATATTACTTCTGTAACATCTTCAAAGGAGCCAAATTTTCATCCTTTTCTGCACTTGTAAACCCCACATTGGCGGATATATTCTAGGCAACAAAACCCATAAGAAAATGAGAGTCTTTACTATGAAAGTGTAGGGGAAGAATGTAACCAAGAAGTACATTACAAAGGAGATATTTGTATATCTTACGTTTAAGTTTAAGCCAAAAATCATGTGAATGTGTTGGTATATTTTTGATAACTCTTATTTTAAAATGGAAGCATTAATTTATAACTGACAGTTGATACTGAGGCACAAAATGATACAGAATTTTCATACATCTGTTTCAAAGTTTTCAAAAGTGTCAATAGACTGTTCAAAGGTATGATGTTTATTAAACAGTGCTTGTCTGGAATTATTTTGCATTTTGGGTAGATTTAACATGTAAAGTGCTTAGAGTTATTTACGATTTTCCTAGACATGCCTTTTTCTTATAGCAATGCCTTTGGCTTTTAAATATTGTTTCCCATTAATAAAAGGAAGTAACATTTTAAAATGAGGAATAAATCTAAGCTCTAAATAAATTGCACATGATTTACAGTTGCAAATCTGGCATTTAAATAGGGTTGTACTATTCAAAATATGTTCCTTCATTACATGGTTTAGGTTTGAAGTATAAACTATTGTTCATAATCTTAAACCTCCATTAAAATGTCTTGTTTCAATCCTAAATATTAAAACAGATCCATAAGACATGATGGGAAGCATATGTAGTTAATTAGCTAAGCAATAGTGGAACATTGTTTAGTCAAAATGAAGGTGTATTTCACTTTGGAAATACTGAATGTATCTCTTAGGCGCTGCAGCCTGTATTTTTACTTGTTGTTAAATATGCACTTCTCTCAGGTTTTTCCTTATGAAGATGATTTCACCAAATACTATTAACAAATGACATTTATGAACTGCTGCCCCCTCCAACTCCCATGCATTGTTCCTTCGAACTCAACATTACTCTAATATATTGTTCACATTTCATGTTCTTGAGCTCTGAAAAATATTTATTTTTCAAATATTTCCATGTTGGTTAAAGAAAAAGATTATTGAAAGGCCCATGGCACAAAAGATCATATGACTTAAAAGGTAGTCAGTGATTTATGACATTGTTACCGCCCATCATTGAGTAAATGAGGCTTGAAACTGACTAATGTTTCTCTTCATTTTGTTTGTTGGAAACATTTATAACTTCCTCCACGGATTTTTTTTTTAGTGCTATGTTGTAGAGTAGTGGGGTAAGAAAAGGAAAAAGAAAAGGAGAAATCTTGACCTATTACTTGGTTTTAATTACATTTGAGGGATAATACTTCGGATTTAGTATTACTCAGAATATTTTGACTTAGTAAACTTCTTTTTGCATTTTTGAAACAACATATACATTGATAAAAGCAAAAACAAAGTATTAATAACAAAACCTATTTCAAATCAACATTTCTTTAAATTATCAATTTGTCATTTTCTAGTTTTCTATCCCTGTATCAAAATCATGGAAATTAGGTTCTCCCAATTTCTTTTCTTGGAAATAATTAACCCACCTGAAATAAAAACATACAGATAATATTAGGGTTTGAGCTGCTATATGAGGTGGCACTAGAATAGACTAAGTTTTATCGCTTCAAAAGGAAAGAAAGTATATAAAATACATTTGATGTTTTCTGTGAAGTTAAGAGATCTCTTAATGCACACATGCAACGTCTGTTTTTATTCTCAAGTATTATGCTCAAAAGAAGGACTTTATTTTTCCCTAAGGGTCCAAGTTGAACCCCAACTGTGGCCATCTTTGGATTTGATGCTAAGCACAGTGGTAATCTATTTTAGATTATTCTGAAGTAAATTATTTACTCTTTGAAAAATTTATCAAGAATAAAATTTGAATTTAGGGGTTAAGAATAGAATAGATAACAAAGATTGATTTTAAATACAGCACCAATGTTTTTCTCTCAGTTTCAGAAGGAGAGCCTAAACGAAAACACAGATGATCATGCAAAGAATTTATTTAAAATTTAGCCAGTCACTGAGAATTTAATGCACTATTATTTTTAGGATGTGTAACAAAGTAATAGTTAAGACTGAACACTAGACGGATTTTGATTTAAACCACCTTTTACTTCTGACTGTGTGTGATCATGGGTAAATGACAAAGTTTCTGAAACTTAGCTGACTTCTAAATTGGGATTAAAACAATAATAGTCTTTCTGTTTTTTTAATTTCAAGGAAAAATGCAATACAGGATAGAAAACATTAGCACAGTCGCAACCGCAAATAAGTTTTCAAAACTGCTTTATAAATATATAAAATGGTATGTTATTTAAGAGCTTGAGGTCTGCTTTCAGGTATATTTGATTGTCTGGGATTTACTACATACTGGCTGAGACCTGGGGAAGGGTTTTCAGAATTTTGATATTTATCTTTTCTCAAGTGCAAAAAAAAAAAAAAAAAAAAAAAACCAGATAATTAAAGTATCTACCTACATCACCTCTGTTTGGATGTGATAATACATGTATATACTTACATACTTGGCACATATTAAGGTTTAACAAACATTAGTTAAGTTATTCCTGTTGTTCCTAGAAGATATATTTATATATATTTCTGTATATAAACAGGCTAAGCTGGAAGCTGGACTCGCCTACATCTGGAAAGTGAAAAAGCAGAAGGGGATATTCTGCATCTGCTTATTCTGATGCCTTTAGTGGGCCTTGCCGGCACCAGCAGCATGAGGAGACAGCATCACAGAAAGCCCCAAAAGGAGCCTACGGAAATGCTAGAAACCATGTGGCGATCAAGCAGACCAGCTCAATGGTACATGTGAGTCACTCCCTAGGAAACCTACAAAGTAGCTAGGAAGAAATGGTTGGAAGTACAATATGCACAAGTGGCAAAAATCATAGGAATTCTATTCCGTATTTATTTTAACCCTGAAATAGCCTACTATATCGCCATCCAAAATTATTTGTTCCACTTTCTTTGGCCTTCATAGACGGCATAGTCACTTCATATTTGTTCCCGAAATTAGTCATTTCTTCCCCATGATCTTGCACAGGAGATGTCCTATGTGGGAATAGTTGAATACATTCCAAACCAAAATACCCCATCACCCTTAATGAATACCAGCGGTGGCACCAATATTTCTGGTTTGCTGCCATTTGGCACAGCTATCTAGATATGCACCAGCTACTCAGGGTGTTGAAATGCCAGAATCAGCTTCTCTTCCAGATAAACAATTTGAAAGGGATAAATAAACAAGATATTTATTTTTAAAGGCTCTTCTCCTTTATCATTGTCTGTAAGAGAAAAGCAAGATAATCTGGAAAACCAGCTCACAGTTGGTGGCTGATTATATTTTACCACTGATACATAAAGTTAAAGATAAAGAATATGGTGGGCCAACCTGACTTTGAAAGGCTTGACTTCAAGCCCAATGCATAGGAATAATAGATTAAATTCACAGCTAAATGTACATCAAAGGAAGAGAAATACAAATTCCAGAAATAAAAAGAAAATTCAAAACTAAAAGAATCAGTAGGGCAGGCATTTGAAAGAGTCAGGAATATAAAAATGAAATACAAACTATAATGATGAGTCTGATGCTCTTACATTTGCTTCTAGAATGGGTTCAGGATACAGGCTCTAGATACAAGCCTTTGGAAGCAGTGAGAATATTTTCTCATCACTTAGGGCCTGATAGAAAAATTATAAAAATTCAGTCCATAATTATTCATATGTAAAGGAGATACATTACTATGCAAGCATGATGCAGAAACCTGAAGTTAAATTAAAATCAAGGGGCAACTGGGTGGTTGAGTTGGTTAAGTATCCAACTCTTGATTCTGAGTCAGGTCCTCATCTCACAGTTCAAGGTCCACACTGGACTTTGCACTAACAGTGTGGAGCCTTCTTGGGATTCCTTTCCCCATCTCTCTCTACCCTTGCCCTGCTCTCTCTCTCTCTCAAATAAAAGAATTAATTAAAAAAGAAAAGAAAGGAAATTAAGGGACACCTGGGTGGCTTAGTCGGTGAAGCATCTGACTTCAGCTCAGGTAATAACCTCGCAGTTCCTGAGTTCAAGCCCCAGTTGGGCTCTGTGCTGACAGCTCAGAGCCTGTTCCTGCTTCAGATTCTGTGTCTCCATCTCTGTCTGACCCTCCCCTGCTTGCACTCTGTCTCTCTCTGTCTCTCTCAAAAAACTATACAAATGAATAGAAATTAAATAATTAAAGAAATAAATTAAAATAAAGTTTGTAACCAGTAAAAGACATAGGGACTTACAAACATACCTTTTGGAGGCAATTCTACAACACAGGACACTATGGAAAACAAATGCCACAGTAAACAAACCTATGCTGATCTTTTATAAACCTCTTAAGAGGAAATAAACTAGAGTCAATGAAGGCTTTCAAAGAACTGTGCTTATGATTATCAGAAAGGAAAAGGAATGAATAGAAAATATGAGATATTGAGAAAGGTAGTATTATGTGCACAGTTTTTTAGCCTCCATCTGGAGCCTGGAACATTTCCTTACGGAGAGATAAAAGGTCCTTTCAGCTTGCACTGGACTTGTCACTGTGTGTGGGAATATCTTTCCCAGTTTCAGACTCAGCGTGTCCTCCTTTGTCCTGCTTGAGCACGTGTGGCATATGGCACCTGGCCAATCCCACTACTATATTTGTCCCCTGCAGAGGGGAGGCCGGGTTCTTCCGAGTGAGCACAAAAGGAGTCCACACTGCCCTGCTTTGGCTGCCAGGAGGGCCCTGCAGGCCACGGGACCTGCTGGCACACACTACTGACACTGATCTTACTCTGCCTCTTCTATGGGAGCAAAGCCTTGTTCCATCCAGTACTTAACTGATGTTTCCTCTGTGGCAACTCTGATACCAAGATCAGTGGGCAGAAGTGTTTAGACCTTTACTCTGATAATAGGCAACGAATGCCAGTTGCTAAACATAAGATCATTATAAAAAAGAAACAGGAGAATTTAAGAAAGTACAAAAAAGAGAAAAACACCTCTGGAAATAAATAATAGAATTAAATGTAGAAGAAGAGAATTCTACTTTTTAAAAAAACCAAACATAATGGAGAAAAAGACTTAAGAATTTAAATGTAGATCTGAGGAAATCACCTAAAATGCAGTGAGAAAATAATAGAGAGGTGCAAAATATAAAAGGTAAATTGAATATGACATGCATAATGGGAAGATCCTTCATGTTAACAGACATTTCAGGAGGAGAAAGTGGAGACAATGATAGAGGAAGCAGAGTCTTATGTGATAATGGTGGCTATTTTCTCTTCAGAGTTAAAGGAATACATGAATTCTTAGAATGAAGAAGCCCATCAAGCCCTAAAAGAATTAAAAAGATCCAAAATATTCTACTCCTTAAAATACAGTGGTGAGTTTGCAAGCATCACAATCTTTAAAAATCTACTAAAAGAAAAAAAAATTTTTTTTTAAATCGATATACAGGACTTCACATTAGAAACAGTAAGTGTCAAGAGGGTGGATAGTAACCTCAAAATACTGAGAGAAAAGAGCTGTCCATTTCAAAGGAACTATTTACAGACCATTCTTTGGAGTGCTACTGAAGGATGTTTTTTAGGAAGAAGGTAACTGAATTTAAAAAAGGAAAAAAAGAAAAGTAGGTTTCAGTAAGAATTAATGATTAATCAATTATAAAATGCTAGTATATTTAAATAAAAAGTAACTGAAAATTTTATATTAATGACCAACACAGTGCTTAAAGACAGTATGAAATTAAAAGTAAATTACAGAGAAATAGAATGGGGGAGGGCAGATTTAAAGTGAGCTAACGTATTATTCTGAAAGAAGTTTGGGAAAAAGGAGATTTTTTTATTAAACTATTCTTGTATGTTTAAATTATGGGTAACTCTAAATGACTGAATATAAAATGCAAAATTTCTAAAATTGGAAGGCAGGGGGCCCCTGGGCGGCTCAGTCCATTAATCATCCAACTTCTTCTGCTCAGGACATGATCTTGAGGTTCATAAGTTCAAACTCCCTATATGGCTCATTCTGTCAGTGTGGAACCTGCTTAGGATTCTCTGCTCCCTCTCTCTGCCCCTCCCTGCTCATGCACTCACATGTGCGCTCTTTCTCTCTCTCTATCTCACCCTCACTCTCTGTCTCCCTCCCTCATAAACAAACATAAAACAAACATAAAACAAACATAAAATAGAAAAAGTTGGATGGGAGGAGTGAGGGGTGGGGAATGAAAACTGAACTGATTCAACAAAAGTAGGAAAAGAATTGAGGGGGGGAGGTTTTCAAATATATAAATAGCTGGGGCGCCAGGGTGGCCCAGTCAGTTGAGAGTCGGACTTCAGCTCAGGTCATGATCTCATGGTTCATGAGTTTAAGCCCCATGTTGGGCTTTAGGCTAACAGGTCAAAGGCTGTAGCCTGCTTCAGATTCTGTATCTCCCTCTTTCTCTGCCCCTCCCCTGCTCATGCTCTGTCTCTCTCAAATATAAACATTAAATATATATAGTTACCACAAGTTAAAATTGGTATAGCTGCTCTAGAACGCATTGTAAATATCTAATAACATTTAAAATATGCATCATTAATGACCCAATACTTTTATATCTAATCTAGAAACTTTTAGTCTAGAATACTTTTATATCTAGACTAGAAATTTTTGCATTGAGTGTTAACAGACATGAAGAAGAAGGTGTTTGTTTATTCCTGCATTGTTACAGAGACAAGTTGGAAACAATATAAATAACTATCTGGACGAAATGGGTAAAGTATGATTTAACTGTATGTTCAAATATAATATTACAATTAAAATGAATAAGATCTACCTGGAAATGTAAATCTAGATAGACCTAAAAATACCCTATTGAGTTAACCATACTTTTTTAGTTTTCTATGCCACCATAAAAGATTACCACAAACATGGTTGCTTAAACAAGATAAATGCATTATCTTATCATTCTTTATGTCAGGAATCTGACGTAGGTCTCATTAGGCTAAGATCAACATGGTGTTAGTGCTGTCTTCCTTTCAATAGACAATACTGGAGAATTCTTTAAGTATTTATGTTCTGGCAAAATTCACTTCCATTTAGTTGTAGAACTATCTTTCGTTTTGTTAGAGAGAGAGAGAGCGAGAGAGAGAGAATGAGTAGGGAGAGGTAGAGGAAGGAAGAGAGAGAGAATCCTAAGCAGGCTCCACACCCAACATGGACCCACAATCCCACAACCATTGAGATCATGACCTGAGCAGAAATCAAGAGTCAGACACTTAACCAACTGTGCCACCCAGACGCCTCTGTACTTATAGGCCTTTTTCTTTCTTTCTTTCTTTTTTGTAAGTTTATATATTTTGAGACAGAGCAGGGTAGTGGGGCACAAACTAGGGAAGGGCAGAAAGAGAGGGAGACACAGAACCTGAAGCAGACTCCAGGCTCTGAGCTGTTAGTACAGAGCCCAACACAGGGCTCAAACTCAACAGATCATGAGATTATGACCTGAGCTCAAGTCAACTCTTAACCAACTGAGCCACTCAGGCACCACATAGGATTATGTTAAGATTCACTCTTTTGCCTTGTGTCGTTGAATCTCTCTGACTAAAAAAGCCAAGAAATGTTCTTTAATTTTAAGGATCTATGGGATTATATCATGCCCACCTGCATAGCCAAGAATAATCTCCCTATCACCAGAGTCCTTAACCTTAATGAGAACTGAAAAATCCCTTTGTCTCTGCATGTTAACATATTCACAGGTTCCAATGAATAGGGCATGGACATACTGAAGGCCATTATCCTGACTGCAATATAATCCAACCTCTGGACCTCAAAACTTTGCATCCTTCCCAAATACAATTTCCCCATTCCAAAGTCTCCAGCCCGCTATCACATCAACTAAAAGTCCAATAATCTCAATGAAGTTTCATCATCTCAGAAGTCCAAAATCTCATCACCTAAATCATGTAAACTGGGTATAAGTGAGTCTCAGTATAATCCACCCTCCAACACCATTCCCCTCTACCTGTAGACTTCCCAAACTAAAGAAGCATACTATATGTTGCCAGAATCCAATGGTAGAACAGAAATAGGATAAGACTTAGTATCAATTCAAAACAGAATAAAATGTAAGGAAAATAGAGACCCTGAGCTCATGCAATTTTGAAAATCAGTCACATAAATTCCTTTAAGTTTAAGGCCTAGGATCCTCTCTCTGGCCTTGTATCTCTGCCCTCTGGTTCAAGGCTCTGTTCTTTGAATCACCCTCCCTTTTTCATAAAAGGTAACAAGTCTTCACAGCTGAGTAGTTTTATTAGCCTGTTACTTGCCACTAGACTTCGGGGAACCCAAAACTTTTAAAATTTACTTTATATCTTGGCTTTCTCTTTCAGTCTAACCTGCAGTATTTCTGCTGATATGAAATTCTCAAGAACCTTATGGTTCTCCCATACATGTTACAAAGATTCATTCAGTTAAACATGAGAGTTGTCCGTGGATCTGTCCTAGATAATTCAGTAGGATAATATTTGCAATAATCTTTAAAAACACATTAATGTTAGATCTTAATCATGGGTAATAGATATGCACTGAAATAAAAAATACGGCTAAGAAGAATACACAGTGAATTCATAATGGAGTTCTATATGAAGAAGGTGATAGGATGAGAAATAGAAAAAGGGAGTGGATTTTTAAAAGGTCTTTAGTTTTATATTCTCTTAAAAGAAAACTCATCCTTCTGTAGCAAAAACATAAATGTAGCCTTTGTTCTAACTAATATAAAAAACACCTGGCTATCCACCTTTATTTTCCATGATTTATTTTAAAACAACTAAATGCATAAAAATAATTCTTCAGGGAATTGTTCTGATAAATGGATTTCAGGTCAACAACCCTACAAACGTTCTCAGGTGAATATTCAGCAGCTGAACAGTGGGCTTTCTGGAGCAAGCCAAGGCCTCTAAAGATGCCACTTTGCAGAGACAGATGGGTAGATAGATACTGTCCAACATTTAGCATATGCTTCTCTGTGGAGTTCTGAAAATGCTTTCTAGGTGTCATTTTCACATAGTGTTAGTTACAGAAGTATACAATGGTTATTAATGTCCCAGAATGTCATCATTTTTCTCATAAGAATTTGTGAGACTGCTCTAGTCCTGTATTAAACTTTTGTAAAGCTAGATATATTAACCCTTGAAATTGCTCTTAATTAGGTTTAATTATTTATACTGTACTTGTTGGAGATGTCATTTTAATTTTTTAAACCTAATAAATAAAACAACTTAATATCTATTAATGAAGGTGCCAAATATAAAAACCAGATGCCTTTATTTCTTTGTATGAAAAGTAATTGATTAAAAGAAATCCCACATGTTTCTACTATTCCAACATGACACATACTCCTTACTATTGGGAATACCATGAAGTACATACTCATAGTTTCTATCACTTTTGTTTCAGAAAAGAGAAGTACCAAATGCGGACCAGCCACAGTTTTCAGTTAAGGCAGCGTCCCTCTCATTAACCCAAATCTGAGAAGAGTGAAGAAAGTATTTTTGGGGAAAGCACAATGGAGTTCTCATTTAGTTAAAAAGTACTTTAATTAAAATCCCCACAAGTTATTTGCAGATATCAAGAAACTGATTCTCAAGTTTATATGGAGAGACAAAAGACCCAGAAACATACAACACAATACTGAAGGAAAAGAACAAAGTTCAAGTATAGGTGCTCTCCAACTTTAAGACTCACTGTGAAACTCAAGTAATCAAGCTGGTGGGATCAACAAAAGAATGGACAAACATCTCAATAGAATAGACTAGAGAGCCCAGAAACAGACCCTAGTAAGTAAAGTCAACTGATCCTTGACAAAGCAGCCAAGAGAACACAGTGAGGAAAACTAGGCTTTTCAAAAGATAGTTCTCACATTCACAAGTAAGGAAAAAAATCTAAACAGAGACATTACACTCTTCACAAATGTTAACTCAAAATGGATCAGACTTAAATGGAATATGCAAAACTGTAAAACTCCTAAAGATAACATAAAGGAAATTCTAGATAACCACAGGTGTGATGCCTTTTACATACAAAATTGAAGACACAATACATGAAATAAATAATTGATATGCTGGACTTCATTAAAATTAAAACATCCTCGCAAAAAACAATGTCAAAAGAATGACAGGCCACAGAAAGGGAAGAGATATTTGCAAATTATTGATAAAGGACTGATAAAGTCCTGTTACAGGACTGATGTAGGAATGTATTCAAACTATCAGAAGAACTCTTAAAACTCAATATTAAGGAAATAAGGTGATTAAAAAAAAACAAGGGGAGCAAGCAAAGACCTTAACAGACCCTTCCTAGGAACACAGACAGCAAATAGACATATGAAAAGATGCTCCACATGTCACTAACAACATACCATTGCACATCTATAAGAATGGTCAAAATCAGAGAAGGAGGGAAACCATATGAGACTGTTAAATACAGAGAATTGAGGGTTGCTGGAGGAGAGGGGGGTGGGGAGGTGGGCTAAATGGGTGGTGGGCATTAAGGAGGACACTTGATGGGATGAGCACTGGCTATTATATGGAAGTGATGAATTATTGGGTTCTACTCCTGAAAGCAATACTATATAATATGTTAACTAACTTGAATTTAAGTATTTTTTAAAACTTGAATTTAAATAATTTTTTAAAATGCTGAGGAAGATGTGGAGCAACAGATACTCTTATTCACTGCTTATATGAGAATGTAAAATGTTATAGCCACTTTAGAAAACAATTCAGTGGTTTCTTATAAAACTAAACATGCTTTTATTATATGATTCATCAGTTGTACACTTTGGTGTTTATCCAAAGGTGTTGAAAACTTACATCCACATAGAAGCATGCACAGAGATGATTATAGCAGCTTTATTTGTAAGTTCCAAAACTTGACAGCAGCCAAGAAGTCCT
Organism: Crocuta crocuta; assembly: GCF_008692635.1. Taxonomy (NCBI): domain Eukaryota; kingdom Metazoa; phylum Chordata; class Mammalia; order Carnivora; family Hyaenidae; genus Crocuta; species Crocuta crocuta. The sequence continues at coordinate 4,110,403 of NW_027531143.1, forward strand.
TTAGAAGGTGATAGAAAATGAAATGTAGTTCATCCAGACAACAGAATATTATTCAGTGCTGAAAAGAAATGAGTTATCAAGCCATGAAAAGACATGAAAGAATGTAAATGCATATTACTGTGTGAAAAAAGCCACTCTGAAAAAGCTGCATACTGTATGATTCCAACTATATGACATTTTCAAAAAGACAAAACTAGAGACAATAAAAAGATCAGTAGCTGCCAAGAAGGGGGGTGGAGAGGGACAAACAGAGCATAGAGAATTATTCATACAGTGAGAATACTCTGTATCATATGATAATGGAAGATGTATGTCATTATACATTTGTCTGGACCTACAGAATATACAACATGAAGAGTGAACCCTAATGTAAATTAAATGCTCTGGATGATCATGATGTGTCAATGTAGGTTCTTCCTTGATAACAAATGTACCTTTCTGGAGAGTGATGATGATAACAGAGGATGCTATGCATGTGTGGGGGCTTTCCTCTTAATTTTGCTGTGAACCTAAAACTGTTGTGAAAAAAATGTAAGTCTTAAAAAAGAGAAGAGTAGAGGTGAGTGGTAGAAAGAGGTGTCAAGTTCAAGTTGAAGCTTCCAACTCATTCCCAAGGCTAGGATATGCCCTTTACTCTTGGGTCCCTGGCACACTCCTTTATAACCAATTCTCATATTTTTCATAAAATAAAAATAATAATTCTGTATAGTGTTTCTATCACTCTCTCTTTTTTAAAGTGCAATGTCCACAATAATGTTGACTGTGAACTGAATAGGCCTTACCAATGAAAGAAAAGGGATTGGAGACCTAAAATAATTTTTTAAAATATTATGTATTTTATTATACAGATTTTAATGTGTATAAATGTGATATTTGATATGAAAATGATACAGCATGTTTTTAGTGGCATCATCCAATTCTTCAAAAAAATCAAAATCCTAAATTATTTTTCAGTTTACAAAATTCTGTGAAAAGGGTCATAAATGGTAATCAAGTTATGGATAAGAATAATATTGTATTATTTAACAAGCCAATGCCATTAATATTCTGCCTTCTCAAATAGTTCCAAATGTGAAAAGGAGAGGCAGAAGTCCAAAAATGAAGAAAAATCCAGGTAAAATTAAAAAAAAAAAAAAGGAAAGCATAATGTGGCAACTTTTACACTAATAATTTATGACTTTGCCCTCTGGACAATACATATTAGAAATCTTTTAAGATAAATGAGTTTCATGGGATGATTATTATCCAGCTATTCTATATTTGCAATTTTAATTTTTCTGGTATCAGTAATAGTTTGAAAACATTTTTTAAAATTTTAAGTGGCTGAGTTTTGTTTACACTTCTGTTATTGATTTTCAGTTGTATAACATTATGCACATTTAAATGATTTTCTGCCTTGTAAAAATCTTATTCTGTGATTTTAATTTTATTCTAATTTTAAGAAATTTTCTAAGTCCCTGTTGGGGCAGAAAAATTGTCCCTTCTTACCCTCTGGGTTCCTTCCTCTGGTCTAATCATCAAATGAACAAAAGACAGATTAACAGGATAAAAACAAATGTATTTCCTTATGTATGGGAGTCCCAAAGTTATGAGACTCAAGGCAAATTAGGCAGCAGAGGCTTTTACGCCATCTTGGACTAAGGAATAGAATCAGGGCCTGGGGCTTCATGAGGAAGAGGGTAATTTACAGAATTATAGAAAGAACAGAGATTTAGTAATTAGATGTTTGCCCTACCATACAGGTAGGTCTTTCAGATATCATGTCATCTCAGCTAATAACTCTCTTTCTGGGCCAGTTCCCACATCTTCTACATACTTAAGGGAGAAGTAAATGGTTTTTGAGGGGTCTGCTGGGTCTTGCTTGACTTCAGCTCAAAATTTCCCGCATGCCAAAGTGGCACATTTTGGGACTGCATATCCCACTTCCCTTCATCACTTCTCATCAAGAGCTCATATACTCTATCTCTTTCCTTAGAGCTGCCTAAAGCTTAGCCAGAAAGTTCTACAGAACTTGTAAGACTTAAACTATCCAGCAATGATTAATATTTATAATTAAAGATATAATTTAAAAAACTTTTTGCTAAACTCCAAGCATTAAAAGGTCCTAATAGAGATATCACTAAGCAGCATTAATCCCCATCTAACTGTATTCATAAATAAAAGTTATTTTAGTGATACCTGAAAACTTAAATGTAAAGTTCTATAAAAGAAAAACACATTTTAAAGGATTCAGTGAGTTCTTCAGATATGCACAATCACAGTATTTAAGATAAGATTTATTACATTTGGATTTGATTTCTGCTTTAAATTTAACATGGGATTATAACCAAAGCTTGAATTTTACTAAGGTCAAGCATCAATTTTCCTTTAGCAGATGCTTTCGGATTGTTGACTGCCCTAGTAAACAAATGAGCTTTCTCAAGTAGTTAAAGCCTCTTACTACTGCTTTTGAAGAACACAGTAATTACACTTTAAGACAACTCATGATTACAAATACCCTTCAACACAATAATAATTGTAATAGTAATAAAAGTAACACCACTACTATTCTTACTAAAAATATCTGTATCAGATTAGGCTATGGTAAAAAACAAACTCAGAATACCCATGTCTTATGACAACAAAGTCTTTGTCATGTTCAATTCATCACGTTTGGCTGCCGGTCTTCACTTTTTATTCATTGTGAGTCTTACTGGAAGGAGTCACTCTTATCTAGGACATGCCACCTTCAGGATTAAGGAAAGGAAGCATTTTCTGGGAATAGTTCTGGTATGAAGATTCTAATGCATGTATTTGGGAGAACATATGAATGCAGTTTGGCAGGGGTAGGGGCACATATCATGGAGTGGAATTGCTGACTCATAGAGTAGATAGAGGTTCAGTCTTAGTAGATACTGGCAAATACTTTTCTGAGGTGGATGTAACATTCCATATCACATTAGCCCAGCATGAGCTGCATATCCATGCTTATACTTGGGTATTTTTCATCTTTTGAATTTTAACCATTGTTATGGAAGTGTAATATCATATTATGGTTTTAATTTGTATTTACCTGAGAACTAGTTAAGTGGGACAACTTCTCATACATTTAGTGACCTTTTAATTTTTTTTAATGCTCTTATTTATTTTGAGAGACAAAGCACAAGCAGGGGAGGGGCAGAGAGAGAGGGAGACAGAACTCAAAGCAGGCTACAGGCTCTGAGCTGTCAGCACAGAGCCTGATGCGAGGCTTGAACTCACAAACTGTGAGATCATGACCCGAGCTGAAGTCGGACACTTAACGGACTGAGCCACCCAGGCGCCCCTTTAGTAGCTTTTTATACATTATCTTTTGTAAAATGTCTATTCAAATATTTTACTATTTTAAAAAGTGTGTTGCTTTCCTTTTCTTACTGATTTATAAAAGCTTTAATAGATTATTCATCCTCTGCTAGCTAGGTATGTTGAAAATGTCTTCTCCCATTAGGTAAGATGCCCTTTATTTCCCTTGATGATATGCTTTAATGAATAGAGGTTTCTATTTTAATATAGTCTCATTACCAATTTTCAGTCATATTTAACCATTCTATGCCTGATTAAGAAATATTTGCCTATTCCTAAATTGCAAAGATACTTTCCAAAGTTTCCTTTTGTAATATTGTTTTACCATTTATGTTTATATCTGTAATATATCTGGCATTAATTTTTGTGTATGGTGTGAAGTAGGGGTCAAGACTTATTTCCAGTACTTTATTTATCCTACACAATTTATTGAAAAAGATCATTCTTATCCCCATTGCAATATGGCAGCACTTTTCTCATATATCAGGAGCATATATGGTCCATTTTTGGAATCCCTGTTTGGTTCAGTGATCTATTTTCATATTTATTATATTGATTCTATACTGTCTTCCTAATAATAAATATTTATGACATGTCTTCATATTTAATATATTAAACCTTCTAAGTATTAATTTCCTTTTGCTGTTGTAACAAAGTACCACAAACTTAATTGCTTAAAACAACATAAATTTGAGAATGACATCATTGAGATGGCAGAACAGTAGTCCCAGTAGCCCTCATTTCCTCACAGAAATACAGATTTAACAATGATATATGGACTAAAATACTTACATGTGAATTCCAGAATCTAGTTAGGAAGTAACAGTACCCTAGACAAATGCAAAGATGCAAACAGACACACTGAAAGTAAGAAGAGCAATTTCCATTTCCTTGCACCAGTCCCACTCCCATGCAAGCAAAGCTCAGTGTCAAGAATGCCCCGTCTGCCCTGTGACTTCTTCCTCCAAGGGAAGGAGAAAGAGGAGCAGGAGTTCAACCTCCTGGTCATCTGAAGCTGCCCAAAGCACAGATTTTTGTTTTGCCTCACTTGGAACACTGACAATATTGACATTGTTTGAATGCAGGGGGCGTTGCTGAGAACAAAGGGAAATAACAGGTAGTTTACTGTGCCTGGCATGGCTTTGTGCAATTGGAAAAGGCACACAGCTTGAGGATTCTCCTCTGAGAGAGAGAGACAGAAGTGGAGTGTATATCAAACATTCTAACTTTTGGGGTGGGGGGGCTGCCCAAAAGACAGGTTTCTGTCATTCCTGGCTTGGTAGGCTGATGAGGTGTGGCAAACCCTAGATGCTAAGGGACTGTTGAGAACAAAAAAAAGACCTGGATGGCATCCTGGTATTTTAGAGGACTGCAGTGTAGCAGACAGTAGAGGATGCAAGACATTAAAAGCTTCTAACCCCCCTACCCAACCCCACAAAAAGAGAGAGCAAATTGTCTCATTAGGAATTTATAAGCACAACTTCAGAGAACATATATCAACAGAAATGGCTTCATAAAACTGAATCTTCAATTGAACTAATTGGTTAAGGTCTTATCATACCAATCCAATCCATAAAGACTGGAGGAGTGGGTGCTTCTTCAAATGCACAGATATCAATGATAAGCTATATGGAACACAAAGAAACAAGGAAACATGGCCCAATAAAAGGAAAAAAAAATAAATCTCCAGAAATCTACCCTTAAAAAAATAGAGGCAGATGAATTATATGTCAAAAAAAATGCTGAATAACCATAGTAAGAATGCCCAATGAGCTCAGTAAAATGATGTCTTAGCAAAATAAAAATTTTAACAGAGAAAGAATATACAATAAAGACACTTTTGGAATATATATGAGGAATATAACTAAACAAAATCACTACATGCATTCAATATAGACTTGATCAAGCAGAAGAAAAAGCAGTAAATTTTAAGAAAAAATAAATAAAACATGAAGAAAGCCTAAGGACTCATGAGATAACATCAAATTATCCAATATACACACAATGGGAGGACCAAGTTGGCAGCATCTCCCTAGAAAGAGCTTGTACACATGTCTAGTGCTCCAGCTTTGTAAATCCTACCTAGGGACATTCCCCCAAGCACCTAGCTCTAGTAACCAATAACATTTGAGTTATCAGTCCCACAGAACTATCGCAAGCAAAGAATAGTTTTTACACAGGTGTCAAAGCACCATCCCATGGGTATACACCTGGGATCAGTGAAGAAGGAGTAAGCCAAAGCATTTACCTCATATTTATTCCTGGAAGGGGCTTACATACATACTTTCTAAGCTGCTGCTTGGAGATCCAGCTTCTAATCAAATGGCATCTAGCTAATGACTGCAACCCTCCTCTTTGGGGACAGTGATGGGTAATGGCACAATCTCAACTACCAGGATCCACAAAGAACAAAGGCAGTGTCTTGCACAGCCACAAAGGGTTGAGAGACGACTGGGAGCTCAGACTGGGCTGATTGATGAAGTTCATCTCCTTCAAAAAACCATTCCATTAAGACTGGGAGAGGTGGCTGTTTTATTTAGTGTGAAGAAGCCAACAAAAAGTCTAGGGAAAATGAAAAGAAAAAGGAATATGTTCCAAGAAAGCACAAGATAAATCTCCAGAAACATATATTATAGAAATAAAGATAAGCAATTTACCCAATAAAGAGTTCAAAATAACAATTATAAAGATGCTCACCTAATATAGAAAATCAATGCATAAACAAAGTGAAAATTCCAATAAGGAGTCAGAAAAGATGTAAAAAGTATCAAACAGAAATGACAGAATTGAAAAATATAACTGGACTGAAAAAATCAACAGAGGCATTCAACAATAAAGAGGATCAAGTAGGGGAAAAAAAAGATCAATGAACTTGAAGACACAGCAATGGAATTCATCCAGTCAAGGGGAAAAAACAAAGAAAAGAAAAAAAGAAGTGCAGATAGCCTATGGAACATCCAATACTAAAATAATAATAATAAAATAATAATAATAATAATAATAATAAAAATAATAAGGATCCCAGAAGAAAAGAAAGGGGGCTAAATGCTTATTTGAAGAAATAAGGGGAAAAAAACTTCCCTCATCAGAGGAAAGAATATAGACCAGAATCAAGATACTCAAAAGTACCAAATAAGATGACTTCAAAGAGGCCTAACAAATACACAGTATAAATTATCAAAAGTTAAAAACAATAAGAGAATCTTAAAAGCAGCAAGAGAAGCAACTTGCTATACAGAAGGGAAATCCCATAACAGTAAAATAGATGTTTCAGGAAAAATATTTCAGAACAGGAGAGAGTGTTGAAGGAAAAACCAAAAAAACTGCCAACCAAGGAATAATCTGCCCACCAAAGTTGTCCTTCAAAATTAAAAGAGAGATAGAGTTCTGCAGACAATAAAAGATAAAGGAGTTCATCACCACTAGACTGGCCATAAGAAAGGACTCTTAATTATAGAAAACAATCTGAGGGTTGCCGGAGGGAAGGTGAGTGGGGTGATACATTAAATGGGTGAAGGAGATTAAAGAGTGCACTTTTTGTGATGAGCACTGGGTGTTGTATCTAAGTGATGAATCACTAAATCCTACACCTAAAATTAATATTACACCACATGTTAACAAACTGGAATTTATATAAAAGCTCAGAAGAACAAAAAAAAATGCTAATAGGAGTTCTCCAAGCTATAATGAAAGGACACTAGTTAGAAGAAATATAGAAATATAAACCTCACAGGTAAAGATTTTAGCTATATTTAGACTATTCAAATATTATCATATTATGGTGATAAATCAGTTCTAACATTTGTATGAAGGTTAAAAGATAAAATATTAAAAACAACTATAAAAATATTTTACATGGATCCATACAAAAAGAAGTAAATTGTGGCATCAAAACATAAGATTTGAGGGAGAGTGTTAAAAGATAAAGCTTTGGTGTGTATTTGAAGTTAAGTCATTGTCAACTTAAAATCAATTTATAAATGTATTTTATGTAAGCAGCAAGAGTAGTTCTGAGAGAAATTTATAGTGATAAGTGGTTACAGTAAAAAAATTAAAGATCTCAAATAGTCTAATGTTACACCTCAAGGAATAAGAGAAAAGGAAAACAACAACAACAAACTAAGCCCAAAGTTAACAGAAAGAAACAATAATGATTTGAGCAGAAATAAATGAGAAAGGACTAGAAAACAATAGAAAGGTCACTGGAACTAAGAATTGTGGTCTTTTTACGAAAACATAACAGACAAGTCTTTAGCTAAATTCACCAAGAAAAGAAAAAAAGAATCCAAATTAGAAATAATGAAAAAGGCATTATAAATGATACCATAGGAATAGAAAGTATATCAAAGGTGACTACTATGAATAATTAAATGCCAACAAATGGTACAATTTGGAAGAATAAGTTCCTAATAATATACATGCTACTAATACTGAATTATGAAGAAATAGAAAATCTGAATGGAGCAATTACTAGTAAGAAGATTGACTCAATATTCCAAAATCTCCCGAAAAACAAAAGTCTAGGGTCAGATGTCTTCACTGGTGAATTCTACCAAACATTTGAAGAATTAATACCAATCTTTCTCAAAGTCTTCAGGGAAAAAAAAAGTAGAAGAGGAAAGAAATACTTCCAATCTCATTTTATAAGTACGACCCTTACACCAAAACCAGACAATAACACTACAAGAAAATTACAGGCCAATATCCCTAATGAACATAGATACAAAAATTTTCAACAAAATATTAGCAAACTGAATTCAATAGTACTATAAAAAGATCATACATTGAAATAAATAAAATAAAAAATAAAGAAAATAAAAATAAAAAGATCATACACCATGATTCAGTGGGAGTTATTTCAGGGAATCAAGGAAGTTTCAACATTTGCAAATTTGATGTGATATACTATGTTGACAAAATTTAAGGGAAAAAATCATATGATCATCTCAATAGATGCAGATAAAGTACTTGACAAAACCAACATCCTTTAATGATAAAGATTCTCAATATATTGGGTATATAAAAGATGTACCTCAATGAAATGAAGGCCATATATGACAAGCCTACAGCTGGCATTATATTTAGCAGCATAAAGCTGAAAGCTTTCTTTAAGATCAAGAACAGGAGTACCCACTCTCACCACCTGTAATCAGTATAGTAGTTGGATGTTATAACCAAAGCAGTTAGGCAAGAAAAAGAAAACATATCCAAACTAGAAAGAAAAAAGTAGAACTGTCTTTGTTTTCAGATAATATAATATTATATAAAGGAAATCCTAAAGACTCTACCCAAAAACTTTTAGACTAATAAACAAATTCAGTAAAGTTGGAGGATATAATATCAATATATAAAAAAACAGTTAAGTTTCTATATATTAACAACGATCAGAGAAATTAAGAAAGCATTACCGTTTATGATAGTATCAAAAAGAATAAAATACTTTTGAATAAATTTAACCAATGAACTAAAAGATCTCTACATGGAAACTATAATACTGATGAAATAAGTTGAGGAAGATACAAATACGTGGAAAATATTCCATATTCCAAGATTGGAGAACTAATATTATAAAAATATCCATACTATATAAAGAACTCTATAGATTCAATGCAATGTCTAGCAAAATTCTAATGATACTTTTCACAGAAATAGAATTTCACTAAAATTTGTATGAAACCACAAAAGATCCAAATAACCAAAGCAATTTTGAGAAAGAACAAAGTCGGAAACATCACCCTTCCTAATTTCAAACTTCGCTATGAGGCTAAAATAATCAAAACAGTATGGTATTAACATAAGAACAGACACATAGATCAATGGAGCAGAATAGTGAACCTAGAAATAAACGCATATATATATATATATATGCATACATACATAGGCAATTAATTTTTGACAAAGGAGACTAGTATATTCAATGGAGAAAGGGTAGTCTTTTTAATAAACTGTGCTAAGAAAATGGATAGCCATATACAAAAGAATGAAACTAGGCTTCTACCTTACATCATACACAAATATCAAATTAAAATGAATTTAATTAGAATGAATAAAGACTTAATCTCATTAAACCAAGAGTTGCAAATTTCATCATATAAATCAGGTCTTGGTATATGATAGAAGAACCTGGCAAATTTTTTTCTCTGCCTATGGACCTGTGAAACTCAAGAAGTAAGGCATTTGATCCCCAAAGCATAGTGGTGAAATATGCATAGGATTATACCTATTTGTATTTCCCATTTAAGAGGGGAGAAAGCGGAGCAGGGCAGGGGGAAGTCATTAGTTTCAAGCAATTTCAAAATCCATCCATACATTAGACTTCAAACCCTGGGGAAAATAATCTGTGGTTTGTGACTCCACTCTCTGCAATTGCATTAAATCTATAGACTAATATAGGGAAATTTTACTTGACAACTTTTCTGTATAGTCTTTCAATCATGTATATGGTGTATTTCTACATATATTTAGTTTCTTCAAATAATTTTCAGTTTTCAATGTAGAGGCCTTGCACATATTTTTGTTAGATTTATTCCTTGATAATTGAAGAATTTTAATTCTACTATAATTATATTTTTTAAATTTTATTTTCAATTTATTGCAGGTATATAAATATGCTATTTAATATTTATATTCACCAATGTGCTTAATAAACATGTATCTGGAAGTTTTCTGTATTTGATATTTTCTATACTCATGATCATATCATCACTGAACAATGAAACTTTTTTCTCATTAAAATTTTTATTTTGCATTTCATTTTTTTACCTAATTGCACTAGCTAGGACTGTGAGTATAATGTTGATTAGGAATGGTGATAGCAAATATCAGATTCAATAGGAAACATTCATTAAGAAAGTTTTTAGGTATAGGTATATATAGCCTTCATCAGGCTAACAATTCTATTCTGTTCCAAGTTTGCTAGAAGGGATTTTCATAAATGGGATTTGTATTTTATCAAATCCTTTATATTTATCAAGATGATCAAACAATTTTCTCTTTTATTCCAATAATGTGGCTAGTTATATCAATTACATTTAAATAATAAACCACTCATATTCTTGGATTAGCCTTCTTTTTTTATATATCATTTTTCTATATTACTGGGTTTATTTTGCTAATTTTTTGTTTGGAATTTTTATAATTTTTTAAAACTTTTATAAATTATTTGTTTAGAATTTATATCTTTTATTCTATATTACTGGATTCAATTTGATAATTCTTTGCTTAGAATTTAATATAAGTGATTGATCTATAATTTTCTTCTACAAATTTTATTGGCCCTTTTATGTGTCTCACAATGCAAGCTGAAAAGTCTTCACTCTTTCCCTACTATAAACATGTGTAAAGCTGGTCATTTATTCCTTAACTTTTTGAAAGGCTATTAGTGAAGACCACTGGTCCCGCTGTATTTGTGAGAGGTTTTAATAAAAGGTTCACAGTTTTTAATAGATAAACTATTCCAATGTATATTTATTCTTTTAGGGTTAAGATGTATTTTCAAATAATTTATCCATGATTAATAAATTATAAGTTTTATTAATGTGAATTTGTTCATCTTATAAATATCTTAAGTTTCTTTTTTTTTTTTTAAGTTTATTTTTGAGAGAGACAGATTATGAGCAGGGGAGAGGCAGAGAGAGAGGGAGACACAGAATCTGAAGAAGGTTCCAGACTCCAAACTACCAGCACAGAGCCTGATGCGGGGCTCCAATTCATGAACCGTGAGATCATGACCCGAGCCATAGTTGGACCCTCAACTGACTAAACCACCCAGGTGCCCCGTATCTAAATTTTAAAGTTGTTCATAATGCCTTATTGTCTTTTTAATGTCTACAGGCTCTGTAATGATATTCTTTTCATTCTTGACACTAAAAATTTATGATTTTACTTTTTATTATGTAGTCTTACTTAGGGTTTCTAAGTTCTATTTATCTTCTTAAAGAACAATACATTGCATCTATTGATTTTTGTCTACTATATATTTGGTTTCTTTTTATTTACTTCTTTTAATAGTTAGCTATAAAACAATTAATGATTTAATCATTGATTGACTCTACCAATGATTGAATCTTATATACGGTGTAATAAAAGCCTGTAGATCTTCTATGCTTTTTGCAACAAAGGGTTGCTTTTCTCTTTAGTAGGATTTATAGAGGGCCTCTTATTACAGTTTAACTGGGAATGGATGGGAGGTTGGCTAAAATTCAATCTATTTCTAGTTTACTTTCTCCTCCCATTAGAGCTTGACCTTTATGTTGTGGCTTTTTTTTCTTTAGATCTTTAGTCCCAAATGATTATATGACATTTACTTTTGTCTTTTAGAGGCTTTAACCTCATCTCTTCATCTTTTGGCCCCACAAAGTTTTAAAATTTGCAAATTTATTGATGAGAGACAAGTCATATGATTTAAGCTCTTTTAGGGTTACTCCAGCCTCTCATGAATGGCAATCACTCTTGGTTTATCTGTTCCTAGGAGGTTTTTTACAAGAGCCAAGTGCAGGTACTCACTCTTAGCTGTACCAAATGCTGTAAGTACCCCTGGAAAAAGTGGACACAAGTCTTGTAATATGTTTCTCCGTCTAGGGCTTTCATTAACTATCTACTTCATTGACAAAGCCACCTCTCCATGATGGGTATTTTCATCTTAAACAGCATGGGACTTTGAAGTACATTTTTCTGCCTTTTGGGCATTTTCAGTCTGAGCCTATAATCCATTCATAGTCTCAGATTTCAGCAAATGTTCTGCAGAAAATATTAGCCATGTTGTCCAAAGCCTTTTCAGTTCTCTAAACTTGTCCTACCTGTCTTAAAGGACTCAGAAAAGCCCTCTGGTTTCCCAGTTTTCTTTACCTGTTCTTGCTCCACCCACACACATACCATAAGAGTCCCCCACTTGGGACAAGCCCTATCCTTAGAGTGGAGCAAATGACCCCAAGGGAAAAACATCCAAAGATAATCACCTATATAATCTTGAAATAGCTCTTCTTTGTCCAGAAAGTTACCTTTTCAATTTTTCTTTCTTCGAAATATGCCAAAAGGATTTTAATGGCTTTAAAATTTTATCTCAATTTTCTTTAGCTATTGCCAGCCTTGGTGTTGGTCTCCTGCCAGCTATTACCTCCTTCTAGTATCTGATGACGGATTGAAAGTTTGGATTGAGAGCAAGGGTGTAGCTGTATAAATGGAAGTGTCACTTTAAGAGACAGAAAAAGCACCAGTGAAACTAGTTTGGTTGGGTAAGAGGAATTAAGAGTTTGGTTTGAGTCATGTCAGTCTGGGAGGCCTATTAAAGCAATTCAGTTGGTGAAGTAAAGAAGGCTGCTGGATGTGAAGCAAGTTCCAAAAGAGCTTAAGGTTTGAGAGATCTATTTGGTTATTGTCAATGTGGAAATGTTATCAATTCCTTGGGAGATGATATCATCTAAGAAGGGAATGTAAAAAGAGATCAGGTCCTTGGAAAGAGAACTAAGGCACTTTTTTAGAGGTAGGAAAGAAAAAAATAATCCAAGTAAAAGCCTAACAAATCAATAGCCAAACGAAAGCAAAAATGTTGTCAAAGAATTACTGCTTCAAAAAGGCTTTGTATTGTACTGGTTTTATGGGCAAGTCCTTCCACATTTTTAAAATGCAAATGAAATATTCTAATTCCAAATACGGAGAAACATATGTCATTAAAGGTCTCATATTTTTAAACATCAGTGTATCAAAATGAACTTGTCATTGGTAATGTTTGTTACATTTTAGAACTGAACCTGTTTTAGAATCCTCTCTCTGTTACCAAGAGAAGATACACGGCTTTATCCTAGTTAATGATGACCCTCCTCAAGTTTAAGCAATTAGTGGTTGATTGAGAATTAACCATTGGATGCAATTCTGGCACCCAATGTAGTTGTTTTCCCATACCATCCAAACTCTGTTTCTAAAGTGAAAGTATTTCAAAATCAAGATATGTATTTTGTTTTAAGTAACATCTTTTTTTTTTTTTTAGTTTACCTATTAGGAAATTCGCTAGGAATTTTACAAATTCTGCCTTCATTTGATTTAAAAATTTATTTTGGTTACTTTGTAGCATAAAATAAATAATAAACCACTTGTTACAGTTAATGAATTCCTTTAATCATAGACATTGATAGGTGATAGAAAACTTAAAGGTAGATCTAATGTAGATGTTTTTGTAAAAAAAAAAAAAAATACCAGGAATTATTTTGAAATCAATCTGTAATCCCCAAAGTTAGGCATCAAAATGTCATTCTTAGGGGCTGATGAAAAGTGACCCTTGTTTTGAATAAAACTCAGAATTTTAAAAAGGCATTTGCTATAGTGGCATAATGCTTAGAGAATTCATTACTGAAAAGTCACTGGAGGAGAAAGTGAATTCACTCTCCCATTTACATAACCCTGAAATAATTTTTCATTTTATCAAATCAATCCTTTTCATAAAGATATATGATCTGACTGACATTCTAGTTATGTGGATAAGACAGTAAACTTCCTAGTTATTTTAATAAACATAGGCTAATTTGGCATCACAAATGCACATAAAAGTATTCCAAGATACTGAGAAACATTTAGATTAATACACTAAAATTACAGTAACATAAGAAACATTTACTCAGACGAGTACCACAGAATTCAAAACCATATTTTTGCACTAAAAATACCTTCTGTTATGAACATATAAGCATTTCTAATATCTGATTAATGCCCCTATTGCTATGGTTTTTAATGTGTGTCTGTGTGTGTGTGTGTGTTTTTTTTTTAACCTTTCCATGAATCACTGAAGGAGTTATTTGAACCTTTTATTTAATACTATTGCTTCTTTATCCTCCACAGAAATTTAAAATGCAGTCAAGTCCCTTATTCAATTCAAGCTATTGTAGGGACTACAGACGCTCAATTAAAACATCAGCTTTCTATTAATTGGTTGTCTGGTAATTACCACACCTTGTCTATTGTATCCTGTTTGCTTCTACAACTTTCTCTCAATAGATTCAAGTACTTGGAAGTGCCCCCTCTAAGAAAAAGTGCCTTGATGTACTTTGCAGGAAGGAGTAAGCTGAAGTGCAGCTGTTCTGAAAGGAAAGAGTAACACTTTGAAGTAATGACCTGGCTAATTAATGCTGAATTCCAGTAGAAATCCTATTCCTACTGAAGTACTTATGACATCCACATTAATACTAAATGAGCCCATCAGAATTAATGTCCTTGCAATAAATACCAAAGGAGTTGAGAATGATTAGGCTATTATTGTAAAGTGTTACACAGAAAAGGCGAAAAGACTAAGGCTTAAAAGAAAATAGTAGTGATTTGTTTCTGAGACTGTAGTCAGGGGAATCCATATTTATTAAATACATAAGGACATGGAAATACACAGAATATTTTACTCACAATTCAGTCCATTTCTGAAAATTGTAATGTCTAATCCCATGAAAATTATTTAACAACATCCTACCTTTGCCTTTTTTTTAAATCAGCTTTGCACCCATACCTTCTATGGAGTATGCACATACATACATATACACATGTGCGTGCGCGCAAACACACACCACAGGTTTCTCTTACATACGGTTCTAAGGTTCCACTCTTTTTTTTTTAATTTATTTATTTTTGAGAGAGAGAGAGAGAGAGAGAGAGAGAGAGAGAATCCCAATCAGACTCTGCGCCGCCAGCACAGACCCCGATCCGGGGCTAAAACCCACGAAGAGTGAGATTCATGCACGGAGCTGAAAGAAAGACTCACAAACGCAACTGACCGAGCCTCCCAGTTTCTCCTCTACTGTTCTGTTTTAACTTTAATGGTTCTATATCAGGTTTTATCGGGAAAAAGCTGTTGCCTGAAAAAAATTTTTAAAATACATTTGAAAACCATTTTCCTCATCAAAATTGCTAAAGTAAATTATTTATCTTTTAGTAGAAAGAGGGGTTCCTACAGCCATGTGTTGGTGCTCAGCAAGGACTAAACATATTCAAATATTTTCAGATTGCATGGCTTCCGGTCTACAGGACTTCAATGCTTACCCAAGTCACTTCCCTGCCTTCTAGTGCATCTTCTTCCAGTCTACTGTCAATGCTTTCAGAAACACAGACCTGATTAACATATCACTACGTCACCTCCTCCCATCCTCAGGTTGCTCCTCATGCACACAATAAGCATCAATCCAAACTTCTTAAAATAGCAACTGTCACTTGTTGTCACAACCCAAATTAAAACCAAGCAATCGATTTTTAGTGACGAGTGTATTAGTAACATACTGTACAGATATATTTCCATGCCTTTTGTCATTCTGTGCTTAGAATATCTTTCACTTTGACCATTAGAGTAGATATGCATATAAAAGACAAATATGAGTCACTTTTGTGAGTATAATGAATGTAATTGGTAATGCTTTCCCTTTGCCTCTACTGATACAGATATATATTTCCACTCACAATTCACATACCTCTCTCTAAATAGATTTCTAAAGAATCACACTGTCTAACACTTACTGGTCTGCAGGTTTGCTTTCCATTTTAAGTACTGGAGGCAGGGCCTGAGCTGTATTTCCTTTCATGTTCTTAGGTCAGTGTCTTCTGTAGAAGACCTGTGTCAGAATCATCCAGGGACACACGCTAAAAATGTAGAATTATGGGTACTGCTCTGATTTACAACTAAAAAATTCTGGGCCTAAGAATAATATTTATACTTTACATCTGAATTTTCAACAAGTTAGACAGGTGATATTTCCAAGAATAAAAGTTTGAGAATTAATGTGTATTGCCTCCAAGGGATATAGTAAGTGTTTAAGTAGAGAACACATGTTGATTAAATTAGTAAAACCAACCTCTGTGACTGGCCTTAGGATATTCACTCTGAGTGCCAAGTGGCCTGATTTTTTGTGAAACTGCATTTCGTATGACTAGCTCTAGATAAAAAGACATAAGATTGCTGAACATATTCTCCTGTAACTGATAAGTAACCCACTCCCTACCCCACACCCCACACACCTACTACTGCCTTACAGAGTAGAGTTTATCAGGTTTCCAAAAATAAAAGGAGAGATTAATTTATAGCTTTGATTACACACATTTTTATAATGCTTCAAATTTGTTTCAAACCTAAGCCACTCATCTGATTTCCTTTTCATGTGAAAAACAATGATGTGCAATATCCTTTAAAGCAGTTTCGGTATTACAATTTAGTTTCCATAAGTAACGTAACTTCTAATGAAATCTCACTGAATTTGACCAATGAAGTATTTTGCCACCAGTAATTGTAACTTTTCTTTAGTGTTCAGCAACATAAGGTTTTATAAGACTTGTCTCTATCAAAAGATGGGACAAAGAGATGTTTCCCTGCCTCAAATAAGAACCTGTTTTCAAAGAGTTTCTTTTCTTTCTACCTTTTTCTTCAAATTAATTATCAATTAAAAATTATCATTTCGAAACTAATGTAGATCTAATTTGTAAACCTAGCTAAACCATTCTGTTTACTCATTATCCTGGGTCTTTAATGGCCAGATAAACAACTACATTCAGATATTTTATCACCACAATAACACTGTTGGTACTAAATCAGACTTAATCAGTGATATTTAAAAGTAGTTATTTCTGTTGTTGTTTTTTTTAAAGGCACTGTATTCACAGCAACCCAAACTTCAAACCTAGAAGCCATGAGGTCATCAAAAATTCTTCTATCGCTCTCATTTTTGCCTTCATCTGAAAATTTCCAAATTCTATAATATCTGCCATTCCTTTATTTCCATTCTCGATACCATCACTACATCTGCCCTCCCAGCTGGACAACTACCATGATCTGCCAAAAGGTTGCCTAGCCTCCCATTTTACCCCACAAAAACTCATGTTGTAGGAAACTGTGAAAATGAGCTTCTCAGTATAATTCTTGTCAAATCATTCTCCTCTCCTGCTCAAAGTTTTACATTTATTCCCCAGGACTTACATCATTTTCAGTTGCCTATATTTCTATAAGAGAAAATTCTGTATTGATCTTCCACTACTTTTCTACAGTTACCCTAAACTCTGGTCAAAATATAAAAATTATACATACTCTATTCCCTCCATTCTCCTCTCCAACTCCAACCAGAATATCCTACATCTCTCCCGGAAATCTTCTGTATATGGCTCAATCTACAATTCTCTTCACTTATTTCTTCCCTCACCTTATGTCCTTCACTTCAACTACCTAAATACACCAAATAGATAAATGGAAATATTGTTTTCACTACATGAATATAGAACTTTGAATTAAGAAAAGGAGCAGAGGATAGGGCTCAGCTCTTTGCAAAACATCCCAATTTAGAATGCTAGACTCTGGTATTTAATTTTATCTGCCTCTAATATTCCTGTAATTTGTATTAACAAATGAGCAACTATCTAGCAGTATACCTAAGAGCACAGTCTAACCTTCAGATTTCATTGCTTTGGAGAGAAGAACAGCTATAAGATTGTATGTAAGAGGTAAAGGTCTTGAGAATAACAGATTCTTTGGTTTGTTTATTCATTCATTCTGATGCCAGACATTGTGGCATTGGACTGCACAAAAGTGAATGAGGCATATCCTTGCCTGACAAGTTCTGAAAGCTAAGCTGGCTCTAACAATTATTGCTAGGTAAGTCCCCATCGTCTATGAGTTTATTTCTATTAAAGAGTCAGAATCTCTGCCAATGGCAAAGGTATTCCATATGTAAGTAAAAAGGGAATTTTTGCCTCTACTGATACAGATTACATGTATTTCCAGAATCATGTTTCTGATTACCAAGTTTTTACCAGAATTAATGGCCGCTCCTACAGGAGTCTCCAAAACTGAAGAATTGAGATCCAACTAAAGAAGTTCTTATAGATTATCATTATCTTTCCTTATCAGCTTCAAGCTAATTGATTTTTTAATTTTTTTTTGAAATTTATTCATTTTTGAGAGAGAAAATGTGAGTAAGGGAGGGGCAGAGGGAGAAGGAGACACAGAATCTGAAGCAGGCTCCAGGCTCCGAGCTGTCAGCACAGAGCCTGATGCAGGGCTTGAACTCACAAAAAGGAGATCATTACCTGAAAGATACAGACAAAATTTTGCTTGTACAGATTGATTAACAGGGCAATTTAATGAATTCTGCCAAACGTGTGTGTGTGTGTGTATGTGTTTAAAAGAGAGGTGAAACATGTATATATGGCCAGCACTCTAATATTGACCAATTACTTTTATTTCTTACCATCACTTCTTTCCTTTTTAATCTTCTGACAAGATCACCCTCTTGGGGTTGAAATTAGTGAATCCTACAACAGCACCTAAAAACTCAAGGTATCAGCTCTGTGTAGGAATGCTGGACAAAAGCAACTACGTTTCATCTATTTCCATCCAACAGCGTTCTTCCTTCTATGAGAGTCTGTTGAGAATGGAATAAAGCTAATGCCCATTTAACATTTTTGTAAGGGATTGTGTTGGGTTTCTTTAATTAGGAAGCTTCATGCATTTAGTTCTCTTGGGGCCATCCCATTCCTGAAAGTATCTTTGTCCTCCAACAGTATAATTCAGAGAAGTTTCTGAAATTTCCTCTGACAATGCTGTTACAGTCCAAGAAGCATGATCACATTTCATGAACATGCACCCTTTGTTTAATGAGTCACTGGTAGTTAAGTTTCTGGTTCATTTTTATATGAATAGTAAATTACCTTATGTGTAAACTCCTAATCAACTGCCTCTCCAATGTACCTACCTTTTCAAATTCAATACACAGTAGTTTAACAACCAAAGCCAAATAGAAGCAATTTTAATCTTAATTTGTCTTGCTAGAAAAATTTCAAAGAGGAGTGGATGCATTGTGCCTTGCAAAACATTTTCAACTACCATTTCAAAAATCTAAAACTCTTAAAAGCTCCACCTTTCATCAAGTGCACATTGTCTCTTAATGTTCCTGATAAATTTTCCAACTCTTTCTAGATTTACATTTCTCAATTGTTCTTTACAGAGCCAACTCAGATTTTCAGTGCTTCTGGCTCTTGTTCTCATTCATTAACCTTGATCTTTAAAATAGTATCCAAGAGAAACAGGACTTGATAAATCCCTCTTAGAATCATGGTGGTAGCAGGAAAGAGAAAAGTTGGAGGACGAGAGGGGGCACCTCACACATGAGAAGACACTGTGACCATTTACGCATCAAGACTAATGGATATTTTACTACTTGATAACACTATTTTTTAAATTATGTCAAACAAATAAAACATGGTGCAAGCATTGGAAGACTGAAGGATATAAAAGCCACTGGGAGCCCACCATAAAAGAAATAAAAAGAAATTTAAAAAAGAAATGAAATAAAAGAAAGAGGAGGTAAGATGGCAACCTCTAGACAGCAGGGGAAATAAGGCATTGCTGTTCAGTGGGAAAAAAATTTGAGTCCTGCAAGATGAAAAATTCCTAGATATCTGTCGTATACTATTATGCTATGTGTTAGTAATTTTGTATTATACATTTAAAATATGTGAAGAGAGTAGAGCTCATGTTATGTGTGATTTTTTAAACCACAATAAAACATTACTGTAGCATGAAAAAGTCAGTGAAATAAAGATGTGCACCTAAGTGAAATTATTTCTAATTTTTTAAACAATAGAAATTAAAAGTGAATGTGAAATCTCAGCAAGAATTCCTATCTGATGATACCATAAAAACTAAGGAAATGTAAACCCCATTTGTATAAATAATATACAAAGTTCTTCTAAAATAATGTATTCTATCATGTTTCCAAATCCATAGATAATAAAATACTTGATAAGATTTAAAATGCTAAGCTTATAAGAAACAATTATTTGATATGCTAAAAAAAGTCCCACAGCAGAATAACAAGAGTAAGAGAATTAACAATTCTTCATTAATGCTGATTAAATAAAGAATAACTGCTTTTCAAGGAGGAGGAATGAAACCAGGAGATTCTGAAAAAAACAAGACTGCGTTTTGCAGAAAATGAAATTAAACTGGACATAATTGAATATGTTTATTGTTCAAAGAGTTCCTATAATAAACTTCTGTAGTCGTATTATATGCTTATCAGCTATGGGGATTTCACACCTGGAAAATACAGAAACTACAGTGGTTTAACTGTCTAGAAAAAGGGGCTGAAGTCAACTTATAAGTAATACATATTATTAATGTCCAGCAGGACAAGGTAATTTCTATTAAGTGAGGAGTCCACAATGCTCTGTAATGTCTCATTGATGAAGATGAATCTGCAGAAAGGCAGTCACATAGAGCAATAAACCCAAACTCTGTATTTTAGACATTTAAGATAGTGTATTTCGCACTTAAACAGAAACTATATTACACATGCGCTATTATTTGTTGATCAGTTTATTGCAATGTCTTTCTGCTTATCTGTGAATTAATTAACAGTTAAAATTGTATTTTAAAGTTCTTTTGACTAAAGAATTAGGGGTGCTTAGGTGTATGTGTCAGAGGGGTTGAGGAAAATAATAGAACTACTTTACAAAGTGATGATTTATAGGTTGAAATATAAAGATTAAGTAACTCAAAGTAATGTGTTCATTCTATATGCGCTTTTTTCTTATAATCTGTTGTTTTGTAGTTATTCTACATCTAATCATTAGAAATTCTCTACACAGTTGTTAAATAATAAATGTACTATTAGAAGTAATAAACCTTATAGACATTTTCAGAAACACTAATTATATCTCAATAACATCTACAATTCTAATATTATACTAATGTATGTTTTTTCCCTTTTCTTTTTAAACAAAGAAATTTCTTCAGTTTTCTGGAGTAAGGTTTTGGCAGGAAAACTAGAAACACTGATTTTGTTCCCAGGACTGCCAGGGACATGCTGTATTATGCATTTATGCCCTTTTTGCCTCAGTTTCTCCCATTACTGAAATAAAACAGCAATGGTTACCACTTTAACGTCTCATTGGGTTGCTGTGAAAAATAATGAGGCTAGTGGGGAATAGTTTGACAGAATGAGGCAAGGATCCTTGAACATTAAAGAGAATTCAATATAGATGTCTTAATAACAAAAATATTACTATTAAGCAGTTCCACAGCACTGTGCTGTCTTATTTTATCAGCTTTGTCTCAGCAAAGCCTATTAGGGAAATTTGGTTATATAGTCCGTTTTAGAAAATAAAGGAAATTAAAATATTCACAGGAGAAAGACAGTGTGTGCATGACACTTATAGACAAAGCCCATAAACCAAATGGAAAGTTTAAAATGGTTTAGGCTACTACCTATTTTAACTCAAGCTCACTTTATCATCAGAAACTTTACCAATTCAGAATTTTATGGGAATATCTAAAATACTTAATAGGAATTCCGGGAAGCTCAGAAACTTCTCAGCAAGAATATAAAGGAGGATGAAATAATCAATTTTATGACAAAATATTTCATTTCTAAATTCCGAGTATCACAAGTGACTCTTGCTAATGAAATGCTAAGATGGAATCAGTGTAGGGAAAATACTGAAAAAACATTTTTTCTTATGTCCTCCCAGAACCATAAGTGAGTGATTGAGCGTGTATTCCTTTAATGTTTTATAGTCTTACAGAGTGTGTTTTTCATTTCTGTTTTTTTCCTGGAAAACTACTTAATACCTGATAAACTATTGTTTCTCTTTGGACAGCTATTTAACCTAGGTTAAATAGTAAAATTTAGAAAATAGATTTTTACATATGTATTTTTTGACTTGTATTTTTAGAATTCAAGTGAAATTTCTGCTTTACCAATCACACTAGTTTCTCATAACTTAAAAAGCATGTGAGAAACCAGACGATTAACTGTTTCCACAAATTCTAACCTGAAATGTTAGATAGTTGAGCCAAGAATGCCTATGTCACACTTTCTCTACTTCTTAACAAATTTTAAGCTTTCATTTTCCATAAGGGGGTCAGGAATGATTGACACTAAAAGATACTTCCAAAAATATATAGAAATTGAGCAAGGCATATAAAATCAGTTGTACAACACTGTCATATGCTCAGTATTTTCACATCTATTTCTATACGACATTTTGTAATATTGTGATCATTTTCTAAAAAAGAAATGGCCTATAAAAAGAGGTTGTGAAATTGTTCTTAACGATTGTTTTCCCAAGATTCCAAATGCAACTTCATGATGCTCTTCATAAATAAAAGGGTGCCTATATGTAGTCTCCTGCTCCTATTCCTGGTGTAACGATGGGAGGATTTTGCTTTCCAAAAGACATGATAAAACTGGTCAAAAAATAAGCCTCACCAACACAAAACTTTTATTCTTCTTCCAGATGTACATACGAAAATAGAAGTTCCTTGGGGCACTTGGGTGGCTCAATCGGTTAAGCATTCTACTTCTGCTCGGGTCATGATCTCGGGGTCAGTGAGTTCCAGCCCTGTGTCAGGGTCCTTGCTAACACCCCAGTGCCTGGAGCCTACTTTGGATTCTCTCTCTGCCCCTCCCCTGCTCATGTTCTGTCTCTCTCTTAAAAATAAACAAACGAACAAAGAAAAGGAAAATAGCAGTTCCAAATTTATTATATAGAATTACTTAATATATCTTATATAATATATAATTATATGATTATATATAACAAATACATTATATAAACAATATATAGAAAACATAACATATATTGTACATGCTAATATAATAAATATATGAATATTTTATATATATATATAGCAAAATTTGATAAAAGAAAACCTAATTTAAAATGGAATCAGAAGGGGAAGACTTCCAGGGAAGGTGGCAGAGTAGAAGGATCTTAGGCTCACCTTCTCCCACAAATAAATCTACATAACATCTTCATCAGTGTAAACATCCCAGAAATGACCTAAAGACTTGCAGGACAAACTCTCCACAGCAAAATGTAAAGAAGACGACACAATGAAGAGGGTAGGGATGACAGAGACGTAGAAAAGAGCCAAACTACTGATTATAAAAGAATATTATGGAATATTATATGCCAACAAAGGAAAACCTAGAAGATAGAGATAATTCTATAATTTCCTAAAACTGACTCAGGAAAAAACAAAAATTTGAATAGACAAATTACCAGTAATGAAATTAAATCAGTCATCAAAATCTCACAACAAACAAAAAGTCTAGAATCAGGTAATTTCATAGGTGAATGATATCAAACATTTAAAAACAGTTAATCTTGATTCTTCTCAAATTGTTTCAAAAAATAGAAGTGGGAAAGCTTCCAAATTCATACTATGAAGCCAGCAATGCCCTGATACCAAAACCAGACAACACTACAAAGTAAGAGAACTAAAGGCAATATATCTGATTAACATAGATGCAAAGATCCTCAGCAAAATATCAGCAAACCTAATCCAGTAATACATTGAAAAAGTCATTCACCATGATCAAGTGTGATTTATTCCTGTTATGTAATGGCGGGCAATGTTAATCAGTCAATCAATGTGGCACATTATATCAACAAAAGAAAGGATAAAAATCATATTATCATTTCGATACAGAAAAAGCACTTGATGAAGCACAATATCCATTAATGACAAAAATTCTAAGCAAAGTAGGTTTAGAGGTAACATATCTCTACATAATAAAGTCCATATATGAAAAGCCCACAGTTAACATCGTACTCAGTCATGAGAAACTGAGAGGTTTATCCCTAAAGTTGAGAACTAGACAAGGATGTCCACTTTCACCACTTTGATTCAACAGAGCACTGGAATCCTAGCCACAAAATTAGACAACAAAAAGAAATAAAAGGCATCCAGAATGGTAAGGAAGAAGTACAACTTTCACTCTTTGCAGGTGACATGATAGTATATAAAAAATCCTATAAAAAGGTCACCAGAAGACTACTAGAATTGATAATGAATTCAGTAAGATCACAGGATGCAAAATCAATATACAGAGTTACATTTCACTTCCATACACTAATAATGAAATAACAAAAAAAAGAAATTAAGAGAAGACTCCCACTTATAATTGCACCAAAAATAATAAACTACCTAAGGATAAACTTAACTGAGAAAGTGAAAGACCTGTACACTGAAAATTATAAAACACTGATAAAAGAAGTTGAAGATGACAAATGAAAAGATATTCTAGTCTATGGGTTTGAAGAATATTGTTAAAATGTCCACTATGCACAGCAATCTACAGGATTAATGCAATCCGTATCAAAATACCAACAGCATTTTTCACAGTACTAGAACAAACAATCCTAAAATTTATACAGAATCACAAAACACCCCAAAAAGCCAAAGCAATGTTGAAAATGAACAAACTGAAAGGATCACAATCCCAGATTTCAAGATATACTACAGAGCTGGAGTAATTAAAACAGTATGGTACTGACACAAAATAGACGCGTAGAACAGTCAAACAGGATAGAGAGCCCAGAAATAAACTCAAGATTCTATGGTCAAATTAACCATTGACAAGAGGCAAGAATATACAATGGAAAAGAGACAGCCTATTCAACAGTGTTGGGAAAACTGGGCAGTTATGTACAGAAGAATGAAAGTGGACCACTTTTTCATACTATATGCAAAAATAAACCCAAAACGGATGAAAGAAGTGAATGTGAGACCTGAAACTGTAAAATTCCTAGCAGAGAGAAAGGACAATCATTTCCCTGGTATCAGTCTTAGAACATTTTTCTGGATATGTCTCCTCAGGCAAGGGAAACAAAAGTAAAAATAAAGTATTGGGACTACATCAAAACAAAACACTTCTGCAAAGAGAAGGAAACAATTACCAAAGCTAAAAGACAACCTACTGAATGGGAGAAAATATTTATAAATGGCATATCCAATTAAGAGTTAGTATCCAAGATATATAAAGAATACAACACACAAAAACCTCATCCAATTAAAAATTGGCAGAAGACATGAATAAAGAGGACACAAAGATGGCCAACAGACACATGAAAAAATGCTCAGCAACACTCATCATCGTGGAAATGCAAATCAAAACCACAAGATGTCATCTCACACTTGTCAGAAAGGCTGAAATCAAAAACACAAACAAGTGTTGCTGAGGACGTGGAGAAAAAAGTAAACCTCATGCACTGTAGGTGGGACTGCAAACTGGTGCAGCAACTGTGGAAAATTGTATGTATGCAGTTTCCTCAAAAAATTAAAAATGAAATTACCATATGATCCAGTGATTCTGCTACTGGGTATATACAAAAGAATACAAAAACACGAATTCAAAAAGATATATGCATCCCTGTGTTTATGGCAGCACTATTTACAATAACCAAAATATAAAAGCAACTCAAGTGTCCATCAACAGATGAATGGATAAAGAAGATGCGACATATATACAAATAGAATGTTACTTAGCCATAAAAAGGAGTGAACTCTTGCCATTCGCAAAAACATGGATGAATCTAGAGGGTATAATGCTAAGTGAAATACATCAGAGAAAGATGCATACCATATTATTTCACTTATGTAAAACTTAAGAAACAAAGAGAAAAAGAGAGAAAAATTAAAAAATGGACTCTTAACTACTGAAAACAAACTAATGGTTACCAGAGGGGAGGTGTGTTGGGGGATGGGTGAAATAGAGGAAGAGGATTAAGAGTACACTTATGATGAGCACTGAGTAACGGATACAATTGTTGGATCACTATATTGTACATCTGAAACTAATAGAACACTGCATGTTAATTATATTACAATAAAAATAACAATGAGCTAAAATGGAATCAGGAGATCAAGAAGCCAGAAAGGGGAGCTCTCACACCCTACCACTGGTGATCAATTGCAGAGGCTAACAGGAAGGGACACACCCTACATTCCCAACAGGAAGAAATCTATTGTACTACCTGTACCACCCTAGCGGGAAGAAGAAAGATCTTCTTGCCTGTCAACAAGAAGCCAATGACAAATTGCCACAACTCAGCCAATGAAAAGCCACTACTCTTTTAACGATTTACTCCAATGAACTTTTTGTTTATAAGAAATACTCCCAACTCCCCTATGCCCCTGTAAAGTAGCATTCCTCACTACTGTTCTGTAGACTTACCTATAGTTTTACAATAGTTTGCATATACCAAATTGTAATTCTGTACTATTCCCAAACAATCTCATTTTTACTGGTAAAATAACTGACAGTTTTAAGATTAACAGACGCAGATGAAAGTCTGCCACAATTTGAGAATGAAACAGAGCACTGTTTACTATCCCATATGAATGGAGCTAATGCTCATTATGAAGTGGAAATGTTTGTCAGTAGATTGGACATA
Organism: Crocuta crocuta; assembly: GCF_008692635.1. Lineage (NCBI taxonomy): Eukaryota > Metazoa > Chordata > Mammalia > Carnivora > Hyaenidae > Crocuta > Crocuta crocuta. Next base: position 4,136,917 of record NW_027531143.1, read on the forward strand.
TATCTACCCCCTGAGAGGACCATAGGAAAGCATTACCTTGAACTTCTGCTTAAAATAGTGTGCTTTTAATAGCATATTCGATGACTGACATTTTCACATCTTTCTACATCGTGTGCTGGAGCCAAGACACATCTCACCCCAATTCTATGTTCAGTTAAATCATTTCAGTAACTTGAAACAGGTCATGGTGATGTTATACAGGAAGAAGCTAACCACACACCTCCAAACACACACATATACGGTCCATTGTTATGTTGTATTTCCTGGGATACTGGTTAAAAATTCTGAGTCCAAGCAACATGCAGAAGAATAAAACTAGATCATTTTCTCACACCATGCACANAGTCCAATTCCAATGTGTTGGCAGATGAGTATTCCTACACCATCTAGTAATTCTTGACTTGATGGATGCCCTACATTTCAACTCAATTCTGACACTAAGCAGATGGGGCATCAGATCCCATAGGTTAAGGGTTCCATCTCACAAGACTATCCCTGACCCTGTAGGTCAGACATTATTCACAAGCTCAGGTTGTCATCTGTGCTTCTAAACAACTGTCTGTAGGTGGAAGATTCCCATGACCTTCCACCTTGGGTTCAATTAATTTGCTAGAGCAGCTCACAAAACCCAGAGAAACATTCTACTTACTAGAATATTAGTTTATTATACAATGATATAATTCAGGAATGTCCAAATGAAAGAAATACATATAACAAGATATGGGAAATGGGCCTGGAGCTTCAATGCCCTCTTCAGGTATGCACACTCTCTCAGCACCTCCAGCGAATACTCAGCAGAAGCCCTCTGAAACCCATCCTTTTGTATTTTCATGAAGGCTGAGTTACATGGTCATGATTGTTTAAACCATTGGCTATTAGTGATTTAACTCAATCTCTAGCCCCTTTTCCCTCCTCAGAGGTCTGGGGCAGGACTGAAAGTTCCAACCCTTTCTTCATTTTGGTTGGCTCCCCACTCCACCAGCCCCTATCTTTAGATGCTTTCTAAAAGTCCCCTTATTAACAAAAGACACTTTTGTCACTCTCAGCATTTAGGACATTCCAAAGGTTTTAGAACTCTCTGCCAGAAATGGTGATTAAGATAATATATACATTCTTATTATAAATCAAAATATTATAGTGGAGCACTATGTTTCCACCTCTCAAAAAGCCTGTATTTCTAGAGATTCTATTTGCTGTACTGTGCATTAATGTGTTGAGGCACCACTGGGCAGTGTAATAGAGAAGCAGGTCATATCGGTTAGGTCTCAGTTCTTACCTTGACCCGTCTGCTGCATTCTAGATAGTCAATGCTATTAATGCACTTTCTTCCTGTGGCTACATAGCACTCTTCTTACTACTTGCTCTTTCTCGGTATCCTTTGGTGGTTTCTTCTTTTGTTTCCTATTTCTGAAGGGTTTGTAGTAAAATCTCATTTGGTTGTAATTTGCATTTACTTAATGCTAATGATGTTGAGCATCTTTTCATGTGCTTATCCACTAACTTTATATCCTCTTCAGTGAAATGCCTGTGCATTTTCTTTGCCAATTTTCTAATTAAGTTTGCATAAAGGAGGTAGGTGCCTTCCCCCCACTCTGACCCAAATTTGGAGGAACATATATTCAGAGAATTGCAATAGCTCTGTATAAAATAAAATAATTTTCAAAAGCATTTTTATCATCTATATATTCTTGCTTTCTATATCCTGACTTTAGGTGCAGGGTCCAAGGGTCATGGAAGTAGTGTCCACAGACTTCCTTTGAATATCTACAAGTGAAGGTTTGACACTTCCCTTTGGAATTATATATATATTATGTATCCTTAATTTAGATTCAAAAGTGAGTATTTAGCATAAATGAGAAGTTACAAATTAAAGGTTTAAAAATGTAAATGATGGCAAATAATTCAAATATTAGAAAATTCTGAAAAATATTTGTGTTAATTTCCTGACATTTGTTTATAAATTTTCCCTGTGTATTTTTGCCTAATCAGTTACATACAGCAAAATGCACAGGCCTTAAAAGTACAGCCTTATAAATTTTTACTTGGATCTATACCTACATAGCCACAACCCGAAGCAAAATGTACATTTTCAGAACCTCAGAAGGTTCACTGCTGCCCCTTTTGGTCAGTACCGACCAAAATTAACACACATTCTGACTGTTTTCACCACAGATTAGTTTTGACTGCTTTTGAACACCATGTAAATGGAGCGATATAGTAGGTACTTTCGGGTCTGACTTCTTCCACTTATCTTTATGCATTTCAGATTCATTGTTGATATTGTACATATCATCTCTTATATCTCTTTGCTTTGTTGAAACTCCAATCATAATGCAACACCCTATCATATGCAATGTCCCTGAGGGTATAATTGTTCTCTCAGTTGCAAAGAATCATGTTGGTTAATATCTCTAACTTGTCTGGGGCGCCTGGGTGGCTTAGTTGGTTAAGCGTCCGACTTTCCCTTGGGTCATGATCTCGCGGTTCGTGGGTTCGAGCCCTGCGTCAGGCTCTGTGCTGACTGCCAGCTCAGAGCCTGGAGCCTATTTCAGAGTCTGTATCCCCCTCTCTCTCTGACCCTCCCCTGCTCACGCTCTCTCTCTCTCTCTCTCCCAGAAATAAATAAAAATATTTAAAAAAAAATATCTCTAACTTGTCTATAGGATCAGTAAGCAAATATTATACACTCCTCTCAGGTAAGGTCCTCTCTAAAATATCTCCTCTTTTCCATCCCCCCACCACTGGGTTCAGAGTCTTAGCATCTCATACCTAGAATACTTTAACATACTTTTCAACTTCTACCATCTCTCCTGCAAACTTCTCCCCTGGAAGATTAAATCTGTGGGGCAAAGTATTTGTCATGTCACTCCAGACTCAACATAATTAAATATCCTACTTTGTTTTTAAGAAAAAAAAAAGTGAAACACTCTAAACTGATATTCAGTGGCCTTCACAGTCAGGCTTCAATGAACTTCTCCTTTATGACTACAGCAATGAATCTTGAGTAATCACTCTGCCCCTAACTATCTTCCCCACAGATACTTAGAATTAATCCATCTCAGGGGCAGTTCCAGACATCATCCAGTAGACACTTTAAATCCCACTTCTTCTGTGAAGCTTTACTGCAACAACTGATATATGAATGAAGTCTCTCTTCTTTTAAATGTGTATTGTCCCTACAACTTATTTGCCATTTTACTTAAATCTACTGTTACTTAAAATTTACTTTGCTTGTTTTATCTCCCTGTGGAGATTCTAAGTTTCTGGAAAGGAGTCATCACTCCTTTGTTATTTTTCAGTTCTACAGAGGACAGTTGGTAGACTTTAATGAAGAGTTTTATAAAACATTTTAAAGCCCATGGATAAAAGCAACAATGGGGAAAGTGGCAACAGATGACAAATATTTGCTACTTTCCAAATCTGCTATGATCAACCCTTATAAATATCAGTTAACTCACTAGCTAGGCTCATTTCTGTGGTGATGCCATAAACATAATTCCTGGTAGCTGATGAAGATAATACACTTAAAATAGAGATTTATTCTAATGAGATATGCTCCACTGCTTTGTCATAGATGTTCGTTCTACTTGGCTCATCCTCTTTTCTTATCCTTGAAAGATTTACCCAGGAAGTAATCAAGATAATTAGGTAGTGTATTTATATTAACTTCCATCTGAAGAGCTAAGAATATGATAACATTGCATTATTGTGACAATGAAAGACTAACAATTCAAAGTCTGAAGTTAAAGCCTAAATGAGTGAATGTTTAACACAAGGGACCTAGATCATCTAGCAACTCTACTGCAGAGCTCTTCAAGCATTAAAAAGAAAAAAAGAAAAAGAGTAGGCCATCTACCTATGCAGAACTTTACATTATAATGATTTAACTTTATTTAAAAATCAAACTTTTTAGGTTTATACATGAAACAAAAATATCAAACTACCATCAGGGAGTATAATATAAACAGAAAATATAATAGAGGCCACTCACAGAGCATTTCACCATCCGTAATTTGGTGAAGTTACATCCCAGTTCGCACTATTACGTTGAAGCCTAGTTCATATCATATGTTTTCAAAATATAATGCTACCTGTGTAGATGAAAATCTGCTTATGTGATATTGGAACAAATTGATTTGGTATGCATTGAAAATGAGAATATAATTCTGTAGAATAAAAATATATCCTTATAATATCCCCCAATACTATACAAATCTATTACTGATGAGAGCTCCTTTCCATTCCCACCTCACATTACCTTCCTGTGCTATTCTTTTTGGCAAGAAGAAAACAGATTCGTGTACAAATGTCTCCACAATATTTCAGGGAGAATGAGAAGGGGAAGAATAAACTGTCCATAAACATAATGAGAATTACCTGCCAAATTCCAATATCCAATTGTTCTAATTTTAGAATTGCCAAGAGAATATCTAGTTCATACAGAAGTTTGAAAAAAGTTGAAATTACACAGTTTTGAAAGAATCGTACTTCCCTTGCCCTGGGTTTCTCCCTGCTCCCCTACACACAACCTTTCACATATTTACTTGGGTGTCCACATTCTTATTGAAGTATGTTGTTAAACCTAAGACCTCATAAAGTAAATCCTTGCAGTTATGAAAAAAAGAAAGTGAGGTCATTTTGGAGTTGTGTGGCTAATTTACAATCTGAACACTTTTGCATTTTTCCCATTTTAAAGAAACTTTAAAAACTTATCAATAGATTTCTTTGTGGCTTTTACTAATGAAGTTGTATTTTTTTTCCACCAGTCTTAGGTGTTGAATAATTTGAATGGGATTTTGAAGGTTCATGGCTTCCAAACCAGCAGGAGTTAAGGCTTAATTGCTTGGAAATACATTTTCATGGCTGATACCAGTAACAGAAAAATGTATGTATGTCAAAAGAGGCTCTGTGCTCATCAGTTAACCATAACATGTGCCACCCCATACCTAGGGACAATGTAACTGCTAACAGCTTGAAGCTATTAAAAATGTACCAATAGGGATCTTTCTTATACTTTTTTCATTAATATGCTTCTGCATTCTAAATAAAGAGAGAAATTTTGTACTTAACTACTATCAGTGAAAGGGAAGGTACATTCACCTAGTTTGAGCTTCAAAACACATTACAGCGAAAGCTGTTCATTAAGGTAACACTTTAGAAGTCACTCGTTGCTAATATGCTCTCTCTGCGTCAACTCAGAAGCTGCCTATTAGATCTGGTTACACTCCAGAGACAAGGATTTGATTTCCAGCTCTGGAGATCAGGTCAAGAATTGCAATAACAATTAGTAATTAGTAGTTAGATCTCAATTTACCACATTAGAAGGTCATTTCTCCGAAGCATTTGGTCTCATGAGAGGAAAGAAATACAGGAGACTATAAACCATTGAATCTTTGAAATCTAGGAAAGACTGTAGAATCTAAGCCACTCCTTGCAGTTTTTATACATTCTAAGTGTAATGAGGTCTTTCATAAGATCTCACTTTTTAAAAATTAATTCATGTCTTTAGGCCTTAATTCCAGGTTTTGTTCTAGCACATACTGTGTAACAAAACAATACTCTTGGCTTAATGCAGGTTTGTCGTCTTTAACATGGTAATACCCCTGTAAATACAGATAAAATATGAGAATATAGTTTTAAATACTTCCCACCATCCTTATCAAAAACATGATTAAATTATATATCAAAAAATCTCAATGGTACAATATATTTTAAAGTAGAGTAATACTTAATGGTATGAATATTACTGATTTCATGGAAGGTAAAACTATCAGTTAAAAACTCTAAGATATGTGGAAAATGCATTTTGTTTTTATCATTTATTTATTTATTTGACACAGAGAGAGAGGCAGAGAGAGAGAGAGAGAGAGCGAGCAAGCAACCACGAGAGCAGGGCAAAGGGGAGAGAGAAACGAGAAACTTAAGCAGGCTCCATGCTCAGGCTGGAGCTGGACACAGGGCTCAATTCCATGATCCTGGGATTATGACTTTAGCTAAAATCAAGAGTCAGATGCTCAACAGACTGAGCCATCCAGACACACCACATTTTCTAAATTGAGTTCTATTATCTACTTGACATCCCATTAGATTAAAACAAATTTAATCTTAGTCACTGTTGGAACTTTTACCTAATCCTCAAGCTGACATCATGTTCAAAATTCTTGATCCTTACATTGTGTCCATGCAGCTGGATGGGGTGAGGCAGTCTCTCTGTTCTTCAGTCACACTCTATAAAGTTGACTGTAGAGATATGCCATTTATCTATTTGTGCTTGACCATCAGGTCTGGGAGATTTGTTGATTTCATATGGTGTCAGTTGGTGTATGGTGATCATCTGTGAGAGACAGTTGTTGATGCCCTTGTTACTACATCCACAGATACATTCTAGGGGTTTGCCTTTCTAACGTCTCGTTGCCTCCACCAGGACACTATCAGAAAATAGGACCGCATTCCCCACTATTCTAGAGTCTATACATGTCTCTCCTCTCAGCAGCGATGAGAGTGTCTCTGAGTCTCATGGAAACCTTTTATCTCTCCTGCTTCTCCAAGACCCCTTTTTCCCCTCAGATCCTATCTTCTTCCATATACTGAGATGATTAGAAAACAAATTCCAGGACATTTTCTAGATGACCACTGCATTCAATACAGTATGTAGTATGTTTCTACATACCCATTCTGTGGCAGTGAAGTGCTGTGCCAACTACTTTAATAGAAGAAATGAAGAAAAATTCAGACAGAAAAATAGAACACAAATTAATACTTCAGAATCCCATCCAGTCATACATAGAGAATAAATATTTGGGAAGTTTAAAAAAATAGTTTTAAACTATCCAATTAAAAAGTTTTAATTATCCAATTCAGTGAGAAACAACATGAATTATTCTGTATCAGATGAATACTAGATGCACTAAAGGCAGGCATTAGTGTTACACTTATAAAGATGTAAGTATTATGAATGATTAAAGGAAGAATTTTACTAGTAGAATCTTTCACAGAAAGTCTGCTAGTTTCATAGAGAATAGTAAAGTCCTAACAGAAAAAGATAGATGTATCTTTATAGCACTAAGAATTGCATGAGTTAATCATGTTTGGATGCAAGAAACAAGGTCCTCACTTAAGTTACCTCAAGTAATGAACTTTTATTGCAATGATCTTCAGAATTTCCTTATAGCAGGAGCTTTTTACAGGATACCTGGCTGGAAAGGAGAGCTAAGGAAGTGGTCTAATATTTACTTTTCATAACATACACATAATTTTTATTTGCATTGTATGAACTCCTTAATCCCACTAATAGGTAATAAAGTTGATAATAAAATATACTCATATGTTGACAATATATAAATAGCATTAGAAATATTAGGGACTTTTTGAAGGAAAACAGGTGTAAAATGGAAATAAAATCAACAGTACAAAAACAATGAAAGACAAAAATAGGTCAAGTTTACTTCATTGCTCTCCATAAAATAGAAAGTAAAAACCTGCTTCTTTATATAAATAGTATCAAGTGTGATTTGCACATATTTGAAAATAAAGTCAAGGAGCTTTAGGGTTAGCACCAAGTGAGTAGCAAAAAAGTTAAGGACCAAACAAGATGACCCAGGACATCTATCTCCTCTATTTTGATGTTATGATTATACCATGCATAAGCCAAACTTTGGTATGGAAGTAATCAGTGTTGTAGGTTACCCAGAGGTGGTACTGACCTTCTCAAGAGAAGTAACAAGAGGAGGGGCACCTGGATGTCTCAGCTGGTTAAGCATCTGCTTCTTGATATCGGCTCAGGCCATGATCTTACGGTGGGATGGAGTCCCATGTCAGGCTCTGTGCTGACATCATGGAACCTGCCTTGGATTCTCTCTTTCCCTGTCTCTCTCTCTGCCCTTCTTCCACTTGTTCTCTCTCTCTCTCTCTCTCAAAATAACAAACATAGAAAAAAGAGAAGTAATAAGAGGAAAGATAGGTATAAGTAAAAAGGGGATATAAAGGCATGGCTCTGATTTTTGCATTAATGCCCAAATTCAAACATAAGTACTTGACAACTTTGGAGATACTGCAAAAGTCTTTTTCCATTGGCTGGCTCTGGACAGGTCAATATAGTTGATAATTCATGTCATTATAATTCCATTTGTCTTACCTATTTACTTTGTTGCATCGAAGAAACTACAGACTAAGAGAACAGGCAGAGGCCTTTCTTCTTTCTGTCCTAGAATTGTAGTGATCCAAACAGTCACTGCTCTTTCCTGACCATCAGCTCTGGGGTTTAGACCTTCCCAGAGAAAGCTGAATAGTGAATAGTGTCATCACGGCAGAGTGATGGTTCTTGAAATCCAATAGCAGTTTAATATATTGACAATTTTCTGTTACTATATCATCCAGAAAATTATATTCTCAAGCAATTAAACCTTATCTCCTGCTAATTTAGAAGTCACAAACCATCAAATTTCCTATTTCAGTCAATCAATTTCTATTCTTAGTCCAAAGAGTAATGGCTGGGGAAAGAATGATTTGGTACAGAAAGTATATAAAAGAGCTATCTAGTGTTGCTGTAGTCTGCAGAACTTTGGGCAAGGCAGCTTTCCTCCAAAGCAGTTCAGTACATTTCTGAAACCTAGAGTATAATAAACTCCTTTGCAGTATGTGAATTTATAGGAAAGAAAGTTCAAAGGTATATTAATTGAGAAATTCCTTTAAATAACAATATATACATTGCAGACTTAGAACGCATGAATTAACTTTAAAACAAAAAATAAAACATTAAATATATTAATATTTTATATAGAACAAAAATATATTCAGTATTATGTGTATATTAATCTTTCAATGTGTAGTCATTCAGAACACTGAATTTTGGGCCTTCAATATTACCAAGTGATTGATACACACACACGTATATATATACATATATACATATATATGTATGTAGGTGTGTATATGTAACACTTGGAAGTATGTGTTTATGTGTAAGCATGTGTGTGTGTGTGTGTGTGTGTGTGTATACATACTTCCAATATATTTCACATGGAGCCTGAAATGCTTCCAAGAGTATGTTTCTCTTCAGCAAAAGACTTACTAAAACAGACCTTAAAAAAATCATCAATAGCTAATCTATTGTCCAGGAGACAATGGAGACATTCTTCAAGAGATAAATTATAACATCATCTTCCATTCCGTATTCAACCTCCAATTCTCTGTGATGATTTCTGTCTTAATGTATTTTTTATTTTCAAAACTTCCACTTTGTCCTGTGGATTGCTTAGAAGTATATTCTTTCGTTCCCAAGTGTTTGAAAAATGGAGTAGATATCTTTTTTCCCCATTCATCCTCCTTAGTACAACTGGAAGCTCTGAGCATTATATATAAAACAAACATAAGAGAATTCTGTAAGAAGGTAGTAGACAGATAGGGACTTTGGGACCCAAGGAACAAAACAGTGGTGAGTATGTTCTGTTTTCTTCTCACTTCATATATTCCAGACTTAGAGCAGAAGAAGTTAGCAACCTAGCCACACCAGAATGAAGATCAAACAAACAAATAACAACAAAAAAAAAACCAGCAACAAGGAAAGTATGTTCTCTCTAACCAAATGAGGAAATGGGCAGCCTCACAAGGTAATACTTTCAGACCACTCTATTCCATGCAAACACTGCAGAAAAAATATTGCCCCGCCCTCACCCATGCCAGCAAGGGGTGAGTGATGAGCTGAGAATTCTACACTCTCCATGCTATAACAAGGTACCTCAATCCCGCCTCCAGTGTGGTGTCAGGAAAAGTCTCAGTTATCACTGGAAGGTGAATGAGGAATCTGGTTTTTATACACACATTGAAGAAATGAGGCAACATGGCCATTTCTTTTGCTGGAGTAGTATCAAAGAAATGCTAAAATGCTTGAAGATACAGGAATGAATAAGAGAGATCAAGGCTCGCATTCCTGAGGCTAATATTCTAGTCAAAATCTGGATCTAAATGTGTGTTATCTTTAAAACACTGTGATATCAAGGTATATTATTGAGTATATATTAAACAATGACTGTGTCTTGCTACGGATTGCAAGTCAAAGATCACGCATATCAGCTAAGAGCAGATAACTGAACCAAATCTTATGTGCCAGGATGAAGGAAGAAGGCAACAGACAAGGCAACCCAGGTGACCTAAAGTTGTCCACAAGTTTTGATAAAGAATGGTGAGTAGTTTCCAGATGGAAAGAATTTCATTCTATACTGAGCCGCATATACATTTTATGGAGTTTTTTTTTTCATTTTATGGAGTATTTATATAACATAGGACAACAAGTGTGCCTTTCAGGGGTCCCCCACAGAAGAATAGGTATTGGGTTATACTGATTATTGATATGTCCTGATTTCTAATTAATTTATTCTAATGAACTCTTTACACAATTACAATAGCTTTAACTATGCTAACTGTGCTGTGGACAAGTTTATGTTAACTGCCAATTGTGGGGATCAGAAAGAAAAGATCAAATTATATTAGTGTTTTGAACTATAAAGGAATCATCATCCCTTTTTCTCTAAAATGTTGATATAAGGTGACTCTCTTCAAGATCCCAATCATAAAGATTTATTATAAAATAATCCCACATATAATGCAGAACTAATACATGGATTATAAAGATGGCATTAAACAAAAATAATCAAGTGCATGTGATTATTAAGTAATAGGAAAAATAAAAATTGTCTTACACTCTGATATTAAAAAAAATAGATGTAAGTTAAGGATAATAAAGATATCTAGAGCCGTACATATAAACTACTTTCAGAATGTCTCACTTCCCAGTTTTACTCTTTAGTCTTTTTCACTTATAATAAAAAAGCAATAAAACCCAGTTGTGCTAGTATTATTTGTTCACAGCAAGTAGAAAAATACCGCTTACAGTAACCTTGAAAGAAGGGAAGTCTGTTTATTTTTAGTGGAATATTCATTAGTAATGTTGATCCTGCAAATTTTAATCCCAGAGATAAAAATGTATGAATAATATTTTCTGTGATCTTGAAAAAGGAGATGGTTTTAACATAATAAAAAATGCACATTAATATATTATCATTTTAAAAGTTTTAAAAGTTTTTGTAAACAGGATAAACTGAAAGTCAGATAATTAAAACCAGAAGACAAATGATCAGTTATGGACAGGGTTTGCTGGAGAGCCACATCTGCTCTTGTGTAGCAGAGGATGACTGGCATTTAATCTGGAACCCTGGACCATGGGGCACTTTTGTCCAGAATTAACATTAAAATGGACTCTCATTACGGATCTTGCAAATGACAGAACAAAACTGAAAACCAACATTTCATATTATGTCTTTCCCTGACATTCCAAAGTTTTTGACCTTTTTCAATTCCTCATAGGTAGAGAGGGATGCCCATCTTTTCAATAGCAGTGGTCTAGGTTTATCCCCAAATCAGTGGAAATTTGTATTGGACAATATTCAGTTACCTTCATTGTGTTCCTTGATACCTTATGCTTGTGGGTAGTTTATCTTATTATGATAAACTAGAGTGAAACTCACATGATGTGACTGATATGTTTAAAAACTGTCTTTAAGTGGTTACCCATTACCTTTAAAATAAAGTACTAATTCTTTGGCCAAGGAGTCAAGCAAATGGTCATTTTGGTTGCAATATTCTTAATGTAAATTATCTTCCACCTGCCTTCTCATCACATCTTGATCTCCAAATTGAGAATCACATCCTACTTGTGCCTTTCCATTAATTTATCCTATCATTCCTCTTGCCCTGCACACATATCTCCTCTTCTTCAAATCAATGCCACTTTTCAAGGACTAGCTTAAATGTCACAGTCTCCAAGTACCATCTCTCATGCTGCTCATGAGGATTTTCTTCTGTGCTTCTAGTATTTTTGTTTGCAATGCTATTATGTCACATTATACCTAGCCATGTATTCAAATTTTATTTGCCTCTCTCCCCATTAAGACTAAGTCTTGAGTTGGATCAGTTGTTCTTTACATAACCTTTTATAAACTCTTAATAGTCGTATATCTCATAGCTGGCACTTAATGTCTATTGATTTTAATTGAATTTTAAATATATATGTATATTTACGTGTGTGTGTACACAACACATATAATGTTATCAGAAACATAGATGCTAAACAGAAACATAGATGCTAAAATAAAATACCAAATAGAAAGTTAATGCAGGTTAGATGTAAAAGTTTCATGTCTAGATAGGACTAAATTTAGTGATACTAAAACATCTTTTCAAAATAAGGAGGAAAATAGAAAAGTAAAACATAATACACAAGCATTTTAGGCTCATTATTAAAACTTAGGACTAGATTCTAAGGCAGAGAACAAGATTAAAAACTTCTAAGGAACACACAGTTAACAGATATGTGTGAAACAGGTTGATTTACGATGGAAAAACTGCTAAAAGAGAGAAACCATTATCCAGGCCCAACCTGTTTGTCCGTGAACTAATGTGAGCCCAATACTACCTTACTTTGGATATTTTAAGAGAAGGCAAAATCCAGATTTTTATATGAAACCTCATTTTTTGGGGGGCACCTGTGTGGCTCAGTCAGTTAAGCATCCAACTCTTAATGTCAGCTCAGGTCATGATCTCACAGTTCATGAGTTTCAGCCCACACTGTCAGTGCGGAGCCTGCTTGGATATTCATATTCCCTCTCTGTCTCTCTCTCTCTCAAAATAAATAAATAAAATCTTAAAACTCATTTTCTTTTAAAATAGAAAATAATTCCAAAAAAAACACTTAAGATTGAATTAAAAGAAAACCCATGTCAACTTGTAGTTTCTGATCCTTGTCTTAAAACTTTTATTAAAGATTACTGAAATGAAAGGGAAGAGTAAAATTAAAAGCTACAGTTGGAGAGAAGTAAAACAATCCAACATATCTGTTTTGAAGCACAGGCTTGAAGGTCATGAGTAGTTTATGGAAATTTGAGGAAGGAATAATGGCAGATATAGCTGAAGCAGTGTCAAGAAAGAACAATTTTGACACAGAAGGTTGATTTTAGAAATGCAATGTTTAAGTATATTAACTATTCTTTGTTAGCACTGTATCTATGTGCCTGGCTTTGTAAATATTCCACAATATTTTTTTTTCAATCTTCTGAATGGACCTACATAGGAAGTCTTATTATTTCAGATAAGAAAATTGAGGCACAGGAATTAAATAACTTTCCCCAAGGTCCTCACATAGTAAAACAATCAAATCCAGTTTTGAGCTACAAAGTCTGCCTCCAGTTATTTTAGTCTAACATTAGATATGTGTATGTTTAGCTGACTCCTATCAGCTATTCATAGGGCTCATCATCTCTCAGTTTTCCAAATTAACTTCTTTCTGGAACTGGGAAACTAGTGACTAGTCATTAGATGTGACTCAACTGAAAATGCCTGAGGAAGCCTATCAACAACTAGCAGTTACTCTAGTTGACACCTCTGAGATATCTCTAAGAGAGCTGCCAAGTAACAGAAAAGGATTTATGATTGAACTATGTGTATAATTGACGGGGAAAATGCTGCCAAAAGCCCATTTGAAGCAGTATACCTGTGGATAAATTAAGAAACCAACTTAAAAGATACATGTAGAATGAAGAAGTACTACTGATTTGGCAATCAGTCCAATGTGTGCAGCTCTTCTCTTTTAGGATTTTACCGAGTAGAATGGAAAGAATGATTAGAAGCTAGTATTATAAAGGTACTGAGTATTTTGTGTCCATAGATGTAGATTAAATAATATGTAATATGCAGTTTGACTATGTAGTATAATCATTCTAACTATATTGATGTTAGCTGAATAAAAACCATTGTAATCAATTTCTAGTAAAATTGAGCTTTCTAAGAAGCTTATTATTCACCTATCATATTTTATTTTTAATCATTAAATTGAGGTTTCTTATCTGAATCCTAAAGTTTGGCTTTTATTCTCTTGATAAAACATTGACAAGTTGAGAAAAACATTCACTGAGTGCATTTGATGGGCAAATATGCTTCATGCTGTGTTGGATGAGTAACCTATGAGTAGATTTTGGCCATTCTGTTTTGAGCTGTCAGATAAATTTCTCTTGGGCATCTTTCCTATTGCTGTGCATCTGAGCAAAATAATATTTTATTGTTGGTCATAATTAATAATTCATTGAAATATATCAAATGAATGCACTCAAAATATTGGATGTAAATCTTATTAGGTCTCTGAATATAGCAGTCCCAGTCACAGTGTGATTTTTGCAATATGAATTGCAGTTATATGTTAGATCATTCACTATCAGAACAAGTAGAGAATTATAATATAAAAAATTGACAGATTCTTTCTGCCTACAAATGAGAAAACAGATTTGTAAAATGTGAAATGAGCCATTCTGGCAAAGTAGAATGTGAGCTTCAAGTGTAAACACTTGAGTTAATGGCTGGGGTTTCTCAATCTCAGAAGCTCTGGTGCCTGGGGAGGGTGAAGCAGGGGTTAGGGAAGCTCTTCAGCATTTTACTTAGAACATCCTTATAGGACTTAATTAGGCAGATTACCTGTTATGCATGGTGTACTGTGCTGAACACTTTTAAACTGGTATGTCCTCAAGGCAAATGGAAGGCAAAGTCACAAGGAATTACACTCTACACAAATAACTCTGAACATTTTATTAGTGGGCCTCCTAGAAATGAAATCATCCTTGCCAATGCACAATTTAATGTTTAACTCAATTGAGTACCAAAGAGTTTGTTAAATGTTGAACGGCCATCTGGATTTATGGATCCAACCTGACTACCCTTTCAGTGTTTTTTTTCTTATTTTCTTATTTTTTTCCCTAGTGACAGCATTGCAGCTTTGAAATAAAACAAAGAAACCTGCTTTTAACACTATGGACTTTGTTCTAAATTGCCAGATAGTACTTCCGGTGTAATTATTTACAAGAAAAGACAAATTTGCTTCTTGAAAAACACTATTTTATAATTAGAATTTCCAAAATGTAAAAGTGCTAAAGACAGGCCAATGTGCAACAACTGTTTGCCCATCACTTCAGGATGCAAATGTTAACTTTACTACATATGTACATATTGAATTCCTGATTGTATTTAATCATTTTATTCACCTAACCACCTACAGGGAAGGGTCACTATGTCAAGCAATCCTGAATGGTATTTTGTGTGAATTGGGAACAAAGCTTTTAAAGGCCAGAGGTTTAGGAACATAAACCAGATGTGCTCATTTTTAAAAAGTCTGCTTAGTTTGGGGGGGGAGAAAGGTCAGCCTCTTAGATCTTTTAAAAATCTTACTGTCAAACACATTCCATGGAAACTAAGCATTTTACTATTCTCAGAGTGCTTTTTTTTTTCTTTTGGATAAAGTATTTGCTCTGATCTGTATTGCACATGAATCTTTTCTGCATTTAGAGCACAGTAAGATACTTGAAGATTTTCTTCACTTAAAATTTCCTAAAAGATGTCAGAAATTTAAACTTTTATTTCATAGAAATGTTGAATTATTTTTAAAAATTTTAACTCCCAATACAAATGTCTGATTTAAATGTCAATTCTCATTTATGGAGCATAAATCTAGATCATAAAATGACTATTAAAAAGAAGACTTTTGTAAAGATATATTTACATAAAGTTGAATAACTCTATCTTTAAATTTTTTTTAATGTTTATTTATTTTTGAGTCAGAGATGAGCATGAGCAGGGGAGGGGCAGAGAGAGAGGGAGACACAGAATCTGAAACAGGCTCCAGCCTCTGAGCTGTCAGCACAGAACCTGATACGAGGCTCAAACCCACCAACGGGGAGATCATGACCTGAGCCAAAGTCAGACACTTAACCAACTGAGCCACCCAGGTGCCCCGAATAACTCCATCTTTAAAGTGACAATACACATGTGTGCAATACTTGTTTTCCATAATAAATTACATTTTTTAAAAATAATATATTCACTTATTTATTTTACTGAGAGAGTACAAGTGGGTAAGAGGGGCAGGGGGGGAGAGAGAGAGAGAGAGAGAGAGAGAAAATCTTCAGCAGGCTCCATGTTCAGCACAAAGCCTGATGTGGGTCACGATTCCACAACTCTGGGATCACAATCTGAGCCATAATCAAGAGTCAGACACTCAACCAACTGAGCCATCCAGGTGCCCCAGTAAATTAGATTTAAAAGAACTGTCCTGACATTCACAGTTCAATATTTCTATTGGATATAAATTATGTTTTATTTACACTATTTTTTATACTGTGCATAAAACTCTCATGTATAAATGGGTATTTCTTTAAAGTAGTGTCCTTGATTTACATTTCCTAACTCTTAAAATAAATTGCTAGCATCTAAGCTGTTAACCTGGTTCTCATCCAACATTACTTCCAAAGACAGCATTATGTGTATTTAGTAGTCTGTGCCTTGATGTCTTATGGCCTCACACTGAATCCTGCTTATTAGTTCTATGATTTTGGGTAAACTGTTTAAATTCTTTAAGCCTTAATGTTATCAAGTATAAAATGGAGATAGCAGGGCGCCTGGGTAGCTTAGTTGGTTGAGCATCTGACTTTGGCTTAGGTTATGATCTCAGTTCATAAGTTCAAGCCCCACATTGGGCTCTGTGCTGACAGCTTGGAGCCTGGAGCCTGCTTCAGATTCTGTTTCCCTCACTCTCTGCCTCTCCCCTTCTTCACACTCATGCACGTTCTCTCTCTCTCTCCCTCTCTCTCAAAAATAAACAAACATGAAAAATTAAAAAAATAGAAATAACATATGTATTTCTTGTGGTCAATAACAGGATTAAATGAGAAACTATGCAATATGCTAACCTAGTGCTTGGAACATTATAAATACTGTAAAGAAACTTCAGCTACTGGAAACAATCACATAAGTTAAACAGTATCTCTGCTTAAGAAACAGTGGTAGTGAGGTGCCTGGGTGGCACAGGCAATTAAGTGTCCACCTCTTGGTTTCATATCCAAATCCAAAATATTTAAAATCTCTTAACTATTTAAGTGTCTATATTAAATTACTATATTAAAACAAAGATTTAGATGCCTATATCAGAACTAATCTTAAGGACTATTTTGAAAATTCTGTGAGACCGTGTGTGAAATGATCTAATACCATTGTTCAATAAAGTTATATAAACATTTACTTTTTTTCCAGTTTATTTATTTTGAGAGAGACAGAGCGCTAGCAGGAAGGGACCAGAGAGACAAAATACCAAGGGGGCTCTGTGTTGTCAGCAAAGAGCCTGACAGGGGGCTTAAGTCCACAAACTGTGAGATCGTGACCTGAACCAAGATCAAGAGTCAGAGATTTAACTGAGTGAGCCACCCAGATGCCCCATATAAGCATTTAATTTATAATGCTTTATAAATTTTACATCTATTGTTAAATAATTTGAATTTACACTGATGCTAGATTTACATCGGCATCATTGGATTAAGTATTGTGGCGGAACATACAAGCTGCTTCCTGAAAACTTCCTTAGTAATAGAATTCTTGATTTCGAGCCATCCACATGGACATCTGGGATAAATGTTCTATTTTCTAGCCTCAGTGCTGTTTGTTAGCGGAGGAAAAGAAATAATGGTGAACCTCTAAAAAAATGCCTATCACCTGGCAAAATGTCGCTAATGATATACCTCATTGATAAAAGAATGAGTAACAATTTGCCCGTATTGTAACATACACTTATTCTCCATACAGATTTGTCATTCCTGCCCACAAGGATTCTGCAAACAATATCCATAAACTTACTAAATACCTTCTTCAATCTAATATATACCACACATTATTGCTTCTGACCAAGAATCTCACTTTATAGCAAAAGAAGTAGAGCAAGGGGACAGTTATCACACAATTCAATAGTCTTACCATGTGTTCCATATCCATAGACAGTGGGCCTTACAAAAGAATGGAAGACCATATTTACTACTTAGTAAAGGTACCAACTGAAAAATAGGCTTATAAGATTTGGTGATGTATGATAATCTTAACCAACCACTGGCATAATAGTGCTGTTTTTGCCACAGCAGTAATAAATACATGGGTCTGGGAAGCAAGTGTAAGCATAGGAGTTACATCACTCACTATTTCACATTATGACCACTTTAAAAAATGTCACTTCTAATCCCTGTGATCTTGGCCTATCCTAGTTTTAGTCCTCAAGGAAAAAATTCTTCCACAAGGGAACATAATGACACCTCTGTTGGACTGAGAGTGGAGCCTGCCACTTGGCCACTCTATAGTCATATAATCAACATGAACAAAAAGAAGGTTACTGTGAGCTATGGATGGATCCTCATCAAACTTGGGAAAGAGGGTGACTGTTGCATATTAGGACATCAGAAAGATTTGGAGCCCAATGAATCATCTGGTGGTTCTGATAAAATTGTCGTATCTCCAGCTAAAAAGTTAATGGAAAAACTATAGTACTTCAACATAAGGAGGCCTTCTGACAGTTCTGATCCTCCAGGTATGAATGTTTGAGTCTCCTGCCAAATAAAGAATGCTGTGAGGCTCTGAATGAGAACCAAAGGAAACATGGACTTGAAAGAGGAGGAGGTGGGGTGCCTAGGTGGCTCGGTCGGGTAAGCCTCTGACTTCAGCTCAGGCCATGATCCCTTGGTTCATGGGTTGGAGCTCCATATCAGGCTCTGTGCCGACAGCTTAGAGCCTGGAGCCTGCTTCAGATTCTGTGTCTCCCTCTCTCTCTCTGCCCCTCCCCTGCTCACGCTCTCTCTCAAAAATAAATAAACATTAAAAACATTTTAAAAAATGAAAAGAAAGAGGATGGAGGAGATTGTAAATAGCAACCGTGGCATCACTACCAGCTGTACAAATGAGGTCTTCAGTAGATAATAACATTCTTCCTTGTTCTCTGATACGTGTTTTCCTATTAACTACATTTTCCTCCATCTCTTCCTTTCTCCCATAATTTTATATTCAGTGTGGGTGGTAGTTAACTTTAAATTGGTACCCTTGGTTTACAAGATATTAAGATATGGCTGTGACTGAATTAGAAATGATCACACAAAGATAGAAATGGTGTTGATAGGTTTCATAAATAGAGGAGCAGTCACAACCTGTTGGCTAGGATCATGTTGTAGTTCCAGTCGTTCTAGTTTTGAAATTTAGATTTGGGATAAAAAGTAACTATGGACGCAAGGACTTTTAGGTAACACACACTGGCATGCAACCTTGGCTTCAAAGATGCTTTACTGTACTGTCTTGTACTAAACAGGATGGAAAAATTAAAAATTCCAATTCCCAGTCTCTTCATATCTAGAACTTTGTTGTAATTTAGTTTCTAACAAGTGCACGCTGTGTCTTAGATTTGGAACTGAGTTATGTGGCAAGAGATGCCGAATATGATACATCCATTTCGATGATAAGGCTTATAGAAGAAGCATCAAGGATCCTAATTAGACGAGTTCTTGCAGTGGTGTGGACCATATTCTCCATTGGATCAAAAACAGTGAGGTTCTATAGTCTGCAGCTTCCAGATCCAGTGGGTTCTTAAAATGGCAGTGGCACCCTTACTGTTGATATCAGAGGCACTGTGATTTGCAGTACTGGGCAATTATCTCTCCATTCTGAGCTTGACCAAATCACTCAGTCCTTATAATAATTGTTTGCTCATTTACAATATACTTCAGTGTAACAACTATTTATTCTGCATGCATCTCATGCAAAATTGTGTATTAGTACAAAAAAGAAGATGCTTTGTCTTTTGTTCAAGGAAATCATAGTCTTATAGGAGAGATGGTCACTATTACATGTCAGACTGTAAAATCATGGAACTAAAAACTAAATGCTACAGAAACTTAAAAGCAATCAATTCTGTTTGGTCTTGTATAAGAGTCCCTAAACGTCAAGCCTTAAACAGAAAGGAAATCTGAACAAAATGTGAAGAAAGCATTTAAGGTTGTAAGGAAGAGCTTCTTAGCATTTCAGGTTGAGATATGAGAATACTGGTTCTGAGCAAAGAGGTTGTCAGACAAATACAGATGGACGGTGACTCTGTCCGTAATTAGAAAGCCTAGATTATGAATGAGAGATCTCAGGAAATAAATCTAATTAAGTAGCATTGATTGAAATTGTATTGAAAATTGAATGCAAAGGAAGTTTAAAGGGTTTTTAGTCATTGTTGTTGTTATTTGTTTTTGTAGGCAACAAAGAGTGACAGATTTCAATTAAAGAAAATTAGGGAGCTAGTATATAGATTAAAATAAATATAAGAGAAAAAAATATAAAGAAGACTAATGAGGAGATTAGCACCATAGGAGGGAAGATTCCCAAGAGTAGCAGATAGATGCCATAGATACCATCAACAAAAAAATCAACAGGGCCTGGTTTCCTGTTGAATGTAAAAGCTGGTGAAAAAGTTGGACTTGAAAATGACTTCCCATTTTCTAATTGACTTATTGGAGACATGATGATGCCAGTAGCTACAATGGCAAGTCCAAGGACCAAGCAGATCTCATAGGAAATTTATTGAGTTCTAATTTGCTTCACTGGAAAAACATATATAAGATCTAGCCAAAGATGCCCCATAGAGTTTTAAAATCTTGAGATCAAACTTGAAGCCAAGGTTATAAATGCGTATTTTAGAGTCAAATATTTAAAAACTGGAGATGGTGACTTTCTGGCATTTTAAGCAATGCCAATCTCCTCTATTTATAACAGTAGATTTCACATAGCACCAACAATTTTTGCAAGTTAGGAACCACATCCAAGTGGTTTCTAAAATATCAAAAAGTAATGGAGAGAATAGAAGTTAATAGGTATGATAAAAGAGTACTTTAGGCCACTGAAATGCTGTTGAGGACTTTTACACAATACTAGGTGAGATTTTGAAGAAAGTCAGAAACATTTGAATTATGTCTGTTAATTTAGACTTCTTTTTACCCACTACCTGATGAACTTTAGAAAACCCAAGGCATAATTTTAAGAATATTTAATTTTTATGAGCATATCTACCCTTTGAACGTGTTCCCCATTCTAAATTGATCAACAGGCTTTAGCAAATTTCCAAAATTTGTATTTTTCAATAGGTAACAGACACTCATCAATATATAAACTTTCTTCTTCCAATTTTGGTTGGGTTAGATTAAAATGTGTTATAACCTGTCCTCCTTAGAGATATCCACTTTCTCTTCCTTTCCTCAATGAAACAGATTGCAATTCCATTTCTCATTTGTCCCTTTTTAAGTGTTCTAAGGAAAATATAGTAAAAAAAGAACCAAAATTTTGATGACTAAATTATGTTTGATGGTTTACTCACATATGAATTAACACTAGATGCTGAAATCCTTTTTCTCTAAAAGAAATTTGACCTACATAACTTACTGTGAAAGAAAATCATAGTTCCAAACTGCTGACTTTTCCATTATTGAAGATTTTGATAGATTTTTGTGTGTATAGCAGTTCACAAGATAAAAAAAGAAAAAAAAAAGAAAAAAATCTGCTGCCTGTGATTCAATTTCAATCAAAGAAATTGCAATGAAAGGAAAACTGAAAACAAGCATATCTAGAAGTAAGATATGATAATACAAATCGGCTTTGTGTGTGTGATTTTAATTACTAGTAAACGTCAATATCTACAGAATACTAGCTAGCAAGGTACTTTGTGCTGAGGAAACAGAACAAAAGAGATCTTCTATCTACTTAGTGTCATGGAAACAAAAAATTCTGTCTTGGAACTTTACTCAGAGACTACCTAGCTCAATACCCTCATTTCATCCATGAGGAACTTTAAGGCCACAGAGCAAAGTGATTTCCCATGGTTTTATGGCTATTAATGTCAGAAGGAGTAAGAATGAATCTGCTATTTGAGAACTTATAATAACCCATATAGGTCAAGATTATTGCTTCCTCCTCTCCCTTAATCAGATAAGAAACAGAGTCAGAAATTTATGATAGGTCAAATTTTAGTGACAAATCTGTGTGATATTTTTTTTCTCAGCTACAATGGGAAGTACCTAACTAAAACTTCAATCCCAGAAAATTCTCTTCTAGGATGATACTAGGATGAGAGAGCCCAACTCAGACATGAATAATGTGGCTTGAAGACACCAGCCCATAAAGTACAGTCCCACAGGTTCTAAACTGCACTAAGGTGCCCTAGACCACTGTAAGAAACTCACAGAACCCATGTGAAATATTTAAAAATTTTGAAGTATTCCTCTACCCCAAATCTATTGAATACCATGTCAACTGCTAGCCTGAGGTAATTCATAGTGCCAATATTAATTTTTACTTTCTTCTTGATGATGTCATTTTTTTTTTTTTTTTTGGCAAATGCTGTGATAAAAGGAAGTCCCAAGCAAAAAGCACTATGTAACAGGAAATTAAGATGGTGGTCATCAGATGGGCTTATACTGCTGAAGTACACAAACTCAGCAGGTACAGACATTTATGTAACTGTATTTGAAAATAACCCTTTTAGTTCCCATGTATTTTGTTTTCAAATTATTAAATAGTTTGAACCTAACTACTTACTAAATAAGACTATCAGGCATTTATTTTGGCCTCACAGCATCATGCAGTAATTACTGAAACACCGAAAGCATCACCAGCCTAGGAAGTTTGAGAACACAGGAGCCATTGCTCTCTAGTAGGAGCAAATCAAGTGTCAATCCACAAATGAAGCTGAGGATGTGAAAACCATCTTCTATGAAGAAATCCAGAGCTGAATAGTCAAACTACTCAACACTAAGAAAACTAGAAGCTGTAGGGTGGAATCTTCACATAATAGTTGCTGTATAATGGACCCAGGGGAGGCAGGACCTCATTGATGGAAGAACAGAGTTGGTTGTGTCTGTCTTGGGCTTATTTACATCAGAGAATATTACATTTATTAGTGTGGCTCCCTTAAAGCCAAGAACAGTACCAGGGTTTTTTACTTTTAAGTAAATTTGAATTAAATCAAATGAAAAAAATTTAATTGAGTAAAAGAATCTTGGTAATTTCTTCTACTGTGTTGTTCATGATGTATAACAGTACTTTAATTAGGAAACAAGTCACTGTGAGTCATAATGATAGTAGCTAATATTACTTAGTGTTTTTTAGGTTTCAAACACACTATTAAACATTGCATCCAGATTTTTTTGTAAACAGTCCCTCAACATGCCATGAGGTCTCTTGTTAAGGATGTAGAAGAGGAAACTAAGCTTAACTTTTAAGTAAGTGGTAAAGCTAGGTTGGAAATATGCAACATATGGGCTCCTGAGTAGCCCAGTCAGTTAAGCGTCCAGCCGGAGTCATGACCGCATGGTTCATTGGATTGAGCCCCTCATCAGGCTGTATGCTGACAGCATGGAGCCTGCTTGAGATTCTCTCAACCTCTCTCTTCCTGCCTCTCCCCAGTTCATGCTCTCTCACTCTCTCTCTCAAAATAATAAACTTAAAAAATTTTTAATAAGCAGAAGCCAGCAAAATTAAGTAAAATGAGAGTGAAAATACATGGTTTTCTTTCCCTTATTCCTTCCCCTCTCTCCAAAAATTTTAACTTTCCCTACAAAGTGAGATTATACAGCTCATGCCATTAAGTGATCACAGATAATCCAAAATATCAAATTAATTTATTTTAAAGAGTGAATTCTACTTTGGGACTTTTTATAATCTATGAAAAAAAGAAACTTGCTGAACTTGGAGAATTTCTCAAGCTGATAGCATTTGGCCTATGACTATAAGGCTACTTTAACATGTGAGTTTTCTACATGAAGTTTTACTGAAAGGAACAAACATTAGGGAGGAATATGAAGTTTTCTTAGCAGCAATTTATTTCTAGAAAGATACTTTACAAGCCAAAACTAAAGAACATAAACACAAGTTAATTTTTAGAACTCTCAAATCCATCCTTTTGTTTAGACTTCTTGTAAGGTTTTGTTTCTTTGTTTGAACACTTAAGGAAGTGAGTCTTTCAAACCCTGGAGGAGGAAATCAGAGGAATAAATTCAGAAAAAGAACACCTTAGCTGAATTCTTACCTGAGGTCAAAGCATACTTTACAGGCCTTAATCTTTGTTTAGTTTCAACTGCCTGCCAACTCTTCAGATAATCCTTGAAACAATCAATTTACCCATCAGCATGTTTCAGTGCATATTGAGAATTTAAAAGTATTTACATTACTCCATACTCACTTATAAACATCTGTGCTTTTTCCTTAACAGTTTTTTTTTAATCTGTTTAAGTTTTTTAAGGTTTTTGTTTGTTTGTTTTGAGAGAGAGAGGAAAAAAAAAAGAGAGAGAGCAAGCAGGGGAGAGGCAGAGAGAGAGAGGGAGAGAGAGAATCCCAATCAGGATCTGCTCTGCTAGTGCAGAGTCCAATGTGGGGCTCAATCCCATAAACTGTGAGATCATGACTTGCACTGAAATCAAGGGTCAGGCACTTAACCGACTGAGCCACCCCGGCGCCCACTTTAACATCTTTCTTTTGTTGTTTGTTTAATTTAAAACAAAGACGATCCTATATCTGCTTTTGAGGAGTTCACTTTTTTTTTTTAATATTTTTTATTTATTTCTAGGAGAGAGAGAGAGAGACAGCGTGAGCAGGGAAGGGTCAGAGAGAGAGGGAGACACAGACTCTGAAATTAGCTCCAGGCTCTGAGCTGGCAGTCAGCACAGAGCCCAACGCGGGGCTCGAACCCACAAACCGCGAGATCACGACCTAAGCGAAAGTCGGACGCTTAACCGACTAAGCCACCCAGGTGCCCCTGAGGAGTTCACTTTCTAGTAGAGAGGCTAGAAGTTAGATGACAGGGGCTCTCTGTCTCTGTCTTTCTCTGTCTCTCTGTCCCTCTGTCTCTCTCTCTTTCTCTCTCTCTCTCTCTCTCACACCACACACACACACACACACTCTCTCTCTCTCTCTCAAAGAATCTGGAACATATAGTGTTTAGTAAAGTTTACTCGTGATGTATAAAGGAAATGAATCAAGTTTGCCAAGTAAGAAAACCCATTAACCATTACATGTATAATCGTAAAATGGGGATTTGGGCAGAACCATTGGCTAGCATACGTTGGAGTGGCTCTGATATAGAAGTATATATTCTTTATTCATGTAAATGAACAAAATGAATGAATGAGTGAATGAATGAACAAATAAAATAAAAGTCAAAATCTTTCTTATATTCTGGAAAACAATTCTAGTTTATCAGAGACGTTTCAGATACAAGCCTAGTATATGGTACACTGTACATGATACACTAACACAGTCGTTTCCAGAACTATAAACATTCTCTAAATCTGGAAAGAAAAATGTATGTCAATAAAGAGACTAAAAGGAGCATCACTTCAGAAGAATATAATATGACATGGATGTGGTGAGTATGGCTTCTTCACAGATGGCTTGAAAATAATGTGGTGACATTTATGGAAATTAATTTGTCAATTTGTATCAGGAACATTTAAATTACAATTCCTATTGACCCAGGAATTACCCATCTATGAATCTCTCCTCAGGGTCACAGGCAGAAATTTGGGGTGGTAGGGGAAGAAAGATAACTTTTTAAGATGTTCCTGGCATAATTATTTATAATAGCAAAAATTATATATTACCTGTCAAACAGTATGAAAAGCAATAATAAAATACACTATAATTTGTAATGGAATACTAAATGGTCTAAAGTATTTATAAAGAATAGTTTACCCAGGGTAAACTGGGATTCTCAGCCAGTTAAGCATCCAATTCTTGATTTCATGTCATGATCTCATGGTTTGTGAGTTCGAGCCTCGCATTAGACTATGCACTGGCAGCTCAGAGCCTGCGTGGGATTGTCTCTCCCTCTCTCTTTGCCCCTCCCCTGACCGCTTTTTTTCTCTTTCAAAATAAATGAACAAACATTAAAAAATTAATAACAAAAAGAATAGCTTACCCTTATACAGCACAAGTTATATGACAGGCATTGAATACTTCACATAAAGTGGCAGAGGCAGGAGAGAAATCTAGGAAGATGGACTTCAGAGTCTATGTTCTAATCACTGTGTAAATGTCAATTGAAAGCCCTTGTGATCAGAAACTACAGGACTAAATATTTTTAAAAGCAGAATGCTAACCTGAATGTTCAGGATCTCCTCGTGATACAAAACATACATAAATAAAAGATTGAACATAATTGTGTAAGTGGGTACTAGCTTCTTAATAAAAATCACTTTTTTTATATCTTTCCTATTTTCTCTGGTTTTTAAGTAACTGGTGAATATTTTTGTATTTTAAAACTATAAATAACCTTGTATTCTATATCATGCTAATATATGCATATTCATATTATTTATAATATAAATAAGTATAATGTGAACCTGATATAACAAATTATCTTAACTGGACACCCAATACTGCTATGTGCTATGAATTTGACATACCTCAGAGTCAGTGGTTTCTCAAATTTTAGATTGTTCTAATCCTATTTTATCTATAGATGTGATGCATCAAGTCTCTTACAGCAGAATTAACATAAATTTTATGAAATAAATGGAATTAAAATGTGAGAAACTTTAGGTGTGGTATTAAAATATTAAGCACGACAATAGAAGTTCCGATAGAAAATTCAGCAAGTTTCATGTTTCTTATTAAATAGGACAGTTAAAGATACAGAAACAAATGGGATGGTTTTCTTTTCAGGAGTGCCTGATCTGCCGAATGATTTAATGTGCAGAACACAACTTTGGAAATTGGGGGGAATAAAGCAGAGATGGAACAGGCAGGAGAAATCGGGAGATCTACAGGATTAGCCTAAAAATTAAAACTGAGAGAAAACGAGATTGGGAGAAGGAAAGCTGGAGAGGAAGTCAACCGGGACACAGTAGGGAATGGTATGCACTTTAGAGCTACACTGAAATCCATTATAATAAATAAATTCCAGGTTATCCTTATCTAGTGGTTATCTCCGTGAAAGAGGTCAAAGTGGGCAGAAATCAAAGCCCATTTTTACAACCACAGTAAATTTACTCTGCTAAAGTCTATACAGTCCCAGTCACATTCATTACAAGGATCATCTGTCAGGAGCCGATCTTTAAACATATATGATAATATAAGACCTTCAAATGTTAGGTAGTAATTAACATAACAAGATAGATTTCTTTCATTGGTATACCCTTTATTTTTTCTGTATGGCTTCAATTGATAGTACCCAATCATTTTCAAATAAACATTTATGAAAGAGCAGAAACATCAGTTTAACCTGCCATTTTACAAAACTGACAGTAACTTGGGAAAAGAAAACTAGATTTTTGTATGTGAACCCTAAATGCTTACTCTAAGCAGTATGTGATGTTTAGCTGATTCAGCAATACCTTTACCAACTCTTTGTCAATTTAGTCCCAGAATACATCTTTTCTAAGACATTTTAGTTGGATGTTGCAAAAAGGTTACTGTAACAGTATTCATTTATAAATAATTAATGACACAATAAAGAGGCCTGGATAGGACTATATAGCCAGTGAATAAATAAGAACAAAGAAAATTAGCAGGAATACAATTTGATTTTCATAACATAATGAGAGCTAGTTTTTTGGTTTGATGGCATTAAGAAAACACTTCTACTTTTGGTGTGTTATCTAATTTAATTACTATTTTTATGCATTATCTGATTTAATTGCTATGCTGAAATAGCTAAAAGGTAAACATTTAAAGTTAAGATTTTATAAAATGTGATTTACCTGGTTCTGATAAGCTCACAAGTAATTCTTAAAGATTCTTACTTAGCACTGATTTTTGTCTTTATGGTGTTGACTTATAAATTAAGTTTCTAACTGAGCAGAGCTTAGCCACCCAACATCCTAAGAGTAGCAAGGGTAAAATGTACAAAGAAAACCCTGAAGTTCTCTGAGATAAGCACAGTATAGGAAGCAAACTCTTGGTTGATGGTCTTTTTTTTTTTTCTTTTTTTTTTTTTAAAGTAGATTGGCAATTATCAGTATGACAAGATCGGAGTAGCTTGAAAATATAAAAACACATTCACTTCTATAATCACAAGACTTGCCTTTCTAACTGCATGGCATCTATTTTCTTTTCCTTCCTGAGAAGTGAAGTACGAATATTTGAAAGGCAACATTTTAAGGCTTGTATATATGTGCTATAAATGTCTAATGTCACTCACTTTGATTTTTGTGTAATTTCTGGAGGTACCTCCATCATTCTCTTTACTGATTTTGTCTTTAAAAAAGCCACCGTCTGAGGTTCTAACAAATTCCCTAGCTCTTGCCAATGGTGTTAGTTGTCCTATCGTTATAAATCGGTAGTTGAGACAAACAAACAAAAATCAAAGCAACACTAAAAATAGACAAACCAGACAAAATCCTGCTGAATATGTGTCCCAGCAACCAGCAACAAGAAGATGGTATAACAAATTAAATGCATAAGTTCATGCAAAATGCATGGTTCAACAAGAAGGAATTTGATTTCCCACTAAAATCTGTGAAATTGGAAATCAAGCTGCCAATCATTTCTAAGAAACAATTTAAAGTTATATGGTAGAAAGAACAAAAGAACTGAATACAATTTTATTTTGGATTGGACATATTTTTAGTGTCAATATATTTCAAAACATTTCATATTCGGAAGTTAGGGCACAACTACTGTGCAAGCATCCATGGCAATCACTCCCAACACTTCAGGTGCACTGTTGAATATGGGCTTATCTTTATGATGATCTCAAATTACCCAAAATTCCTGTTGAAAATTGGACTTTCTTTAGTGATTTGGATTGATGTTAATGTTTTATCTCAAGCAAGGAAATATATTACAGTCCTGCACATAGATACAAAGAATTTAGCAACAAGATTTTTTTAAATTCTCCTTCAAATATGAAAGGAGCTTAGGTATATCCATTTTTATCTACCTAAATTGTGAATTGTCTGTTTACTGTAAAATGTCAGTGTCCTGAAGATATGTGGGATTTGTAAGATGATAATACAGCCTTTGCCATTTCTAGGTTCGCATTAGTTTTACAGCTATGTCTTTAAGAGATACTCTGCTACCCATGAAGAATTGGCTCTAACTATCCCCTCCCTGGGGTCTTGAAGAACTGGCTGTTAATGAACTAGACTGTTTCCATCCACCATTACTTTGTTGCTGAAAAGCATTTCCTACTGTCAAGTTGAAATCCACAAACTCTGTATCTACAAACACAGCTCTCAGATGATACAAGTATAAGCTTGCTATTTTTAAAACTTTATTCTAGAATTTATCCATAATTTTATTGGACCATAACTTACAAAGCAGCATTCTTAGAATCTGAGAAGTATATGTACATTTTAGTGGACATGGTTAGGAGAGACATTCCATTCTATTTACACAATATTTTCCTTTTATTTCCATGACTAAAATCCATATGTTTTGTTACTAACAATTACCAAAAAAAAAAGAAAAAAGAAAGAAAAGAAAAAAGATTGGAAGTAACATTTGAGACTGAAACATAGATGAGAAGTATTTATTACATGATGACAAATATAGTTTATATGTCACTAAGAAACAGATTATACTTTTTCTTTTTTCTTCTTTAAATATTTACAGACATGTCAGGAGATTCTATACAACCATTCTAGAAAACTCACCTAGAAAATGAAAATGGCTAAATGTTTCCTACTTACTTCTAATTATAAGTTAAACTATTTTCTGTCATCTGAATGAAAAATACTTAGGTGGTAAAATTTAGATTTCAAACATACAAAATAATTTAAAAGCACCTTTGTGAGGAACAATTATAATTGTGAATTCCCATTAGTGTGACAAATTCTCCTATTCTTTTGTCTGTTCATATTTATCTCCAATTCACTCCTGACTCTAGGTTATTACTAGAGATAAAATACTGTGTGAGTTTTCATTTAATATTTTGACTTGGCCAAATATTTTAAGGCTACTTGGAGGATGAATAAGAGGAAACTTCCTTTTATTTCCCCAAAATATCAGAACTAGAAAAGTAGGAAAATTATTTCACACTTCGGCATATAATTTGAATGTTCTATCACTTCTAATCAAAATTGTCATAAAAAATACACTGAAGTGATAAATCTCTACAGTGCAACTCTTTGGGGAGTTACAGAGGCAGAGCTAATGAAAGCACTACTAAATTCTTGATTAGAATAATGAATATATTTTGAATTACTAATGACTTGAAAAGTGTTCTGCATCCTCTAGATATACACCATAAACCAGAAAAATTTTTAAAATGGCTAGGAATTACATTTCCAAAAATCATTTAATATTAAACATCAAGTAGAATTTGGAGTTAACTTAGAATTACTGAACAGGGTCAGAATGGCCACCCTAATGTGTTAAGGTGCCCTACAGTCTTACACTTTTACAGTGTGCATAAGATTGTCCATAGTTTGAAATGTCTGTTTGTAAGAAATACGTTCTACTATACCTCCAAAATCTTTGAAAATTATATTCATTTAAATCAGCCAGTATCTTTGGCAGTTGCTGCTTTCTGATTTTAGTGCATATAAATTGACAGCTAACTCGTAGATTTAGAATTTTCTACTTCGGTGCTAGGCCAGATATGAATTTATGTATTTTCCTCACATTCTTCCCCTTATATAATATTGTTATCCTATTCCATCCACTAGCCTTCTGATTAATACAATGCAGTTGACTTACTAAAGCATAGCCAAGGGAGAGATGGATTAATATGTCAACTAAAATTGACAATTGGATGTCTAGTACCAGTTTGGTGTAATTCCATCGGGTTTTGAGACTTCTGGGTGAATATTTTTAGTCAAGAATTTTTTTTTCAGTCAAGAAAAAAATGTCTCAGTAAAGGTGCATAATTGCCTTGTATCTTGAAGATTCCTGCATATTGACACAATGCTTATGTGAAAAACTAAAAACACTGTGTGTGATTTAGATATTTTTAAAGTTACTACTATGGAGTGAATATATTATACTCCTTTATTTGCTCGTTTTCCACTATGGAAGGGGACTGCAGAACCCAAACACTTTGTAAAGTCACAGGTCAATATAAAGTGCCAAACACAATGGATTATGAATTTCAGTGCTAAAGGTCTTAAAGTAGGCCTGAAGAATTCTGGCTGAACTCACAATTAGCACAATGAGGAAAGAATTCAAAACACAAAATAAAAAAGCTCAGTGGGCATGTAAAGAATTCTCTTACAGTAGAAGCTACTATCAGTGACCATGCAATATGTTCTAAATAGCAAAACATGGATCACCCCATGTTACACAGGAGACTGAATTCAGGGCAGACTGTATTCCCTTGTTTCTACTTCCATTAAAGAGAGGCAGAGTACATTCAGGCTCTGGGGTAAAGGCACTGCATATATGGTTTTAGAAAACAATTCTAGCCATATTTTTCAAAGAGTACATTTAAAGAAATCTGCTAGGAGCAATGACAGTCAAAATTGTTCCTACAAAGAAATATAATGGTTTGCAGAAGTATGGTGGAAGCAACTAGCATAAATGAAAATGAAGGGTTTAAACAGCATGGGGTAGTTTGCTGACTCCATTATGTGTTCATTCTGTCATCAGATGGTCAACATTTTCACGGAGAACATGAATGAACAGAGTCGGTTGTGACAAAATTGTAGAGTGCCCTTTCTAGCTGCCTTCTAATTTGTCTTCTAAGAGAAAGATGAAGAAAATAACTGTAAAGAATAAGCTCTAATTATGATGAGGGAAAATTATTTCTCATGTTGAAGCATAAGCAGTCTCTTTTTTCCAAATAAGCATTATTTTCTTTAAATATTAGTTGCCCTGTAACTTTTCTTTCAGCCACTTTTTTCCCCCAAGGGAGGAAAAAAAAAAAAAAACAAAAAACCGCTTTTATGCAAGACATTAAAAATGGCCACTAGATTTTCATGCTTTATAACAAAAAGGTTTTCCAGATCTTCCTTCTCATCCTTATTTTTAAAATAGCTATACCCAAAAGAAGAGGCTGTTCAAGCACTTATGAAAATTTTTTAAACTTTACTTGGGAATAAGAATCCTGAGCTATGGCTATCTTTTCTCTTTTCAAACAACACGTACAATTTCAACTGAATCAACCTGATCAATATCATTAAATACTTTTATTTTTTTAAATATTTTTATTTATTTATAGGAGAGAGAAAGAGACAGCGTGAGCAGGGGAGGGTCAGAGAGAGAGGGAGATACAGACTCTGAAACAGGCTCCAGGCTCTGAGCTGGCAGTCAGCACAGAGCCCGACACGGGGCTCGAACCCACGAACCTCGAGATCATGACCTAAGCGAAAGTTGGACGCTTAACCGACTAAGCCACCCAGGCGCCCCTCATTAAATACATTTAAAATGCACTGACTTTATAACTCTATCTTTAATAAAGAGAAAATTTATTTATACCTACAGTAACTCTTTCATCAAAAATTGATTGAGCAATTAATTCCAGTCGGGTATTCTGCTGCATACAGAGGGATAAAATGAAGATGTCCTTCCTACAAGTAGTTCACATTCCCACTGGAAAGATACATATACTAATAGACACAATAATATGTGAACAAAGATGTCATCACAGCCTACAACAGGGTGATGGGAGATGGCTAAATTGTTAAAGCAGAGGCTTCTGTGGCCTGAGAGACACAGGATAATGCTTCTACACAAGGTCTGCCTAACAGACCACCCCAACTCTGGAAGTGCTTCTTTGTCAAAAGTAGCATTCTTCTCTCTGCCTAAAGAGTAGCAAACAGCAGCATGAAGAGAAATTAAAAGTAGCTTCCTATCCAAAGACACTGGAGTTAGAGACGTAAATATAGCTAAGATAATATAGATAGATGGCAGAATTCCTCAGAGCCCAGCAAGTAGTAATGATCTACAATCTGATGAAAAAAAGTAGACATTTCCCAACATATTAAAGGAAATTAACTACTATTATAAACAGAAACTAGAAACTCTATATTTAGTCCCTGAACAGCAGAAATTGGACCTCAGTGATTGGAAACAATTTTTAATTAGTATTAAGAATGCAAAGACAAAAAATAATACTGGTTAAGCACAAACAAACCACTTTGTTTGAGCAAACCACTTTGTTGGTTTGACAAACCACTTTTTAAAGAAAAATCTTTAAATAGAATTTAAAGGAGAAGGAGGGGAAAAAAGGAGGGAGGAGGGAGAGGAAGAGGAAGAAGGTTGACTCTCGAAGAAAATATTCCAAATAAGATCAGATCAGAGGCGGTTTCTTTAGCCACATACTAAGGGCCTCAAATATTAAATATGAGGAGGGGGATCAGAAAATAAGATGAGCACTGTGCTAATTAGTATTTATGGTTTGCTACTTATAATCCTGCTTGAATAAGGAAGCCACATATTCAATTCGTGTTTCACAGTTTAATAAGTCTCTCCTATTCCCTCTTCTCAATGTGTATTTATTTTCAGAGAAAGAGAGCATGCATGTGCAAACAGGGAAAGGGCACAGAGAGAGGGATAGAGAGAATCTCAAGCAGGTTCCATGCTGTCAGCCCAGAACCCTAGGCAAGGCTCAATTTCACAAATTGTGAGAGTGAGATGAAATAAAAAATTGAATGCTTAACTGAATCCCCTAGGTGTCCCTCTCCTATTCCTTTTACTATACTTCCCCCATCTGATTACTGAATCTTTTGTTATTCCTATGGATAAAAGTTTGAGCAAGGTGGATCCTAGTTTTTTGGCATCTTAAACGGGGAAAAAAAAAACCCATGTATTCTAGGAAATATACCATTGCATTGTTGACTTTACTAAACAACTGGAAACAGACCAAATACCAATAAAAACAATAAATAAGTAATTTACAGCCACCTATGCAGACATTAAAGGTTTAAGGTATAGGGAATAAAGTAAGACATAAAAGTTTAAAGTCAATCTGCCTGTTTAGATGTATAAATAGAACTGAATAAAATCAAGCTGCATGTTATAAAGATAAAATTTTTCTAACAAAAATATATCTGGCTTTCTATATATGAGAAAGTACATAAAAAGAAAACACTGAAAGAATATACATCAAATGGCTTAAAATGTTTACTTTGGCATTTGGGAATGGATGTAATTGAATAGTTTTCTACTTTCTCTTCATATTTTCTCCATATCTTAATCATGTACAACTTTACTGCTTACATTCTTTGCACAAAAACATGTTATTTCTGACATTTAAAATCTATTTTCAAAATAAAATAAATGCAGTATCCAAAAAGAGCAGAATCAACGTGAAGAATCTCCTAAGAATGTTGCTCACCCATGGTTATCCCTGTCACCTGCACTATATCCCACATTCCATAAAGATAGGCCAAGACGACTGTGAGATGCAAATAAGAGAGTAGCCAACTTGACACAGGTAAGCTGGTAGATGAACTAGGGCAGAGAAGGGTCAAGAAAGTGGGAAGAGATTTCAGAGGAGGAAACTTTTTAAAAAGGGGAATAGTCTGACTAGAGCTCACCAAACAGACAAGGTTGGAATACACATTTGAGCCTGATTAAATAGTACTAAAAAGAGCATGGAGTGTGAAACTTCATCATGTGTTCAGAGAACAGTGAACAATATAGCTGTATAATAGGGTGGGTGGAGAAATGGATCTAAAAACAAGACCAGGAAAGCATAGTAGATTAAGATCAGATTGTAAATGTGTGCAGGGTCCCAAGTGCCAGGTTATTATAGACTTGGAAAGTTTTTAAGCATGACAGGCACTATCAAACATATATTTTTGAAGGTTATGCTATTGGCAAGCAGGAAGAAGAACTAGAGCAGGGGAACGTTCTTAGATTGTAAAACATTTTAATTTCAAGATGAGAAGGCCTTTTGGAGGAGATGTTCAGTACAAGATGGAGGCAATATGCCCCAGGCTTGGATGGAAATGTTTTTAAACATATGTTTTATCATTAATATCAGGGAGCATATGCTCAAATCCTATATACAGCATATTCTTGGCTTATCACCAAAAATTATTTATTAAGCACCCACCTGCATATGAAATTATAGCAGAGTCTAAATTCCTTGCAAATGTCAAATATATGTTTTAATTTGTGTGCTGCATAATACGCATTAAGCAATGTAGCTTCCTTTCGACCCTCTCCAATACGGTCTTGAATCTCAAGAATATCACATATATTAACTCCATTGTACATTAAAGCAACATTTTATTTTTCAGAATTTACAATTCAACTCAAAACAGATTCATGTTGTAGAAGCAGGGGTGAAATGTTATATAGAAAATAGAGAATACATTTACTAGTTTGAGAAAAGTTATAAGTGAGGAAGGGGGGAAAGAACATACATATGTGAAGTGGTTCATTCCTAAGGCTACATTTAGGCATGAGTATGCCCATGAATTGCAGACTAAGAAAGCCCTGAAGGGCTTCTTGATTAGGAAAGGATCACCATGTGGTGGCTAGTTAGGTAAAAAGGTGAGGTTTTTATTTTTGGGTGTGGTTTATTTTAATACTTTCACCGATAAAATATACCTAAAAGTGCTAACAGTTTAACAAAAAATCTAGAACAGCCTTTCAGTTACTACCCAAATTTGCAGCACAGTGTGACCTTGAATTGTTAAACTTTAGCACTTGTTATAATATTTGGTATAATTCAGAAATAGAAAAATGCTTTTGAACTCTATGTGACTTTTTAAAAATGTAATGAGTTTCTTATGTTTAAAACACAATAGAATTTCAAAAAAGTTGCTTTGGATTCACTTAGGTTTTCCATTTAGCAACATGCCTTAAGATTATTTTTCAAATGATTTTTTCTTACAATCATGGTGGAATGAGAGCTACAATGGGGGCAGAGATGAAGGAGACAAAGGAAGGAAGATGACAAAAAACATTCTCTGTAATTGGATGATTCTGCTTTTTGACACATCTCCTCTTTCACTTACCTTATTGAGTATCTCTCACTTTGTTGACCTAGTATTTATGAATAACATATAACGTCATACATATGTTTAAGAAGTACAATGTTGTGGGCCTAAAATACACCTGTGCCTAGAAGGTTCCTGCAGGTCAAGGTCTTCTGCTGGGCATCATGGCCTCACTTGCATGGACTTTCAATGAGCTCCTGCAGGCAAACACCTGAAGCCAATCATCTGCAGATACCTGCCCACAGGCAAAGGTGTGTTATCCGAGAGCCTGTACACTCTTCAGTATGTAGTGTTTAGCCTCATATGCTGTGTATAACCGAACGTCTGACCCATGGAAGCAATAGACGGTGACTGTGCATCCTTGTGGAAACTGACTTGTATTTGGAATGGGTGGTGAAGGCATGGCCAGTGACAGAAATAAATTGCATGATGGAAAAGGTGCTTGGTCTCTAAAGAAAAGTGATAAGTAACAGAATGAGAAGGAGTTACCTATATGGAAGAAATGAGATAAAAACAAAATGAAAGTTGGTGACATGTCAATAATAAATATAAATAATAAATAAATAAATAAAATATATAATAAAAATAAATAATAAAAATAAATAAATAAATAAATATAAATTTATTNCTGCAAACATTTATTGAGTGTTTACTCAATAAACACTCAAGGAGGGATACTCTTGATAGAAAAATAAGAAACCTATTAGGAAGACAAAGAGTAAAATAAAATAACCACAGTATAATGTGGCTGGCTCCTATGTCATAGGACCTATATATAATAGAATATATATTATGCATAGGATATATATAATAAATTATATAGAATATATATTCTACATATAGGATATGTATAATAGAATTCTTGGGGTTTTGGTAGTTCATTGCAGGAAGTGATTACTTCTTCGTCAGCTACTTTTCTTTCCAGTTTATATATGATGTAGTGTCCATGAATTTAGTCCTTGAACCTCCCCCTTCTCTCTATTTACACTCTCCCTAGGTAATCTCAGTCAATCTTTTGACTTTTAAGAGTCATCAGCAAAATGATGATTTCCAACCTTCAAATACATGTATCCAACTATCTATGTGACAGTCCACCTGTAGGCATCTCAAGGCTTTATGATGGCTAAAGCATAACTCTCTATATAGGACACCTCTATACACAACCTGCTCCTACCCTAGTTGAATGCATTCGTCTAATTGCTCAGGACAAAAAAATTATCTTTTGCTCCTATCTTTTCCTTACATGTCATACCCAATATATCAGCAAGTAACATAACCTCTAACTTTTGAATTTATCCTGAATTTGATTAGTTTCCAAAACTAAGTCTTCATCATCTTTCATACTTCAGTAATTTCCCCACTGGTCTCCTGGCTTCCATTTCTGACCCTTTAATCTATCCCCGACTTGGCAGCCAAGTGACCTTTCTAAATCTTAAAACAGATCATATCACTTCCTGTCTCAACATTTCCAATGGCTTCCAGGCACATAAAGTGTAAACTCAATGCCAGGATTCAACATGCCCTACTTCATCCTGGCTTCTGCCTCACTCTGAATTCCTCTCTCACTCTTCCTCTCCTCACCACTTCTGCTTTTACTACTCTTGTCCTTTTGTACTACCTTAGAAGCCTTTTGCTGTAGCTTACTCTATTATCCCCTTTGGAAGTTTTCTTAACTATCCCTTCCTCAAAGTGCATCTCTGACACCTACGATAACTCACTCATATTCTCAACCCTGTATTAGCTTTCCTCATATAACACAGTCATGCCTTTAAAATTATATGTTTATTTTTGTTGCTTCTTCCAAAGACAGTAAGCTTCTCATGAGGACGAGGACTTCTTATTTTCATTCCTTTCTCCCTAAATTGAGTTAATGTGCCTGAACATAGTATCCAATAGACATTTTTAGAAGGTGTGAATGAAAGAATTTGAGTTTGATTATGAAGAATGATTAAAAATGTTGCCCAACTAGAGGACATTCCAGAAATGTATGGTGAGTAAAATCTTGGAGGTGTAAACAGCATGGGCCGTTCACAAATGGTTAACAGTTCTCTGTGGGTAAAGCATTCTTGAAATCATAATAAAGATTCAGATAATTGTGTAAATTTCATTCACACATGGACTCTGAACCAAATAAAGAGAAGCGAATGAACAGAATTAAATCTTGGTTGTAACCCTTTATAATTGTTCACATTATTCCTGCAATCTGTAAAATAAATACTAAAGGACAATGAAAATGATTCCATCAGACAATTAATGAAGTACACTCTTTCTTGAGTGTTCATAATTTGTCCCTAAATGTCATTGACAGCATCATGATGCATATGTAAAGGTGGAACTAAAATCCCCAAGTGTGACAGGTAATCCTTGTGCCAACAAATACAAGCTTGGCCAGGGGCGCTCATATTTGAGACTCGTCACATTCTGTGGCTTAGTCTCTTCATCTCTCTGGCTGCATGGAGCCTTACCTCAAACAGAGCCGCCTGATGTTGTCCTGTTACATGCCAGGTGAATCCATCTACTGCTGGCAAATTCAGAACTGTGGATACCTACACTGTAGCATGTTAGCATTTCTTCTGCCCACCCAGTTGCAGTGTACTTTATAGCTACTCCTCTGCCCTCAGGGACTTGAACACCTATAGGGCCCATTTCTAATAATACTTTATTAGTGACATAATAAATAAAATACAGAGTGCAGAGTTGCCAGTTGATCACAACTTGTGTATCATTTCATCTTCCCCCTTAGTTTCATGTATGGCGTATGAATGCATTCAATGTAACAGTTTGGAAACAGAAGAAGACAATGCCTATTGCAAGGCTTGTTGCTTGACAATTACTTGAACATGATTTCTTGATTATATTTTGAGCAACTACACTAAAGGGCTAATGTGATTATGTGGAGTCCTATGTACCAATCTCATAGTTTAACAAGGTTAAAATTAATATGCCAGCCTGGTTGATTCCAAGAAGAGCCTGATATTTAGAAAAATATTTATTTTGAGAACTGTAAACTCTATCATAGCAAACAACTTACTTTTCTCATGTTGTACTCTATTTCTCGAACCTAGCCTTATATTGAAGTTTTTAGTAAACATTCTAATTAATTACTTAATCTAAATTTTCCACATTAAATGGTCTACTGAGGGTAGGGACTTGGTCTAAAATAAATTTTAGACAATCAATACACTATTTAATAGAACGTTCTGTGCTGATGAAAATGTTCCATAAATTCTACCATGCTGTCCCACATGGTAGCCACACAACTGTGTGACTAGTGAGAACATGACATGCAGCTAATGTAAATGAAGAACTAAGTTTTTAACTTTTTTAAGTTCATTTATTTATTGTGATAGGGAGAGAGAGAGCACAAGCAGGGAGGTGCAGAGAAAGAAGAGAGAATCCCAAGCAGGCTCTGTGCTGTCAGCTTAAATCCTACACGGGGCTCCATCTCAGGAACTGTGAGATCATGACCTGAGCTGAAATCAAGAGTTGGACTCTCAATGGGTGGAGCCACCCAGGCACCCCTAAATTTTTAATTTTTAAGAATATTTTATAAAAAGTCACATATGACTAATGGTTAATGTACTGGACAGCACAGATCTATAGCACTCGGTAATATGAACTTTTAATCATATAATATGCAATATATGTATTTTAAGTTGCAGTAAACCCTTTTACTATTTGAAACACACACACACATAAAACAGGATTGAGACCTTTTAGAATTGGCTCTGCCTACTAATGGGTAAGATACCTGGAAAAGACTTAAATTTTTCTTAAAGTTTAGCTTGAATTTTCTGTTAACGAAAATACTCCTTGGTATCCACAAGAACCTACTGAAATGGAAAATGTACATTTTTAGTACAAAATGAAGTCTTTAACAAAAATCATTAAACTGTCAAAACTCCTAATTTATAAAGCATTTGAGCAAAATACCATGTGCCTAATATCTTCTCTCTTCATTGATTATACAAAGAGGACGGACAACGACTGTCTATAGTTTTCTTTCTTGACAAAAAGAGAAAATTCTCACAGACTCATGAATGGTGATATGTTCTTCCTTTCTTCTATTTACCCATTCATCTTAACATGAAGAGAATGAGAAGGGAGTGTTGTCTACCATCCTCTAACCTTAAATTGTGAATGAAGACAATATGTTTATTAAGTTGCTAGACACTTTCCCTCAGTCTCTCCTGCAGCTGTATGAACCGCACCTCGCCATTAACAAGTTCATTTTAAAC
Organism: Crocuta crocuta; assembly: GCF_008692635.1. NCBI lineage: Eukaryota > Metazoa > Chordata > Mammalia > Carnivora > Hyaenidae > Crocuta > Crocuta crocuta. The sequence goes on from NW_027531143.1 coordinate 4,176,911, forward strand.
ACAAGTTATGATCTGTTCTCCTTAAGTTCTTTGTTGTAAAATCCCGACTTACTTTCCACTTTCACCCTGGGTCACAAAGAATTTTTATTGGAAACCGAAGTAAAGTCTAAAGTCTCCATGAACTACGAATGTCTGCTGCTTTGTGTAAAGAACTAACCAGGGTTTCCTGGGACCCCTCTGGAGAACACTGTCATTTAGTGTCTATTGCAAGAGTTTCTTTCTTGAATTTCTCCTTTGTGGGCTAAAGATGAAGCACTATGTGTAGAAAAAAGGTAACAGAGTATCATTGGATGCGTGTTTTATAGTTTCACAACACACCTGAAGCATGTGACAGTCATTATTGCCTTTTACACACAAATGTTAATCAGGACTTCAAACATTGTTTCATTTCACTAAGCATGAAATGGCTGCAATGACTTCCAAATACAGTTGGTTTTAAATGTCTTTCTTAAACAATTTTTTAAATATTTGTATTTATTCCCCTATGCAGTTTTTATGCAATAATTACTGGAACAGTAATATTTGGAACAATTTGGAACAATTAAAGCATACCCCATATATCATCCTGGTTCTTTGCCAAACATATGATTTCCACTAACACCTCAATGTATGTGAGTCCCTAAACTCCGTCCTTCACTTTTCCATTAATTTCTAGCCCAACATTTCACTAAACTATGAATCCTTTGAAGACAGAACCATCTCTATTCACTGTTCATTTTTAAGGTCCCAGTAGAACACTCAGTACACATAATATTAGTGACTGAATTTTTAACTGCCTTCTGGAAAGTCACAGTTAAAATCATCACCTTCCTTCACCAAATTGCTTCTCTTCCATTTTAATTTTTGTTAGTGCACCACTTTCTGCCAGTCACCTGTGTTAGCAATCTTGAAGTCATCTTCAATTTGATGACTATCTTCCTTCCCTTTCCCAGACAGATGTCAGATTGTGTCAATCTTTAACAAAACCGAGTCATCGTTCTTATTTATCTCATCTCATTCCCACTGCCTGTCTATTTTAGGCCTTCATTAATGCTGTGGACTGAACTGTATTCCCCTGCCCCAAAGGGAGATGTTGAAGCCCTAACCCCAATGTGACTGTATTTGGAGATAGGGTTTGTAAGGACATAAATGGGGTCATGAGAGGGGCGCCTGGTTGGCTCAGTAGGTTAAGCATCTGACTTTGACTCAGGTCATGATCTCATGGTTTGTGGGTTCCAGACCCGTGTCAGGCTCTGTTCTGATGTTCTGACGGCTAGCTCAGAGCCTGGAGCCTGCTTCAGATTCTGTATCTCCCTCTCTCTCTGCCCCTTCCCTACTCATGCTCGCTCTCGCACTCGCGTGCTCTCTCTCTCTCCCCCTCAGAAATAAAACATTTTTTTAATGGGGTCATGAGTATGGGTCCCGATCAAAGAAGAGACACCACAGCAGGCAGCTGCTCCCTCTGACCCTCCCTTTCTCTCCCTCCAACCTTCTCTCAGAGAACAAAGAAGAGGTCATGTGAGCATACAGCAAGATGTTAGTCACCTGCAGGTCAGGAAGAGCATCATCAACAGAAACTGACCACATTATCACTCTGATATCAGACTTCCAGCCTCCAGAATTATGGAAAGACAAATGTCTATTGTTTAAGCCTCTATAAATGTCTCGGGTCTTTTGCTATGGCAGAGAGAGCTAAGATGGTCACCTCCTACTTGGAATATTATATCACCTTTTTTAAAAATAGGAATTGTAACTAGGCCTCTTCTTTATATCAACCTATTTAGGATTCTGTAAGCAGATATTCCAGTAACAGCACTAACTTTGTCACTTTTCTGCTCACATGTATCTAATATCTTCTTATGTTTATATGATATGGTCATAGTGAATAAATCATTATTACATGCCAGGCACTAAGCATTCTACCTGCATTAATGCACTTGATATTCTTAACTATATAAAGTGTGTGATTTTGGGGCACCTTGGTGGCTCAGTTGGTTAAGTCCGACTTTGGCTCAGGTCATGATCTCATGGATCATGGGTTCAAGCCCCGCGTCAGACTCTGTGCTGAATGCTTGCTCGGAGCCTGAAGCCTCCTTCAGATTCTGGGTCTCCTTCTTTCTCTGCCCCTCCTCTGCTCATGCTCTGTCTTATTCTGTCTCTCAAAAATAAATAAATGTAAAAAAAAGTATTTAAAAATAAAATAAAGTATGTGAATTTTTTAATCTTCAATTTTCAGAAACACTAAGTCATTTGCCCAATATCACAAAACTAATAATAGAAACAGGGTATAAAACCAGGCTTTCCTAACCAAAGGCCACTATTTAACACAATATATTATATAGCTTTCCTGGACTTGGCATGAAAGAAAAGTGAAAAGGCTATTGCAATATTCCAGATGCAACAGACATCACACAGCTAATAGGCAGAAGCAGTAAACATTAATGAACAGAATGCAAAGACACATCACAGGTAAAAAATCAACTAGATCTGAGGATTTATTTCAAGTCATGGAGTAGAACAGGGTCTACAACAATCTTAATGAAAATCTCAGCTTCATGAGATGCCAGTAATTGGTATTTCATTGATTTTTATCAAATGCATCAAGTAATATATTACCTTTCTAAAAATTATGAAACATCACATTTTGTAATAGATCTCCTCTTTGGGGACTCACCTTGATTGTGACATTATTTTCCTAAATATTTATTTTCACTTTACCATTTCCTTGGTATAACTAAACACCAATCACCTTTGGTTTCATTTAGTTAGTACCATGATATTTAGAATATTTTTTTCCTAATTATACATTCAGATTCTTGCTCCTGTATTTGCTATTGATTCTTACTCAATGTCTGCTTTATAACCAGTGCTGAATGACTGTTGAGAACCACAGAATATAGTAAAAATCTTTAGTTTTACTCTCAGAAAAATTTATAGCTTGAAAATAATAAATTTGCTAATAAGTTCTTGAAATTGTTTGATAAATATTTTTCAGTCAAAATTATTAATTTGTTCTTATATAAATGAAAATCTATAAAAATTTGTTAGAGGGTGTTTTAAATTTTTAGTTAAGCTTGGAAGTATCCTACTGTTAACATGTTAATGATACCTCCTCAATTTTTCAGAGAGAAGCTATTATCCAACTACAACTAAAATTATCACATTTATTGTTATTATGTGAAATATCATTGAAATTAAGAGGCTATAAGCACTCCTTAGGGGCACCATCATTCACAATCACTTATTTCTGTTGGAATTTTCAATAGTCACATAGAAAGAGAATTCAGCCAGTGGGTTTTTTAATTTTGTCCAGAAATTGTTTCATAATATTCAACATTTTTCTATAACTAATATTTAAGTTTTAAAATATTAACTATTGTGCATCACAAATATTGCTAAAAAATTTTGTAGAATTAATTTGATCAGAAAGTCAAAATAAAAAGCTAATTTCTTCTAGGAACACTTAGGAACAACTCCCAGTTCAGAGTATATGCCTGCCTTGTAAGAAAAAATAATTTTTATCCAATGAATTCTTTTATTGATAAAGTTCATAGACTGACACATTTTCAACTGGACAGGAGTAAAATAGCCATTTTCCTTTTTGATTGCTGTTACTTCTAGTCACCGAAACTTATAGCAGACACATGTGCCTCATTCAACCACTGAAGGGTATTCACTTACAGTTGTATTCTAGAAAACACATTGCTGACTGTAAAGCTTGTTACTTACATTCAAGATATTAAGGTATTCTACATGGATATGATCACTGAGAAAACTTCTCAAAAGCCAGAAAATATAGTCCCTATCTCTCATTAGTGCCAGTAGTATCATGGTGACCTAAAAAACTATAAACCTCGTTAAACATTCTAATGCAGCTAAAAGCTTAAGACAAAGATTAAGCCAAACAGAGTCTAAAACAAGAAGAAAATAAACTTGAAGAGCTAGAAAAAAAAAAAAAGAAAAGAAAAAAGAAAAACAATAGAGAACACATGACCCATTCCTACTTAGCAGAAATAATCTTTCTATTCCATTAAGGCAGGAATTATATCTATCTTGAATACTACTCTATCTCCAGCCCTGGCACAGAGCCTAAAGCATCATGGATATAAATATAAATACATAAATATGCTAATTGAATGAATAAAACAAGTGAGATATTTTTAGATTATTTTTAGAACACTTTTAGGTTCACAGTAAAATTGGGAGGAGAATACAGTGATGTCACATATACTTTTGCCCTTTCGCAAGTGATTTTCCCATTACCAATATCCCACACCAAAGTGATACCTGTGTTATAATTAATAAACCTAGGTCTTGACACTGTTTATCGCTCCAAATTCACAGTTTATTATGGTTCACTCTTGGTGGTGTACATTCTGAGTTTGGATAAGTTTATAATGGAATGCATCCACCATTATAGTATCATAGAGAATATTTTCATTATCTTGTAAATCCCATGTTCTGCCTGTTCATCCCTCTCTCCCTGCTAATCCAGGATAACTACTGACCTTTTTACTGTCTTCATAATTAACCTTCTATAGGATGTCATATAAAGGAATCATACAAAGGTATAGTTTCAGATTTGCTTCTTTCATTTAGTAATATGCATTTAAGTTTACCATATGGCTTTTGTGACCTGGTAGTTCATTTCCTTTTGGCATGAAATAACATCCATTGTCTGAATATAACACTATTTATCCATTTACTTTCTGAAGGACAACTTAGATGCTTTCAAGTTTTAGCGACTGTGAGTAAAGGTGCTGTATACATCTGGGTGCAGGTTTCTGTGTGGACATATGTTTCCAACTCATTTGGGTAAATACCAAAGAGCACCTTGCTGAATCATATGATAAAAGTATGCGTAATTTTCTAAGGAAACACCAAACTGTCTTCTTAAAGTGGCTGTACTATCTTCTATTCATACCAGAAATGAATGAGAGTTTCTGTTGTGAAAGATTCTCACCAGCATTTGATACTGTCAGTGTTCTGGATTTTGGTCATTTTAATAGGTGTGTAATGGTAGCTAGCTGTTGTTTTAATTTGCACTCTCTGGTGACATATGATGTAGAGCATCTTTTCATGATTGTCATCTGTATATCTTCTCCTTTGGACCATTTTTAATTGGGTTGTTTGTGTAAGAATTCTTTGTATACTTTGGATAACAGTCCTTTATCAGATGTGTCTTTTGCAAATATTTTCTCCCAGTCTGTGGTTTGTCTTACCATTCTCTTAACAAGTCTTTCCCAGAAAAGAAATTTTAATTTTAAAGAAGCTTGTCAATTTTTTTTTCTTTCAAGGATAGTGTCCTTGTATATAAAAAGCCATTTAAATATTCTAGGTTATCTTTAGGGAGCTTTACACTTTTGTTTTGCATTTGGGTCTGGTTCATTTTGAGTTAATTTTTGTGTCTAGATTTTTTTTAAAGCTTTTTAAATTTATTTTCTGGGGGGGAGAGGGGAGGGAAGGAGGAAGGGGGAGAGGGAGAGGGGAGAGGGGTGAGGGGAG